>NC_135395.1:16207472-16807472 GCF_051989625.1 Stigmatopora argus
CGCGTTCTTCATTTCCACTGTGGTTCTTACAATATAGTCTGAAACAAAGGATCAAGAGCAATAAGAATTTATCTCCTGTAAAGTTGTTGCAAAATCCCAATATAAGGGCGTAGGAAATGGATAGATAAAAAAAATGATAGGACTACAAATCAAAGTGGTCAGGGTCGTGCTCACTTGTAGATTCCACGAGCCATGTTCTCAATGTACTTGGCTTTGTCCTGCACACCGCAGTGATAGTGGTAAGTCTTCACACAAGCTTTGATCTCACATCCGATGGTCGCGCCAAGCTGGGTGCAAAGTGTACACTTCTTCAAATAAAACAAGGCAAACACATATTCAGATATGATGACAATCAGCAAACTTTTAGTAACTGTTAAGAAACAAGATTAAGAAAAATCTTCAAACCATTCGTTTGCCTCTTTTAATCTCCTGGATTACAGTTTTCACGTCGAAATTTCCAAATTCAGCCCGTGACGTAGTAGTCAACTGAACTGTCCCGGATGAAAAAAGCTGTAAAGTAAGTTGTAAAACAAGCACAATTTACAACACTAAAGATTGTTGATACAACAAGTGTGCAATTTAACACAAACACAACAACCCCTACCATGCACTTGTAATGAGCAGCCACTTTTTTGGAGTTATCGCTATGAAGCACGCCCCTCGTTACATTTTCTTCATCGCCAGCATGGCAAAAACCGCAACGCTGGCCGCTATTATCCGGACTGGCCCGAAGTGGCGACCTCTCCCGCTACGACACACAAATACAATCCATCTACCGTGAAAAGGAACGTCACGCACTTTAAAAAAAAGTCATCGTGTCCAGGTGAGTTGCCTTACATGTGAGGACGTCTCCTCATCTGCAGCCTGAGAGGATGTGGAGCAGTTGTCTTCTGATTGGCCACGAACCTTGGATCTTCCCTTCTCAAACCGACCTCTACCTTTACTTTGTGGAGGCGAGGAGTCCGAGTCATTGACTACAGCTTCTTCTTCGTTTATAAAAAAAAAAAAGGCAGAAATGTCAAAATTTTACAGGTAAAAAGTGTAAGGATTTGAAGAAATAATTAGTTACCTTCAATTCCAACTCCAGACGCATCTCTATGTTTGCGGCAGTACACACTAAAATTGAGAGAAAACAGTAGTTCAATAATAATAATAATAATGACATGAAACCGTTTTTCAAATGCCGTGAGACGAAACTTACAGGAAAGTTCCTTGTGATGCATTTTCTTTAACCTGGGCTTTGTCCTTCACAGCGCAGTAATAGTGGTACGTCCTCCTACATGTATTCACATCACAGCCAATAGTAGCACCAGGCCTGTGACATGATGAGCACATCTGTAGCAGAATGTGTGGAGATGACATTATTATTTTTGACAATAAAAATGCATTTTTTTTTTAAAGATTCTAACACAGATGTGGAATTTTTCAGGGGCCTTATGACATACATAAAGGATATGCTCAGTGGTAAATATGGACTAACACCACTCCCTAGTGAGCAGACTTGGATTGCAGCAGAATTTAAACTACAATTTAATCACAAATTGGAAAAAGCTAGGATTGAATGAAAAAATGTTCCAAGGTAGTTACTGTTGGCAATTTGAAAGTTGAATTATTAATGAAGAACATGTTCTTAAATTGTTTTTTTTTTTTTTTTATTGGTCTGTGGGGGATACTATTTGTTATACATTGAGTAGAAATAAAAACAAGTCCAATTGCAGTCATTTCTTCCAAAGAAATACAATGATACCTCTATTCACGAAATTAAGTCAATCCACAAGTGGTTTCATAACTTGGATTTTTCGTAAGTCGAAACACATTTTACATTGAAACCCAGTAATTTGTTCCAACCATATTAACGACGCCAGAAGTCCTTAAAAACATTTTTAAAAGTATACCCATTTTGTGTGAAATATATGCGAAACCCCAAAAAAACAAGAGTAAAAAAAGATAAGAAAAATATTTAATAAGTCATCAAAATCAATAAGACATTTTCCATTGGGGAAACCGTGTCGCATGTAAAAACACAACTTAACAAAAAAAATGTTACGTTTGGTGAAATATCGACATGACATTGACAAGTCTAGTTACCAGTGAATTTAATTTGGTGACTTTGTCCTTGTTTTTATCTTTTACTCGAGCATGAATTTGAACTTGACACCCCTGAACTAAATTATCAGAATACATGCTCAGTCAACAAACGTCTTTCTTAATGCGGTGCTTGGGGCGAAGGACGGGGAGCTGACTCACCAATTTGTTTCCTCTTTTGATCTCCTTCTTTACATCCTCAACAGAAAACCCTCCAATGCTTTCATTATCCGAGTGCGATGAGACCAGGGCAGAGGAGAAAAGCTAAATTCACATACAAAAACATTATGAATAAAAGGTGACAACATTCGTCTATTTTTCATGCTTCTTATCCTCATCAGAGTCGCAGGGATGATGGAGGCTAACTGACCTAATTACGGGCACTAGTGGGGTACACCCTGAATTGATTACCAACCAATTTCCGGGCACAGTGAGACAATCCATCACGCACTCACTCATATCTACAGACATTTTAGAGCACAGGTGTCAAAGTGGCGGCCCGGGGGCCAAATCTGGCCCGGCGCATCATTTTGTGCGGCCCGGGAAAGTAAATCATGAGTGCTGACTTTCTGTTTTAGGATCAAATTAAAATGATAGATATAAATGTATATTATATTTCCTTATTTTCCCTTTTTAAATCAATTATTGCAATTTTCTAAACCATTTTTTTGTGAATTTTTAGTTCAAAAATCATTTTGTAAAATCTAAAAACGTATAAAAATATTTCTATTGTCCACTTTAATATGGAACATAATGATTAAAAGAGATTTTCCCTTACTAAGAAAAAAAGCTCAAATAAATATTGTTTTAGATCAATAAAAAAAATGAATATTCGGGGCTTTTGTTACAGTTCTTTTAATCAATTTATTTTAAAAAAATCTAAATATTATATTTAAAATGGTCCGTTTTTTTTTTCAGAGGGTGGGAACGAATTAATTTGTATTTAGTTCATTTCTACGGGAAACGTTGATTTGAGATAAGAGTAAATCGACATACGAGGTCAGTCCCGGAACACATTAAGCTCGTATCTCAAGGTACAGTGCCACGAGTAAAAGAACGCGGTACTCTGCTCACCATACACTTATGGTGGGCTGCCACCTTCTGGCTGTCAGACACTAGCAGCTGCCCACAGTCCTTTTCCCGGCTGGTTCGACAAAAGGCGCATTTAGCCTGGCGAGCTGCAACACCTTTCCTCTGCCCAGACATGATCCGGAGAGTGAAGAGTGGATGGACTTCCTATTCAAAATGAACCGTTGCAAATGAAAAAGACAAGATAGATTAGATGATCTTAAATCTTCTCATTTAAATCTGTAAAACTGTGTCTGCCAGAGTTTGAATGATGAATTCAAGTAATATACAAAGACAAATCTGGAAACAAACATTTAATTACATTTGCTCAATCTTTTGACTGTGTTGTCCCCATTGACACTGATAGAAGTCCAAAGCATTTTGATTGAGAGGGTTGGCAGTGATCCTTCCCAGGGAAAATGGATTGGACGTCTATAACCGTCAATGACAGGCAAAGAGTACAACCCCACAAAAGAAGAACCATACTGTCCCCATCTTTGTAGACAGACTTAGAGATGTGGGGAGTTCACAACAAATGCTGAATCGTATCTTCCGGCATAACATCTGTAAATTATTTAAAAATGAATAAAAATTTACTAAAATTATTGATTGAGTAAGACTGTGTATATAACAACAGTAAATTTATAGCAATGGCACTCAGGTGCATAATCAATGCTCATTCATTTCCTGAACTGCTTATTCTCACAAGGGTCGCGGGGGGTGCTGGAGCCAATCCCAGCTAATTTACTAAAATTATTGATTGAGTAAGACTGTGTATATAACAACAATAAATTTATAGCAATGTCACTCAAGTGCATAATCAATGCTCATTCATTTTCTGAACCGTTTATTCTCACAAGGGTTGCGAGGGGTGCTGGAGCCAATCGCAGCTAACTATCGGCACCAGGTGGGGGACACCCTGAGTTGATGGCCAGCAAATTGGAGGGCACAAGCAGATGGACAACCATTCACGCTCACACTCATATCTAGGGGCAATTTAGAGTGTTTAACCAGTCCACCATGCAGGTTTTTGGAATGTGGGAGGAAACCGGTATACGCGCAGAAAACCCACGCAAGCCCATGGTGAACATGCAAACTCCACACAGTAAGGGATCTGTGAACTGTAAGTTCAACACGCTAATGACACAATAACCACTCGACCACTGGGCCGGGTCGCTTCAATGGTCATTATGAATGTAATTATATTACATTAAGCAACATTTGGACCAGTTAAAATTATAATATATTCATACAAAGCATACACAATGACTACATGTGCATCTACACATCCAAAATAATGCAATATGTAGTCCAAAAACGCGTTTCCAATCATTTCTCTGGCTGCATAGGTTTTAAATCTGACTCCTATTACATCATTATACCAACAAAAAATGTAATTCTATTGAAAATTCAATATTTCAGAACAGAGGAACACAGGGTTAAATGTTTTAGTATTTTAAAAAATATAAATATTTAATCCTTTATTTTGAAATATTACCTTTTTTAAAACTTGAAATCTAATTCATTGTACACATAATTGATAATTTATGGTCAAATCTAAATACTTTAATCAGAAAGGGGCAGCCTAACCTGTAAAATTGGGTGCGATATTTTCAGGAAGGGTGTGTGTGTATAAAAGCAGGCGTCATGCGCGTGATATGCGGGAAGGTTTCCAGACAAGACTCAACGATGAGCTCATAATTAAAGTGGATATATATTTTTATTTAGGACAAATAATATACTGCGACGTTTGGAACGAGCCATTGCTGCTATGATAGCAGAGCCACCATCGCCTCACTGCGGCGGCTCAAGCGGCGTGCAAACACAATAATCCCATGTCAACGACATCAAAACGCTTCTTTTTACAAACTCCTCTATTCTCCAAACCATCTTCCAAAACGAACCTTCCACAAAATGAAAAACGGAGACAACGTAGAGAAAAGGTGTCTTTTAGTAAATGAAACGAGGAAACTCCCCCAGATTTTGTTCCCACAAAGTTTTGAATTAAAGGGGGTGTGTATCTCCTTCTCCGACAAAGTAGCGATAAACTGAATCTTTTGGTGGATTGGGAAGGTTTGACGCCTCGAGATCTTTCACAAGGCCTCGGTTCAAAAAATTTAAAAAAAGGCCATGGGTCTGAAAAGAGGATTCTTTGTTTCGATGGTGGTGGGAAGCGGTAGAGAAGCGAATATTTCCCTTTAAATGAGGTTTATAGTCATGACAGGCGCGGGTCTTTTGCAAAGCGCTTCGAAAGCAAAGAGCGCCATACGTGATGGATCCCTAAGAAGAGCACAGCTCGGCTTGAACGCCAGCACAACGGCCTCGAACCACAACAGGCACACGGGGAACACGGGGGCTCTCTCGCGAGCCCCCCATACAATGATCTTACCTGCCGACTATTATCTTACGGCGCCAAAAGGTAAAGAACGGGGAAAGTGTGGCGAGCGGCGACTGAATTTCTCTCCGTCCTTCACAAGTGATCGTGTGCTTTCCTCATTCGGCTACGGTTAAGCTAGTCGCCGAGCGAGTGGGCTCTCCACTTCCGCTTTTGGGTTTCAGAATAAGAGCATCGATGTCGAGTGGCAATGGGAATGTGAAATTTTTACATTTGCCACAAGCGGATGCATGAAACTTAACTATTAACCAGAGTCGCTGCAAGACAGAACACGTCCATGTTTATCACAAGTTCACAAACCTCCATTAATACGTGCTGTTATGGGTTGAATGACTTTATCTCAACTGGAAAAAATATTTTAATCGTTAAATTGAATTGTTTCTTCCAATTACCGTATTTTCTGCACTATAAGGCGCAACTAAAAACTTCCAATTGTCTCAAAAGCAGGCAGTGCCTTATAATCCGATGTGCCTTATATTCATTCACTCATTAATCTCTCATACCGCGCATCCTCGCAAAGGTTGCGGGGGTTGCTGGAGCCTACCTTCGAGTAAAAGGCAGACTACACCCTAGACTGGTAGCCAGTCAGCAGTAGGGGATATAGAGATAGAGACAACCATTCGCACGACCAATCATACCACCACCAAGCGGGAATCGATGCCAATCTTGCACGCACCAAAGTCAGGCGAGTGAACCCCTGCACCATCAGGTGGCTTGCACACCTTGTATATATGAATCAATATTGGTTAGTCATTGTATAAAATTTGCATTATCACCGGTTCACCCATTACTACTAATACATCTCCATCTAGTAGATGTATAAAACAACCTACTGCTACTACTAAAGCTTCATCTTGTGGATGTATACCCCGCATTACTACTACTACAGTTTCATCTAGTGGATGTATAACACAACCACTACTACTACTCCAGCTCAATTTAGTGGATGTATAATGCAGCCCCCTACTACTACCACCACCACCACCACCACCACCACGACTCCTACTACTGCGTTATATAATCTGGTGCACCGAATATATGATTATTTATTTGTGCACTTCATGGTGAAGCTTTAAATCTCATTATACTTCAATATAATACTTCAATTCAATTCAACTCATTTTTTACAGGCTTGTTTTAATTCAACAACATGGCAGGCTTTTAGAACATGAATGACTTTTTAAGGTCATGCCATATTGTTCCAACTGCATTCAACTCCGGGTTCAATAAAGCCCCTATCACCCCCTCCCACGAGTTATTCAGAAATTGACTTTTGAGTTGTTGGCATGCTACAGAATCCAAGTGTGCTTCTGAATGAGGTAAAAAAAACTGTCATCCAATTCTAAAAGTAGCAAAGTACCCCCAGATTATCATCCCATTACCACTAGGAAATATCATTTACTAGATTTCTAATCGTTTTTATATATATTTTTATTTTATTTTGCATTCTTTTACATCTCCCGCAAAATTCAATCACTGGCCTAATGTTTCTTGCTAAAACACCGAAATTGCAGAATGTTGACACATGTAAAATAGTTTAAATAATGCAAAGTACTTCATGTTACAATTTCCTTTAAAAAAATAAAAAAAGAAGAAAAAGAATAGGTGTTGAACAAAGGTTAAAAAGCTTCTGATTTCAATACCAGGTTGAATTCACCCTTTTTTGCCAAACATGTAATAATTTAAGATAATCATAGATTTAACTAGTTTGCAGTCATGATGGTTCACCAAAGGAATCCATAAGTTTTATCTTCACCTGAAACAAAAATGGTTTCAAAAACCTGTCATACAGGCTCCCAAAATAATTTCTATAAAAAGACAACATCAAACAAACTGAAAAAAAGTATTTTTTGTTTCTCCTACATGTTAAAGCAAGGCCAACGTTTTAATATAATGTTTCTGTCTGTTTTAAGTGAAATGACACTTTCAGTAGCCATTGACTGCAATAGACGTCCAATCCATTGGAACCTGGAGGAGTGGACAGCGATCACCCGACCATTCCAAATGTTCTGGACGTCCATCGCCGTCAGTGGTAGTCAATAAATTCAATTGTAACCATTCAGGAAAAAAACGGGATCCTTTTTAGCCAATCAAAAACATGCATACTACAACGTCAGAGTCACAAAGAGTTCCGTATAGACGTGTACCATGTTTACCTTGACGAATAAAGGTACAGAAATGACTAGCACACATAATGCATTACAAATTCGGTCACACAAGATATCATTGAACCTGATTTCAATTCATGTAGATATTTTGATTATTCGATTCAATTTTAGTCCATATTGATCTTTCTAAACAGGCGGTATAATTCCGAAAATGATTTTTTTGTAAAGAGGGGGCGGGTCTACAAGCGTAACAGTGTCGTGCTTGTCCGTGCGATTGGCTAAAGTCGATGTCAATCATTTTGTGGGCAAAACATACCCACCCAGTGTCCCCGGGAAGAGGAGAGAGGACGTGGGGAGGCTTCAACAGTAGACAACAGGGAAATGAAGTTACCACAGCCAGTCGGGCCAGCTATCTCCTTCAAACTAGGCAGCTAGCAAGTTGGTTGACAGTCGGAAAAGAGCACTGAGGTTCAAATTTATTTGCACCATCATGATCGTCCGTCAGGGAAAATAGTAGCCCGATTACGGTACTGATCTGAGATAAGGTTACATTTTAACGCAATCTCACCGTGAAAAAGTGAACAACTCGCTAGCCTAAAAGCTAACTTTTGGCCAGCGAGCTTGCTACAACTTTTAAAGTACTCCTCACGTCTGATCGGTGAGTTCGAATCCTTGTTTATTGTGTTTTTTCGTCGTGTTGAGTATCCGCGTAGCATTGAGGATCGCTTATTTCTGGCTACTAGGTTTCAAGCTAGCTAAAACTTTGCCGATTAATACTGCTGTTGTGTCGTTGGAATCTGCAGAGAGTTGTTTAACTCGAAAAAGGAGCTAATAGAGGAAAATAACGTTGCCTTGCTAAGTATATTGACCCGATGTTAATAGTTTGCGTCGACTTTCAGCTCGAGGCAAACCTGTCGTCGTGGCCTTGCGTTTCTCAGGTGTGCTTTTTTTTGCAGCCATTTCCTGATGCACGTCGATGAGATATCACAGTTGTGTTTCTTTTCTGGCAGGTCTCGTATCTCTTCATACAGTCATGCCTTTTCCTTTCGGGAAATCTCAAAAGGGTCCAGCAGAAATAGTGAGGAGCTTGAAAGAAAATGTGGCATACATGGAGAAACTGGAGGCTTCAGAAAGTAAAAAGTGTGAAAAGGTAACCACCTGTCTTCGGTGAATGTCTTTGGAATAAGTTGACTTGGGAAATACATTTCTCTGCCTCTTTTTACTTGCTTACTGCTTCTTTTTCTAGGTGGCAGAGGAAGTTTCCAAAAATCTCTCTTCCTTGAAGGAGGTTCTTTGTGGGACCGGTGACAAGGAGCCCCAGACTGAAGCCGTAGCTCAGCTTGCTCAAGAGCTGTACAACACCAACCTTCTCATTTCACTTATTGCAAATTTGCAACGGATTGACTTCGAGGTAGGAAACATTCTCCCCGTTGCCTTGTTGGCGAAAAAAAAGTACCAACGGCAAGCCATTCAACTAAGTTAATGTCACCTGTCTTTTTTTTTTGCACAGGGGAAAAAGGATGTGGTTCACCTTTTCAGCAATATCGTGAGACGTCAGATTGGCACACGTACTCCCACGGTAGAGTACATCTCTACGCACCAAGAAATCCTCTTCATGCTTCTAAAAGGGTAAACCCCTCTTGTTTGATTCACATCAGAAAGAAGAGCATGATTAGTAAAAATAATTGAGCTTTGACATGCCTTTCAAATTTGAAAGCTGCCCAGGGTATGTTCCAACAACTCCCAGGGAGCGAGTGTGGACTTGTTGTATTTGACGTGTATATGGAGGGGATGATTGTCCAAAGCTAGTTTTATAGCTATCTCAAACGAAGCTATTTGTTTGTGAAAGTGCTCGTGTGTTTTGAACGTACAGTTTGTATTGAGTTAGTCAGCTGAGGCTGCTGTCTAACTGATGTGTTCATTTGTGTGACCTAGATCAAATAATACAGTGTATAATAAGGCTGTCCTGCAATAATTCCTCCATTCTGGAAGTGCTTATTTCCTTTAGTGGTCCCAAACAATTCTCATTAGTGATTTACTTTAAGAACTAAAATGTATAAAAAACATTTCCCCCATTACAATCAAATTTAGTAGAAATCAAAATATTATTTTCCTGGTGAAGTGGTTAGAAAAGATTTTTACAAATGCATACTTAGAACTCTATCATGATTTTTCAAAGAAATCAGAAAAGGGCGGTTGACCTCATGCATTGCACTTTTTAGGACATATTGTCAAATAAGTGGAAAATAGAAATTACTGTTTGGTACATTTCTAACTTGGATTCCAACTGTAAAAAAACATGGGTAGGGTTACTAATGCTATTGCAGGTGACCCTTCCCATGAAGATTTATTATGCATTCCATCCATATTTTATCTGATTTAAATTTGTTTTTCTTTTGTTACACAGTCATGTAGCATTTTGGTGCTGAACGACTACTATTTTGTGGCGAGTAACACACTTCTATGGTTGCATCCCGGATATGATATATGCGTTTAATATCATATACCTTTGATATATAAATAGATGAACAAAGTTGGCATGTTGGTGCTAAAGCTGTGTAGCTTCTGCGTCCAGGGCAAAGATAGTGTCGTGATGCATGTACAAGTTTTGGTTGGTAAAATGGATGAAGGAATGAAATTATCTTTGTTGATACTGTCAATGTATTGCCAAATGAAGTGAGCTCATGTTGATGCTGGTTGCATTGTCATTTTTGGCCACCAGTCCTACACATTGCTCGTTTAATTACTGTTTGGTACATTTCTAACTTGGATTCCAACTGTAAAAAACATGGGTAGGGTTACTAATGCTATTGCAGGTGACCCTTCCCATGAAGATTTATTATGCATTCCATCCATATTTTATCTGATTTAAATTTGTTTTTCTTTTGTTACACAGTCATGTAGCATTTTGGTGCTGAACTTCCAGTAAATGACCAAAAGTGACTCCTATGGTGTCTTTCTTTACAGATATGAGAGTGCAGAAGTGGCTCTAAATTGCGGCATGATG
This sequence comes from Stigmatopora argus, assembly GCF_051989625.1. NCBI lineage: Eukaryota > Metazoa > Chordata > Actinopteri > Syngnathiformes > Syngnathidae > Stigmatopora > Stigmatopora argus. The sequence continues at coordinate 16,218,136 of NC_135395.1, forward strand.
CTGAGGGAGTGTCTTCGCCATGAGCCATTAGCTAGGACGATACTTTTCTCTGAAGAGTTCTATTTCTTCTTCCGATATGTGGAGCTTTCCACCTTCGACATAGCATCGGATGCTTTTGCATCATTTAAGGTAGGCAAGGATATTTCTTATTAATGTTAACTGTTTAACAATATCAATATATAACGAGTCTTCTGACAAACTTGATTTTCTGTTCACAGGATCTCCTCACGAGACACAAGCTTATGTGTGCTGATTTCTTGGAGACCAATTATGACCGGGTAAATGTTCAAATGACCTCAAGAGAAACAATGCGGTGACTTTATTTAACAAATCTTTTAAAAATGTCTGTCAGGTATTTACAGAATACGAGAAGCTCCTACATTCCGACAACTATGTCACCAAACGGCAGTCATTGAAGGTAAACATCTTAACATCTTTAACATGAAGTATCAAGGCAGTGTCAAAAACTGTTGTTGAAATTTGTTTGCAAATATTTTTAGCTTCTGGGAGAACTTCTGCTGGATAGACACAACTTCACCGTCATGACAAAATACATCAGCCGCGCTGAGAACTTGAAGCTGATGATGAACATGCTTAGAGATAACAGTCGCAATATCCAGTTTGAAGCTTTTCATGTTTTCAAGGCGAGTATTAAAAGTTGAGAATTGTTCTAATGTTAGTTGTTTGAAGATATTCCATAGTCTGTGGTTTACTTATCATATGTGATCATCACTGATGTGTTTTTTTTGGGGGGGGAGAGGAAAAAAAGGCAAATGTTCTTATCTATTTTCTGCTTAAATACAAGGAAAAAAAATTCCCATTGCATTTTTTTCAGGTATTTGTTGCAAACCCTAACAAAACACAGCCAGTACTGGACATCCTTCTGAAGAACCAGACCAAGCTGGTGGACTTCCTGAGCCACTTCCAGACAGACCGGTCAGAGGATGAACAGTTCTGTGACGAGAAAAACTACCTGGTCAAGCAAATCCGAGACCTTAAGAAGCCCGCAGCTCCAGAGGAAGCTTGAGGCGTGGGGATGGAGTGATCCAAAAGTGGTAGATGCAGTAGTAGCAGCCAGCGTCTAAAGCTGGGTTTCTTTAAGGTTTAGTGTTATTTACAAAATATAGGAATAAAGCAAATATGACTTCGTTTTTAGTTTGGATGGGATTTCTCTCCAGAAACATGAGTGGTCCAAGAACTGTTCTATAAACCGTAGTACTTTTTAAGTATTGAAATGTCCAGCCTTGTAAAGTTGAACCTTAAACTGTTACTATTTCATTTCTTTTTTTGCCAACACAAACCATAGAATGACAACATTTTCCTTTTACACAAACCTTTGACTCAAACTCATATGTTTTGACTGAAAACCGGAAGGGACATTCATTTCCCAGTATGATCTAATTCTACCCTTCTCATAACGCTTGCCTTATTGTTCTATTTTCTTTTTCACTCAAAGATTTGAAGAATTTCAAAACTTTGGTCAAGTTTGCACCTTGTCATTCCTGGTGCCTATTAATGTGTCAGCGTTTTGCAAACAGAGGTTTAACAGACTAGATTTCAAAGCACAGGAAGAGAAAATCAAAACAGCAGAGGAATTAATTGATTTTGAGCTAATTTTTTAGCCAGCACTCAGCGGGGCTCGCATGTCTGAAATAGAATGTGGAATCAGATAGTGCTGCGGGGTAGCAGGCAGCCATCCCTGCACTGTGAACACAATATACCAATTGATCTCACTGGGAGGACCCTGTTCCATCCTCGCATTGTCATGTACATGTTAATAGGGCCACACTGGAGTAGAGAAAAAAAAACCTACTGCAAATTAAGCCATTGAATTTCCTATAAGACATTTCGGAATTGTGTTTGAACTAATATTACTCAAAATAGATTAACAGCTTAACTGTGTTATTTAAGTGAAATAACATTTTTAGTCCTGGATTATTTTACCTTACATAAATCCAATTAAATCTCATATTTTTAGTTATAGTATTCTGATAGAACTTTTTTTCCTACCTGGTGTGGCCCTAATACTCGATGTGTGACCTTGTTTAAAAAAAAAAATCAGAAGTAATGCCAATCTAAGACATCTTGAAAGTGACAATGGCATTTATCCGTTAATACGCTATAACTTTTTATAAAGGTGCACCTAATAATCATACCAAGTCTGTTTTGTAATTAGTGAACATTTAGATTTGTATTTTCAAACATGGTTTCCTTGCCTAGTAAAATTTATTTGTTTCAAAGAAAGATGTGATGTAATTAATAGAAAATCATTGGGTTGAAATATTTTTTTCTTGATTATTGGCCTACATCACAAAATGTACACAGGGTCGGATGTCTTATGTATTTTTTTTGTTTTTAATAATTACATATGTGATTAGTGTACTACAATTGTTCCACTGTGATGCAATTTGAATGCATCACTTGATCAAGAGGGACTTTTCACAATAAGTATTAAATCTATTGATTTTCTCATTTCAATTAGTGTACATCTGTTTTACTTTTGCCATTGGCACAAAAAATGTTTAATTTTAGGAAGAATTCTATGTGCCCATCAGCCCTAAATGCTGAATACCTCAATGATTTAGGATTTGTTTTCCATCTATTGACATTTCAATTTCTTTGGTTTTTGTGCACGCTTTATGTGATCTTTATATATGGTCAAACTTGAACAGGGTTTTCTTCATGGAAAACATTTTAAATATATTTCATTTGGCCAGGCCATATGGGTGTTTTCTCATATAGAATTTCAGTGTGAGACCATGATTGTAAATGATGCCTTATTTAAAGATATGAAATGGAACATAACAGTCTTGTTTATTTCATTAATTCTGTTTTTAAACCAAAGTGTGATAGGAGGAAATGTACAGTTGTTTTACAAATTTCTAATAATTATTGCCCCAAATACAACAAACAGGAAATTTTCAGCTTTACAATTGTGTACATTGTATACACAAAATACAATATACACAAAAGTTGCTATCTGCTGGTAACTCCATCTGTTTTACAGCCACTCTTAGCGGGAACTCCTAATAAGATTTGGCACCTTATTTATATTGTGCTAAAGAGCATTTCACGTTCAAGAATCCTACCTCCAATTGTAATTACAGTAAAATCACTGGCAATATGATTAATTACATTAAGTCCTCAGTTCTTAGAGTAGCAGTCTGACTGTATATTTCCTTATTTTGGTAGTATTTAATGCCTTTCCACCCGAATTCATCATGCTCTAAGTTACTTTGGGTTGAGCTCTCTGTATATACATTTATAATTAAAGTGTGACCACATTCCTTAAATAAAGTTCAATCTCCTAAAGTACATTTTTCACTGATTTCTGCTGCATATTACTAACCACTATTAGGTTACAAACCATCAAAGGCTTGATTTGATATATATATATATATATATATATATATATATATATATATATATATATATATATATATATATACATATATACATATATACACACATACACATATATACATATATACATATATATATGTATATATATATGTATATATATATATATATATATATATATATATATATATATATATATATATATATATATATATCAGAGGGGTTACAGGGGGTGCTGGAGGCTATCCCAGCTGACTTTGGTCACCAGGTGGGGGACACGATGAATTGGTGTATGGTGGTGGTCCTGTGAATGAGGGCTTAGCTCTTCGCCTCACAATTCTATTGTCATTATACAAGTATGATGAGATTTAAAGCTTCACCACGAAGTGCACAAATAACAACAACAAACAAATAGACAAAGAAATAATCAATGAATAGATAGAATCAATAAATTAATAAGTAGGTGGCCGGTGGTGTGAGCGGTTAGCATGTCGGCCTCACAGCTCTGAGGTCCTGGGTTCAAATCCAGGTCGGTCCACCTGCGTGGAGTTTGCATGTTCTTCCTGGGCTGGTGTGGGTTTTCTCCGGGTACTCTGGTTTCCTCCCACATTCCAAAGACATGCATGGTAGGCTGATTGGACACTCTAAACGTCCCCTAGATATGGGTGTGAGTGTGAATGGTTGTCCGTCTGCCTGTGCACTGTGATTGGCTGGCCACTGATACAGGGTGTCCCCCGCCTCTGGCCTGAAGTCAGCTAGGATAGGCTCCAGCAACCCCTGCGACCCTAGTGAGGATAAAACGGTTCAGAAAATGAATGAATGAATACATTAATAAGTAGTCAACAACATTAATAAGTAAGGAAGTGAACAAATAACAACAACAAACAAACAGATAAATAATAATACTCAATAAATAAGTAGTCAACATAGATAAGTAGTCAACATGAATAAGTAGGTATAAAAGTGACTAAAGTGGTTAGTGGTTAATGTCGGCCGTTTTGACCGCAGTTCTGGACTGACTCCCATATAATCCCTGACTATTCGTATGGGCTCACATTCCTGGAAAAACTTCGAATATATACCTACAGGTTGACCCGGTGTGCCTCTCTTCATCATGAAATCATGCAAATTACGGGCATCTGGCATCCCCGCGAGCTACGTGCTTTCCACGCTGCACACGCAGGGAACATGCTGGATGGGAATGTAGGTCAAAGTTCGACTCGAGAAGAAGGCAAGTTAGGCAATGCCGGGTCCCACAATGAAAGGGGGGTTGCGGGGATCCACAATGGCTCGTGGAAGGACAAGAAATAGTAATGATGCACACCCTTTTTAAAGGGGGTGAGGGGAGAGGGGGCATTTGTGTGCAAATGAGGCGGTCTCCTGCAGACAGAGCAGAAGGGTATGTGGGGGCAGGGTTTACAAGGGTCAGAGGTCACAAGCCTCTTCTGTGCTGCTGCTTAAACCAGCACACAGAGCAAAGAAGAGGACCGAATGAATCCGCATCGCACTAGGGTCGGCATTAATTCAACAAATACACGTCCCCCTTTGCATTTAGGATTGATTCATCTTGCTTGGTTTTACTCGGTTTCTTGGCCTGCATCCACCAAGATTGCGTCGTAGTAGCCGTGCCGACCCTACCCCCACCAATAGGAAAAACTACTCGAAGATGCGCTCCCGATTTCATGCTTGACATATCGTTTTGTTTGGTCCCAAAAAAAGGGGTCTTGCAGGATGCAACATCTGTGGCCAAGGTTGAGGAGAGTTGGTGGGCTTCGAACGACGGACCAGGCTGGTGCCTCCTTCCTTTCCAGGCTCGCTGGGATCCAACTCAAGGTAGGCTGCGCTCATTCATTCAAGCCACTCTTATCATTCATTATAACCAAACGCTTTTTTTTGTATTAAAAAAAGGGGACATAATGCAGGAATTGTGCAGAAAAAACCCAAACAGCACCAACTTTTTAGGTGGGAGCATGTGTTATGAGCATTTGATGTGAAATCAGACGACAACAAATGAATAGCCCCGTTATAGATGACTTGTATATTTGTTCTCTAATCGAGTAAAGTCAGATGGGATGGCTATTTTTTATTTTTTTAAATGAGTGTCGACGCGCCCATCACGAGGTGCAGTTGGCGCCACTTTGTAAAAAGCAGGACACATGATCTCCCACTTGCAACTTGGTTTCTATTCTCTCAACTTGGTTTCTATTCTCTCAACTTGTTGGTATTTTGGAGAAGGATTTTTCAATTACTCATTACAATTGATGGATACTAGTAACATTACAATGGCCTACTTGGGACTGTTTCTACAGCAGATGCGTTGTTTTTCAAATGTTTTCTGTTTTATTGTTGCAAACAAGCTATTTCAAACCTGTAAATAATCAAGTGGTTTTTAGAACAGCAGTGATTAGAAAGATCTTAAAATTGGCAGTCAACAAAAACAACATTTATCTTATTAATTTGGAATATTTTATTCCCTGTCGTTATACATTTGAGTCATTTCTTCACTTCAGTTAATTTTAGATTTGTATTCAGTACACATTTAACAATACATCACTAGAGATCAGTACAGACGCTCCCCTACTTACGAACATTCAACTTACGAACAACGGTACATACGAACATGTCTGCAAATTGCGTTTAAGTCCAAAAATGTTCGCAAGTCCAATTTTGTATTTCGCGTCTTTTTCGGAGTAGTACTTCTTTCCGCCGCTAATACCGACGCCTGGCGCTGTGAGAGCTCAGCTCACCCAGCATCTACCTTCCGCATTGCAACGAAGAAGAAGTGCGTGAATGTATCTCCAGTGTGCAAAGAACCTTTATCATTTGTATCATTAAATATCTCATGCATCCAATATTGAATATGGTTGGTAAAAAGCTAAAGGCTTCTATTGAGGGAGTTGCAAGGAATAGGCAAGCCATTTCATTTGAAACGAGTGGCAATAATAACGAAGCTTGATGCGCGTCAGAAAGTGGTGAGCGTTGCACATTCAGTACCATTTATAAACAGAAAGATCGAGCAGCAGGACCCAAATATTGAACGTTGCACAAAGTTTGCAAATCAATTGAATGATGCCATACAGTGCTACTGCATCATTTATGATGAAAAAAGGAAGAAAACTGTGCAATCGTCATTAGGTCGCTTCTTTTGGCCAGTTTCTAATACATAAATCTATCTCTCTCTCTACAGTACTGTACATATTCTCTCCATTTTATTAAATGTTTTTTTTTTCAGTACAAACCAATGCGTGTTACTTATACAAGCCTTAAACATACAAATGCACTTATATAAACCTTCAATATACTTATATAGGCCTTAAACATAAATTATAATACAAAATATAGCACTAAATCAACTTACAAACAAATTCAACTTATGAACAATCGCTCGGAACCAATTGCGTTCGTAAGTTGAGGAGTGTCTGTATACTGATTATAGTGAATCAACTATAGAACATTGACCCATAAAAGAATCCTTTCAATGGGTCTTTTTTTGTTCAAAAGAATACAATTTCACTCAAATCTTATCCACTTTAAAAATGCTTTGTTTTTTTTTTCTTCAGGTAAAATCTAACTTATTTTTTAGAATTCAAATTGCTGTTGAATCGAATCTCTATCAAAGCTTGGCTGGATTTGAAATGTCGGCTCAAGGAGAAGACTTGTACTAATTTTAATTTCTAAAAATGATCTGTCGATCAGCACAGTCGGAAAAGCTTTCAATTCATTAATTGATTAATTGTATTTGGCCCCCCTTTCCTTTTACAAATGGTTTGGGCCAATTAGGGCGAAATATGCCCAGGTCTGCTCCCTTCCAAACTGACTTAAATCTTTTAAAAGCAGCCATATTAGCAACAGGGTTGCATCAAATTTGCTATAGTTAGTCTATAAAGTTGAATTTTGAAAAGAAAAATTATAGTGCACCGTGTTCAGCTTGGAAAAATATTTATTGCACAGAACAGTGATGCTGTGATCATATTCACAAGATGAAAAGGTTGGGAATTTTACAGCCATCCAGCTTGCACTGCAAATGAAGACGGAACATACGTACTGGGAAAATGTGCACTAATGAAAAAAGAGTGGACTCCTGTATGTTTTGATTCTCTTTGGCTTTAACTGAATTTGTTTACAACGATTCATAGATGAATCTTTATTGTAATATAATCAACTGTTTTTATTCTCTTTTCAGACTGATTGGAGATCCTATAAAACTCGTCTTGCATCTATGATGAGGTGCTTGATGCTGAGGCCCTCCAGCTAAGGTGCATCTAGTGTAGTATAGTGAAATACTTGATTATCTACTGCCCTAGTTGCTCCTTCTGGCTGGAGAACCCTTTCAAACTCAAGTTGGAGACTTTTCTACAAGCAACTTTTGGGAGTAAATTCTTCGCTCTTATGGTTTAGTGATACAGAATGTCAATTAGAATTCTTGAATGTCTATTTCCCCCCTCAAAACTAGTGTATTGTTTAATTCCACCAACTGATTATTAGCTAGCATTAGCTGGAGTTTTAGTCATTGACTTGGCTGTTCCAAAGTGCTCACAGTGCAGGTAGTGTACACTTCACCTACTGCAGTATGTGCACTTCAGGTGTGGCCAGTCACTTGGACTTCCGCAATGAATCACCATGTATAATTGTGTGGGCTGACGAAGAGTTTTGTTGGATTTCTCCCAGCTTTTCACTTTCTGCTGTGCAAATCCATGCAAAGCTCTCTGTTTGTCCTAAAATGCACAGGAGATAGTATCCTTTTTTTAGATTTTTTTTAATGTCTTGTGGTTTTCAGGTGGATGACCTCGCAATTTCAACATTTGGCTAAATAAAAGGAATTGCACAGTATCCATCTGTAATCCGCCAGACAATTAGGTCATCTAAGTATTTATGATTTTGCAGCAATTTGTACTGGCAGAGGTGGTTTATGTTGAGACATGGTGGTCTACAATACAACTGGTCAAAAGAAGTGTGATGAGTTGGATGTTTCTTATGATAAAAGCTTTAGTTCAGGGCAAACTATGGCCTGTAGTCCAACTGTGGTCTACTCCTGTGACTTTTGTCACACTTAGTTTTGACACTAAATGGAGCTGTTAATTGTAATGATGCTTCCATTAGCTCACTGGTGAAAACCTGCACTATGCTAAAATGTAGTAAACTTGAATTTCAGTATGTATTTTGTTTTACATGAATAAATAATAAATCAAATGTGGTGAATTGAGCTATGGTAATTTTCTTGACTTTTTTTGCTGTAGCTGGACATGTTTTGTTGTAAAAGATATGTTTCAAGTGTAAATATATAAATTTGTATTTTGTTGCTTGTAGCCGTTCATTCATTCAGGACTATTGATAGTTAAATGTTAAAAAAATAAAGAAACCATTTCAAATGGGATGGAATGTTTTGCATCATCCTTTTCATTTCCATTAATGGAAAGAGTTGTCCAATTCAATTAGGCAGCAATTAGATGATTGCTGTCAGCCCTCCTGTTCACAATTGATTGAATGTCTATCACCATCAATGGGAGCCAAAGAATTTTGCAAACCTGATTTTTTTTAAACCTAATTAACATCCTCTGTTCAACGAATGAAAGTTAAAGGATTTCTTATTGGCCTCTGGACTTAATTGCCCTCCCCTGTACTTTAACATACAGAAGTGATGTTGGCACGCTGGCCAACCACTAGATGGCGACCTTTCCACTTCATTGAAACTGAGTGGAGCAGAGCCTTTAAACTAACTACCAATGTGATCTTAGACCAAATAATTTTCAGTCAATTTAATGGTGAAACTCAAGAATGAACTTGGAAAAAAACTTTCCAATTTGAGAACTTTATTGGAATTTTCTCCAGTAAAATAAAATCTTTCCCCTACACGTTTATATTTTGGTGAAATATTGACTCACAAAGGCACAGCGACCCTAATTGCATCCAACATTACTCCGGATCGTTTATCACCGACAGCTTGTGCGTCTCATCAATCGTGCTGGTGCACAGCTTCGAACGTGCGTGCACGCGCTCGGAGGGAGCGCGCGCACACACACGCAACTCCAGTTCAATCAAGCAGTATTCGGCGGAGGAGATCACAACTTGTGAGGGTCGGCGGTGGATCGCGACCCGCAGAGGGATGCTGGCCCACTAGAGTCATCTAAACAACGCGGACGCCGGATCTCCCAACTTTAAACCGTTTAAACAGCGTTTTTAGTCATTGCACTCAAGTTTTTCCTGCGTAACCATGCTTGGTTTAAGAGTCACCAGTGCGCTTTTTTTATCCGCCTTCCTGCGTTTGTTCCCCGGGATCTCCACCAGCCAGGCGCCGAACTGCCAGGAGGTTCGGGCTGTGTTTCACACTCTTCACCCGGGATCCAAATGGGTACCCGAATCCGCCGTGTCAGGTAACTATTTCACCTTCATTTTCACCTACCGAGGATGCCCATGATTGCATCACGTGTCAGTAATACTCAAAGTTAGTCTAGCATCCATCGGCCATTGTCCATCACACTAAATTATTATTTCATTTGCTATGTAACAACCTGCAACGTCAGTGGGAGACAACCCACTTATTATTGATTTCTTTCAAGACCTTTAGATTTTGTTTGCTTCAAGTTTGGGATATTATTCTGTATGAGAAATAGCGTTTATGCTTATCCCAAAGTTTGACGGTGAACAAGCAATCTAAAAGGATAAAACTGAGATTCATTTTTAGGTTTGAGACTGCAGCCTGTTGCATTGGGGTTTAATTTATGCATTGTTCATCTCACGTGTGGGTAGCCCGATGACCGAGGAGTTGGCGTGTTGGCCTCTCGGTTTTCAAATCAAGGGTTCGATCCCAGGTCTGGACCTTAATGTGTGGAGTTTGCATGTTCTCTTGCTAACGTGGGTTTTCTCCGGGTACTGCAGTTTCCTCCCACATGCCAAAAACATGCAGGGTAGGTGGGTTGCCCCTAAGTATGAGTGAGAATGGTTGTCCATCTCCTTTTGCTCTGCAATTGGCTAGCCACCAATTCAGGGTGTCCCATGTCACGTTTTGTTGGGGTTTTTGGGTGGAGGTGGAAGTGTGTTTGTGTGTGTCTGTTTTCCTGGTGTGTACTGTCTGGGTGATCTGTACGTCTCACCTCTTATGTCCCTCCTGGTGTCCCTTCCTCTCGTGGCCAGCTGTTTGTAACTTGTAATTAGCCCTTGTCCGTGTATTTAAGAGAAGTGTTTGGTGACGACATTGTGGGAGTATTACCGCGTGTACCTTGTGTTTCTCCGTCCACCTAAGTTATTTTTTCTTGTCTCTTCCCCTTTGTTACTTTTGTATTGAGCATTTTTGTCTTTAAAGTCCTGAGTTGTGCACTAGCACTTTCGCCGCTTTTTTCCTGCCTCGCATCCTGGGTTCTGTCCACGCCACGCACTCGAGGCGATCATGACATCCATGACCCTTGTGAGGATAAGCGGTACAGAAATTGAATGAATGAATCACCCTCTCATTTGGCATTCTCATAGACTATAGCAAACATTCAGGATGTGTCTGGCATCAGCATGTTAAAAGTCCATTAGGTGAACTATCATAGTCTCCATTCTCCTATTTTTCTTGGTCAGCAAGTGTTTTTCCATAACTGGAATGAATTCTAGCGACATGCAATAAGGCAAGTTATTTTTTTGGTATGCTTTCTATCTTTCATATTCATCTCCCATCTGCGGGTGCATGCAGTTCCAGCAGCGCGTTTGCAGCATGCATCCACTTTTAATCAAACACACTACACCTGGGCCAGCAGATATCTGACAGCCGCTGGGAGGAAAATCCAGCACATCCATAGAAATATTTAGCTACCACAAATCTCAAAGTCTGTTGGTCTTCAATTAAGTAGAGAAGTTGATTAAAGTAAAACCACTACACGGTCAGCCAAAGGACGCTTCACCACAGTTAGGGCATAGTTTTTGTTTCTATACATACTAGGACACCCACAGTTGCCTTGCTGCAGTTGTATTGACAATCAGGTCAATGTGCTTAGCTGGAATAAGCTATAAATATGGTATGTATTCATAAGAAAAGACATTAATTACTTCTGTTTGATTGGGAGACTGGATTCAAAACGAGAGGATGGCTATAAAGACTAGTGATAAATATATATTTCAAACCTTCATGTTATTAGATGTGGTGAAATTATGAAAAAATACTGAATTAGAATCAAGGGGGCCTTTCAGGATTCCAGGCGTACAACTGAAAGGGTGATGATTATAACGTGGGAGGATTCAAATGTCTTCCCACACAACAACAAATAATCAATACAACATTATTCTAATGTTACCTAACCTGGGGGTTGAAAGAACATTGACGATGGATAATCACATGGATAATGTGTCATGTAAGTAGATTTTAAGAGATTGTGAGACTCAAAACAGGATTGAGGTTTACTGCAGGTTTATTTAATTTCGCTGTTATTTTCTGCTAATTTTTGAAGAGAAAGGACAAAAAAAACAGACCCCAAAGTTGTTGATTTTGGACAGAAAATATGTAGTGAGGTTATACACAAATTTATCACAAGGTATGCACGATGTCTCAAGAACTCAACTTTGCAAATATAATACAAGAAGCTTTAATACCCGATGCCACAGTTATAATCCAAACAATTGTGAAGAACTATGTGAATAAAATGTATTCTACTGAATATAAGACAGCCAGCACTCAATGACCTTGGCTATGAGAGCGATGCTTACACTTTAAATGTTGAATGTGTGCACTGACCAGTGTTGAGTGGGTCAAGAGCATGCAATAATGCAGTATTAAATTATCTGCATTCATCTTTTTTTAAAAATACTGAACATTTACATTGAACTGATGATTAAAAAATGCTACTAAAATATTAGTAGTTAGCTAATTCTTCTGAGATATTGCAAACCTTTTGTCCTGTAATACCAAGCATTAACAATAAAAAATGTAAACATTTGTCAGAACAAAATGTGAAAAAGGGAAGACCAACTGACATGTTATCTAAGCACATGTAAAAGAGCCACTGCAGCCTCATTATTGCTAAATAAAAACCTAAAGCTGTTTGAAGGCTAAGATGACATCTGTCTTCCTTAAAATCCCTACCAAAAAGGATGCCTCTCTTCCTTTTCTCTGTTTTTGTTAAAACAAATACCTACATCTTGCAGAAATGAGGTTGCCAAAGACTTTTGGCAATGGCTCATTGTTGGAACCAGAATCAGAGAGCTGCCTAAGAGCATCATCTAATCACTTGCAAATGTTAGAAAATCCTCCTTCACTTGAGTACAACAACACTAAAGTGCATTCATTTAGTAGTTCTGCATAATATGTGTGCAGAGGCAGCTGGCAGTGCTCACACTTCTAAATTTTAGATCATTGCTTTGTTTTTTAATAATCTTAAAATACAGTGAAAAGGATTGCAAACACTTCAAAGAATTATTTCCTCTCGTTGCCACTGTCTCAATATTTAGGTTGGTTGTAAATTGTGCTGTTTAAATATTTCATTTGCTGTTTCTCCCATTTGCCTATTGTTCATAGCTGTGAGCAAAAAAAGACATAGAATCCCATGTGGCTTGACTTTACACCGGTACTTCATCTATAATGTAAGCTCATAACGAGTACCGTACTTTCAGCACTATAAGGCGCAACTAAAAGATATCAATTTTATCAAAAGCCAGCAGTGCGCCTTATAATCCGATGCACTTTATTTGCGACATTTGGTTCAATGTTGCATAATCATTGTATGAAATTCCCTTAAGCACAGGTCAACCGAGTTGATGTATAACACAACTCCTAACCACTACTGCTATTATCACTACTGCTTCAACTAGTTGATGTATAACACAACTCCTAACTACTACTATTATTATCACTACAGTTTCAACTAGTTGATGTATAACAACTCCTAACCACTATACTACTATTACTACAGCTCCATCTAGTGGACGTGTAACACTACTATTACTACTTCTACTACTACAGCTCCATCGAGTGTATGTATATAACATTACCATTATTACTACTACTACAGCTCCATCTAGTAGATGTATAACACTTCCACTACCACTACCACCACTGACCACTACTACTACTGCATTTTATAATCTGGTGCGCCTTATTAATGACATCAAATTAAAATAGGCCATTCATTGAAGGTAGGTCTTATACTCTGGTGCACTTTGTTCCCACACGGTGTCAACATTAAATTTACTGTCTAGCTATAACCGGGAATGGCCTGATATTCACTTTTTGACTTCTAATTAGGAGTGGGCAATATGCAAAAAAAAAGATATCACTATTTTTTTAACTAAAATCACATCCTCGATTTTTATCACTATTCTTTATTTTAGTGTTTCCCACCCACTCGTCCATGCTAAGAAGTTATAAATGCTAATACTATTAAGAGAGAAACATGGTATTATTACGAGAATCAAGTCATACATTGTGAATGAGATTTTAAAAAGATATGAATTAAAATCTGAAATATTGTGAGATTAAAGTTATATTGCCTATTTTCATGTGACATGAACCAGAAGTTTTTTGGTTTCATAAGCTTAATTTTTGGCAACGTAAGGCATGTGTGAGCACTTTTTTAATGGAATATGTTAGAGTAAAGATGGCTTTTCAAGATTGACACTTAAAAAAACTTGACAGCTGCTCTGCATGTACAATGGACTGACCCCCCGGCCCCTCAATCTCACCATATTGATCGAAAGTACATGATAATTGAAAGGCATCACCTTGAGCTCAGCTTGTATATTGGGGACATTTACACATAGATTGATCTTTGCCCACATCTTGTCTTTCTTCATTTTGAAGAGTGAATTCATTTGCAAGTAAGCATTTTGATCCTTGAAAGTAATTGACCTCAAGTTAAATGGTGTGAATATCCTCCCAACCAAAATTAAACGGCAAGTTTTACAACCACTTTTTAAATAAACTTGTAATGAGAAAGTGAATATAGCCCTGAATAGTACAATAGAGGCAGGTAGAATTCTCGTGTGTTTTGACTGGGGAAATTCTTTATTTCTTTATGATTAATTTGCGTAGTAAAGCACATTTATCATCTGCCCCCATGACATGTATTTTTTTTTAGTCAGGTTTGAAAGTAAAATTCCAGCACACGCCTCCTCTGATTTGGTTCTGCTCACCTGTGTTGTTGCTGACAGTCTATTAATTTTGCTCCGCATCTTGAAATGAAGTCAATCTTATAAATTGGATGCCATTGTGTGTATTGATTCAAGGCTTGAATAATGTTAGATTGTACCCAAAAGGTGTGTGACAGTTTTACTACCGCATTCACTGATTAGATTGTGCTCTTCCACCATGAAGGAGATTTGATGCAGATCAGGAAGTTAGGTAATATCTTTCACAGGCAGGGTCCCTGTTGCTTGTTGATCAGTTTGACTGGCACTCTAGTGCCTCTCCCCCACTATGTTGCCATCGCATACCTGCCAACCTCTGCCGATAACTGCCCTTATAAATGATTATGATTCCCCTTACAAACCCCCCAAAAACCTTACAAACACCGTACGAGTCGTACAGTGTTTGTAAGGTTTTTTGGGGGGTTTGTAAGGGGAATCAATCATTTATAAGGGCAGTTATCGGCAGAGGTTGACGGGTATGCCATCGGTTTTCATTTCCACCTGTCCGCGTCAACCCTTGTGTCCCCTTGTGTCAGCCAATCAACTTCCCCCATGATGCTTTCAGTCTACCTTCCACCACTGTTTGTCGTTTACGGAGCTCTAACACGGTGTTCTTGGGTCTTTTGAAAGTTCTTTAAGCAACTTTATCCATTTTTCATTCTTGGCCCCAAGAAAGTTCATTGATAATTTTTAATTTCTAAGTTTTAAGCGGGCCGAGTGGTGAGAGTGTCGGCCCAACACTTCTGAGAATGAGGGTTCGAACCTTCTTGTGGGGTGTTTGCATCTTCTTCCCGGATGGGCTCCAGCACCCCCCACGATCATAGTGAGGATAAGTGGTACAGAAAAAAAGTTTTCTAACCCTTTCACCCATGTCCTTCAACAACCATAAAAATGTTTTGCACGTGTTTGTTTGTCATTTAAATGAGTTAATAAATACATTTCTTATTTTTTTCACTCTTTTGTTTAATTTTCACATCTTTTATAATAAATTGGTACATTTTGATAAATTCTAAACACTTAAGTGGGTAGTTTATTGAGGACCTTGGAACAAATGAGAGAATTTACAATGAGAATTTACAAATGTGGCTCTGAAAATTCAAGTTACTAAACAATTTCTGTTACTAATTAGTTTCATAAGTAGACGTACCACTGTAAATATACAAACATTGAAAAACAGAGCCCATTGCTCGGTCTGCTTTGGGATTTTGCTTTCCTTGCTGCAATGCCACAAACACAGTAGTAGTCTTATGCACCTCCTGCAGTCTATTGGGGAAATATGTCCTTTGAGGTATCATCAGACAATACTGAAGTTCTATTACGCTGACCCTGCAGCGTTGCTTTAATTGGTCACAGTAGATTTTGACTGTCTAAACTCACTCTCCTCCCTCTGGTGTCACTTTATTAAAATAAATCCAGTTTTCCTTTGTTGAGAAACATTCCTAGTTTTATCTGTGTTGATATACTCTTTTGAAAGCATCTTTGTGAGTCCAATTAGTTCTCATCAATCGATGAGTAAACAACCTTAGGCAGGACTTGCCAGCTGCACATTTCATCCTCACCAGTCTTATCAGTGGCTCTCTATCTAAGAACATGCTGGGTTTGTTTGTTTGCAAACTGCAATGCTCCTGGCTTCCAACTTTGTGGGGGGAAAAATACTTCTGATCTTAGTGCAGCCTTGAGTAGTCCCATCGTTTCTCTTGACCAAATTGATCTCGGTGGAAAACAACATACACAAGATTCCAAATGACTCATATTTTTAGCAGCTGTTTATTTTCAGTCTAAAAAGAGTGGTTCTTCAGAATAATCTCAAACTCATTAAGTCGGGATCTGGTCTGATTACAGCTCTTAGCGTATTACATCAAGAGGCAATTTAGATTTTTTTTTTTCTTCCCCCTGCAACTCATTCAAGACTCACACCCCCACGTCTCTGTTAATTTCCTGACAGGTGCTGACCTGCAGATTTGCCAAACCAAAGGCCCGGTCTGCTGTTCCAAAAAGATGGAGGAGCGGTATCAGGTAGCGGCTCGCAGCAACTTGGAGTCTGGCCTCCAAGTTGTCAGTGCTCAACTCAAGCGTATTATCATCCAGAATGCTGCAATTTTCCAAGGTAATAGCTGAGATGATTACATTTTCAAAGACATTTAATAGAACTGATATTGATGTAGTTAGCAACAGATCAACTTCAAGATGCTTAAATGAAGGTTGTAATGACAAATGTGGATGTTAAAGCGAGTTTTCTTGTGGTTTGGCTGTAAGTGGCAGACATGTTGCTCAAAAAAGTGTGACAGACTCCAGAGACTGTAGCACACTTACTGCCATGAGTGGTAATTATCTGTGAAATGCAGCAGTGGTTGAGACAACCACTCAACGGTGAGAAGTCAGACAGGTGATGAGAGAATGTGCATGTTGTTATGAGAGAGCCCTTCAGTATTTTAATTCAGGAAATAGACGGAAAATTGATAAATAGTTTTACTTGTCCAGAGTAAAGATGTCCTGTTCGCATGTGAGTTCAGTCCGTGTCTGTGGATTTGCCGATAGCGAGTCCCAATCTGAAACCTCGGAAATGTACTAAAGAGGGGATAAATAGCACACACAGTATCTCTCCCAAAATTTGAACTAAGCCATCCAACATTAAGGCCATTTAAGAGTGTTATTAGCAAAAACATTTTCTTTCCCAAATCAGTTGTGCAGCAAAATACAGTTGTGGAAAAAAAAGTGACATTTAAATATTTTGTTCTCATGAAATTATATGTAAATAATGGCCAATATGTTAAATTCGGCTCTCTTGATTGAGATATTGTTGACTTTTCTGAACATCACGGTTTACGTATGTAGACCGCGATAATCGAAAAATCGCAAAGTAGGGTCACCCCTATTATAAGTACAATTTTTTTTATTCTTCAGTGCTGAGTCGTAGTAGCAAAAGTGGCTTCCGCTTACGAGTTTCAGCGTGGATTTTCATTTTTATTAACATAAAAAGGAAAATAATAATAATTAATAGCAGAAAAAATTGCAAAGAAGTGAATTCGCGATAATTGAGGGAAGACTGTACTAGGCAAATGACAAGACAGTATTGAAGTATACTTTGAGAGTCCTTAAGCATTGCACAGGCGGAAGCCCATTTTCCATTTTAGGCTATGGTTCCTTTTCTTTCAGACAGAAATAGTAGCCTATTTGAGGAGTTGCGATGCATTTATTTGAAGTTCTTGGTTACACAGTATAAAGTTAAAGTTGCTGATGTTTTTTGGCCCCTCAAAAAAAAAATCCACATTTCGCACTTTTTTGTTTTCTTGCAATGTTTTTCAAAAAATTTATTTACTCACTTTGCTATTTTGAGCTTCGCTGGCCCAACTTCTCTGTGAACACACAAGTCCACCCCCTGACATAGCAATTAAAACGGGAGATTTAATAGGGAGTTTGGGGTTTGCTCGAATTGGTCATCCACAGCTAACAACATTAGAGACCGCTGCATTTTTCTAGATGGGATTCAATACTAATTGCTTTAGCAAAGGGCTGCAAAGAACTAGCAAAACATCCCTCTGCCCAACATCCTTTTAACATCCCGCTCTTATCTGTCTCCCTCTACTTTATCTTCCCCTTCTCCCTCAGATCCTGTCATCCTTCCTCTCTATCTGTGTCTCAGTCAATCTGTTTGACTTTCTTTCTCTGTTTATGCTACCAGTATTGGGAATTGAGAGTGTGTCGTCTTTGCAATCTTCTTTGCTGCTCCATGTTTCTTCCCCCCTCTGACACTTTACTTTCACCACAGATCAAAAGGCTTCTTCTTTCCACTTGTCTATTGCTGCTCTTTGAGTGCTCCAGCTTGGAATCCCCTTTGCCTGCAGCATCCCCTGCCCTGTTTGCTTTTCCTATACATCACTATAATTATACGTTCATTCATTTTCTGAACCGCTTTATCCTCACAAGGGTCGCGGGGGGGGGGGGGGTGCCGGAGCCTATCCCAGCTGACTTTCGGGTACAAGGCGGGGGACACCCTGAATCGGTGGTCAGCCGATCGCAGGGCAAGAGGACGCATACAACCATTCACGCTTACACTCATACTTATGGGCAATTTAGAGTGTCCAATTAGCTTACCATGCATGTCTTCGGAATGTGGGAGAAAAAATGCAGCATTGGGGGTTCAATCCCAGGTGTCAACGTGAATGGTTGTTTGTCTCTTTGTGCCGTGCGATTGGCTGACAACCAATTCAGGGCCTGCTGCCCATAATTAACTTGGATAGCTCTCCCCGTGACCCATGTGAAGATAAGCGGTATGGACAATGAATGAATGAATATATTGACTAATACATATTTTGATAAATTCAGACAACAGCAACAACAACAAAAAATCTGAACAATTTTCAGGGCTGGACTGAGTTTTCATAGCTAGTAAAAATGCATTTATTTACCAAACAAGACGGGATCTATCAAATACAAAATCACGCTAAAGGAGGAAAATTACACAAAACAAAAACGCATTCCCATCGAAAATAACAAAAAAAACGTCCAAAAGGAAAGTAGCAAGCAAACTTAGGTACTCGCTTACAAAAAAAATGTCATTCTCCCTTTCAAGATCAGGTGACGTACCAGCAAATAATGACCCGCTGGTACTCAGCTCTTAATGAAGTGGGTAACACCTTGTAAATACAACAGGAATTAACGCTATAACACATCACTGTTCCTTTTTGATCCTTTTTTGCAGTTTTTGTACTAGAGAGTTGAAAAAAAATCCGACTCGGATTTGCTGCAATTAATTCTTCATTTAAATATATATTTTTTAAAACGATGGTCACATCCTTTTGTCTGAAAAAAAATAGGGAAGGAAAGTGTGAGTATTTTTTTTTTAATGGTGCGTAGCTCTTCCATCATTTCCTTGTTTGCTCTTTGGGAATTTAATGAGCCTTTGCTAAAATTTTGTAGGCAAACTGATGGATTCATATGCAAAGGCATAATTGCAGTATCTACTCTGACTTGTCATGGACTAAAATTTCATCTTGATTTACATTAGCGAGATCATAACGTGAACTTCCCCTGCGTGCAATGATTACCTGCTTTAATGGTCTGATGCTTTCAATTTAGTTCAAAATGAGAATCTGTAAACTTGCGCCTTTAAAGTCTAAAATGAGACGCCAAATGAATTATGAATATTCCGTTACAAGGAATCAGTCAGCACATGATGCGGCACAGCGAGCATAGAATCAATCGAGAATTGGAGAGTAAAAACACTTAAATAAGCACTCCTTTTGAAAGTCACAAACTAATGTATTTTGTTCTCATGTGAAAGTACATTTTATAATGGTGGTTTGCTCTATAGTTGCACAACTTGGGAGCGCGAGTTTCCCTACAAGTTGATCTGAATTCATCGTGGTGGAATAGCTGTGAGGAGATTTAGCCCAGTTAAGGCATCCATACTTCCACCCGTGTGTAATTGAAGGTAGAAACTAATCCAAATCCCTATTTTTAGGCATTCAGTTTGATTGACAGCTCTAATTGTTTTCTTGCTATAAGCCAGTTACATCATGTCGTGCTGCAGAAAGCTGCAGATAAATGCCCAAAAAACATTTTAACATTAAAAAAAACATCTAAATAGATCTAGATTGCAATTTTTAAAAATCTTTTACATTTTGAAATCTTAGAATTTGATTGGTGTCTAAATACATCCTTAAAAATATTCCTCTATAATACAATAATGATGTGTTCTAAAGACCCTCATTCCGTCAGCTCATTTTCATCACAGTGCATTACGCCTCCACAGTTGGGGGTAACCAACCCTGACCCAGAGTGCAGTCACACCCGAGTCCAAATGAATAAACATGAGACGACGGGATTGGCCTGGATTGTTGTAATGTAATGCATGAGAGTGCAAATGTGATATCCACTAAGCCAGCGTGGTGCTCTTGGAACAACTCAGTCATTGATTGTATAGTTTGGATCAGTAGTCTGTTTTCAAGGTCAGGCACTCTGTTGGAGAACTGTTATGAACGTATTCATTTTTTTGTATTCATCCATGCTACCATACGGACAGTCCATTTTTTTCAATTTAGGGACACAAATTACATCAGAATTGTTATGAAAAATTCTACTCTCAGACTAAGTAGCAATTTCTAGCTTGAATGCACCATTGTTGCAGTAAATGAACATTTAAAAAGGGAATAAATGGCCCAGTAGACGGCCTCTCCCTGTAGGACTCAAGTTCCCAATTGGTATTTTTATACTTTTAAGTGGACCATAAATTACTGGTTCTCTTATATCTACTGAAATATCAGGAACAAGTTGTATTTCCACCTATGAGACATTGTAAATTCATCTTCATTGTCAATTATTGAGGACCCTGGGGCACTTGTCGTCTTTACGTCAACTTGCAGTATTTAGACCGTAACATTCAACGGCAAAAAAAGTGTAAATGGACAACGCCCTTGACTCCTACTTTATGCCTAGCAGCTTCCATATTTAGCATCTCATTACCAGCAAGAAACGTTTGATCGACTTTGCTTCCTATATGATTACTACTTTATCAAGGAATCCAAACGGCGACCTCTCTTTGGCCAACTGCTGGTTAACCTTGACTGGACTTTGCCCTGGTCACTCAGATCGTGCTGAATTGGCGTTTTCAGTGGCGGCGGCACTAAGAGATGTAACGAGAGGTGACTGGTGGACAATCCCAACAGGCTCCGGTGGTCCATAATCAAAATTGGACCTGGGTATCCTCCGTGCCATTTCTTGTTGGCTCGTTAGCTATCTCCTTGACCGTAAATGCTGTAAGCCATTGTTCTCAACACATACCTCTTTTACCTAACTTTCACCTTGCAATCGTTTTGTTTACTGAAGTAGTTTTTCCCAATAAAGACTGGTGAGGTGAACAGTTTGAGTACTGCGAGAAGTTGTTTACGTGCTGCCTCGGGCCAATCTAATAACTTAATGATGTGCACTTTTCCTAGCTCCAATGGGCTCCTCAGAGCATCGTTTAGCAGGCACAATAGGGTAGACGGACCATTATCTGATCTTCCTCCATCAACTTGCAATTTAACTTTGAGTTAATTGCCATTGAGTGCATTTTATCATCACGCCCATCAGCCATTAGTTTTTTTTGTGTCCTCCTATTCTGGTAAAATCATGAACAAAGTAATACTATGTGGCTTCTTACTATTTTAGAACAACACTTTTGTTTTTTTTATCTAAAAGAAGTCACTAAGGAGTCTGTGTCTATGCAGTGAATTGCCTCAGAGAACATTTTAGAATGTGTGAGTCTGAGAAACAACATGAAAAAAATGCACCTGCAAATCCACGCTGACTGTGACTTTGCTCATTATCCCTTTTGTGGAGAGAGTCAGGAATATCTCTGTCTTATGTCCCCAGAGGCACATGCAAAATAGATGCATTTTGTCACTCCATTAGGATGACAAGCTTTACGCATTTAGTAGATGAAAACATGTGCTTTTATCCTTATAAATGTTTAGATTGATGATTTTAAGCTGTCAGTATAGTATTTTAATTCAATTGTTATTGGGGCGCTGATCAAATCAAGCAGACACATTGATTTATTTTCATTGTGGCAATTAACAGGGTATGTTCTTTTTAATCAATTCACTGCTGCCAAATGTCCATGTTCATTTAGATTGGGAAGCATATGAATGAATAACAGATTGGAGTCTTTACGACTTTTTTAGTGCGGTACATGTTAGCGAAGAACACAGTAGTAGTTTAGCTGCCATTGAGCCGTAGTTAATTTATGAAGTAAGATGACATTTTTGGGAGGTTCGTTCATTCAACGGGGGCCGCTTACCCTAACGTAGGTTGGGGGGTGCTGGAGGCTATCTAGTAGGGAGGTTGTTGATGTAAATAGACTAACACTTGTATTGCATTTACCCACTGAAGACGCAGAATCAGGAACAACATGGGGGGGCAGTGTCTTGCTCAAGTATACATAGACAAGGGCAGGGAATCGAACACACAACTTTTTGGTTTGGGAACGACTGTTAATATACCAATTATGCAGTTTGAGTGCTGAAATTTTCCAAAGTTACAGCCTGGTTAATGGAAAAACAGTTTGTTTTTTCAGTGCTGATCTGATTCATCTATCACCGCAATTCAAAGCTAATGTGATAATTATTATTATTATTTTTTATATATATAAAATACGCGTGTGATGAAAGAAGACATTTTATTCCTAAATCTCTTTTGGTAATGGTGCGAGCCAGTTTATGATGTTCCAACAGTCGCTCCTCTTTACAAATGACTATTTGGATTTGTTGTGAATGTGCTAGTTCTTTCTTAATATTGCAAGCTACTTATCTTTGAGAGATGCTGCATCTATTTTCATGTAATAAAGCTTGCCTGTACGGCGGCTGTTTAATAAACATGAATTCAAAATGTATGTGGTATTATAAAAAATGCAGCTTACCCATATATTTTGAACTCATTATTTTGTCGTTTATCGTCCTTCACTACACTGGTGCTGAAAACTTGAATAAAGCATCAATTTTTTTATAGTCCATTTTGACTCGATTAAAAACAATCCAGTAATTTAATGATAATAAATACTATACGATTACGCAAATATGAAGTTCTCATCACTGACACTCATTGTTTTCGACGCTATAATACTGTTATATTTGCAAACATTGGATGAAACATGGAGTCATGCTAGTTACCTTACTACATGCTTGATTTAACACGTTTTACCGAGATATCATTGACTTTTTCTCTCAAAAGTCTTTCTTATCCCTGTAGGTTTTATGTAGGTTGCCAAGCTTTTCTGTCTCCACAGGAGGCTTCTGCTCTCTTCTTAACAACAAAGCTGGCACCCTATTTTAAGTATGTTCATGAATACCTTTTTAATCACACTGTCTTTTTATTTGACCCGCACGAATGTGACAGCTGTCTCTCTGTTGATAATAATTCAGCCAGTCAACACTGCATGGGGTAAAATTGATTCAAAAGTGGAATTACGAAAGAAAAGAGCCTCTTTCAGACATACACTCGCTTGGCGTGCTCATCTTACATGTGTGCTTAACAAAGGAATCGTTTCCGTCTCAGAGCAAGTGTGCTAGCTTCTAGTCATTCTCTGGTGTAAAGGATTTTTTTTCTGGTTTTGCCAGTGTTGAATATGAAGGTTAAAAAAGACATTCCAAAAACTCCAATAACATTTTTGCTTTCTTTTTCACATCTTGTCGTAGTTTCCTCATCCATTGAACATTTTTCTTTTAAAGAAGACTTTTTTCAAGGAATTTACAATAAGTTTTACTCGTAGTCAATGCGCAAAGGATGCGTTTTTTGCTGTTTGGTTGGTAAGCTGTGGTTGATGTGCCTCATTAGATTTGTTTATTGGTGCAAAAAGAGAGTTTTTCAGTCACGACGGTGACTGTTTTCACGGGGAAATACTTGATTTCCGTTCTGAACAATTCCTACGCCACCTACCACGCTGTGTTCTTTATGCTGATGTGACCCAAAATTGTCACGAGTGGTTTTTCAGGACAAGCCTAGTAGCTCTCGGTGTTTGAGCCACGTTTTAATGATGCGCCCTGTTGCACGCCTCTCGAGCTGAATTTCATCATGGAGGAAAAACAAACAGTGTGCAGCGAGGATCAAAGTGTCATTTGAAATGCTCTCATCAAACCAAGCAGAAGGGACTGACAGCTCCTCCCATCTCCAGCTGAGCGAAGGATCCTTTGTTTTTTGGGCTGTCTGATGACAAGTTCATGAATTGTGATGGAGTGCAGACAATAGAGGCAATACCACTTATTGACTTGTGCACGTGTACAATGGCAAATGGGCTGCTTTATATCCAGTGGCGGTCCGTGAATTTTCTAGTGGCGCCTTCAGCTATCGGAATCAATCCAACCCTCAAAAACTATTTTATGGCTATAAAACCTCTACTGCAGCTACAGCTGCGACACATAAAAAATCATCAATAATAACCTCATACAATTGAAATATTATTTAGGAATGTAGCAATATTTTACTCACCAAAAATCCTTTTTAACTGTACACAATATCCATCCTCCTTTCTTTCCTCCTTCTTATCTATCGCCATCATTTTAGAATGTGTGAGTCTGAGAAACAACATGAAAAAAATGCACCTTCTTATCTATCGCCATCAAAGCTAATGCTGAAAGTCGAGCGTGTCCTGTCGTATTTCTGGCATACGTTTTTATTCAATTTAGTGCTGAAAATGTTCGTTCCCGGTTGTGACAGACTTGCTTGCTTTGGAGTTGTCCGACCTTTCTTAATTTCAGAGATTTTTAGTTAAAGCCACCACACCTTTTGCTCAAACTCTTTTTAGTTTTATGAGTTCAACCTCACCAAGACCTTGATGTGTTTCCCCGTCAACTCATTTTCTTTGCATTGACGTTTTGTCAGGTTGTGATTTGAGACTTATGCGCTGGCATTAATCTTCAAGGCGTTGTTGCTTATGACAAGCACCCCTTCTGGTGAATGCTCTGATGTCACGTCACTTGTAAATCCAAGTTGTTTGAGATTGATTCATGCTGGAGTGCAAGTTGTAAGTGATTAGCTTCCCGTTTATTGCTTCTATTCAATTTTTACGGTTCTGTCTTCACCTCATGACCTCACTGCTTGTCCTATGCCTTTGACCATCAGCCATTGCAGAGTGCTGCATATTTTATATCTGCTCATGAAATATTAAAATGCTTATGCAATATGAGACCAGTCCTGCAGCCAAAACAACTATGGATGGGTGGAGGGGTCTAGCCTTTGGAGAAATATAAAGAATGACACTTGATCGACTAGAGGCTGCTGCCAAAGCCAAGCAAGCGTTTTTTCAACTACTTAGTTTGGTGATACCTTGATTTTATATACTATGCCATGCTTCTAACTAAAAAAAACAGCCACCATTTATTTATTTTAGTATTTTTTTAATGGAAAAGAGATCCAACCATTTTTTTCTTACTCTCAAAAGGTTTATTTGGGAAATTAACCTTTATTTGCATTATTCTAATCTACTATTATACATACATATAAATGGTATACCCCAAAACAAAGTGATTAATAAACACATCCAAACATTTAGATCAATTTACAATTTATTTAACCAAAAACACCAATGATTCACCAATCAGTAAAATAGCACAAACAGATCAGACATACTTTGCACTACATGTTTTATCGTATTTTCAAAAATGTAACTAAATATTCAAGCTAAAATACAATATTTACAGTACAGAACAGAACAGACATCTCAGAGCTAAATTTAAATCACTGAATAGCCAAATTAAGTCAAACTGTCACGTGACTCAGTTTTTGTTGGCATGGTTTATGGTTTAATCAGTGTCATGATTCAAAGTATATAAACGGTATAGCAATGTCAATGCCAATAGGGACACACGAACAAACCAGTAAAAGAGTGTCGAATGTCTTGGTTGTTCTAAAGAACATAATTTAATCTACGGTACTCTGAGATGGACAATATTGTTGTCTCTACACAAACAACAGCACACTGTTAAAAACGCATTAATTTTGTTAGTGTTCAACTTCTTTTACCTAAAAAATGTTCTACTAAATGAGAACTAATCCAGATTATAAATGACAAAAACATGCAGTTATGGAGCAAAAAAAACTGACATGAACAATCACTTTCCAAAGGAAGCATTTGTATAACCTTCTATTTTTCATATTAGTTAGCCTGTGCATGAAATAAAAATAAGATTATCATTTTGGAGCTTGATTCTACCCCTGAAGAAAAGCTTAATTTCGTATGAACCCTGCAACCCTGTTCCTCTGATTGTGCAAAAGATTGGAAAGATCAAATAAAACATCTAATAAATAAAGCTACATTTCATCTAGTAGATAAAAAAATCAAGCCTTTGCGTTTTACATATCAATGATAAATGTAAAGCAGAAAGCCAGAAAAGTGAAAGCTTATTTTTCAAGAAAATTGAAGCTAGAGTGTTCTCCAATCCTGGAATGACTCGTACAAGTCTCCGGTTCAAGGTAGACTTGTCCATATTTAGAAAATATTGAGTGATAAAGAAGGACACCATGTTAGCCCAGCAAGACTGCGAGTGGATGTCAAGGTCAAGCAAAAAATAATTGTGTTACACAGTGAGACAGAAGGAAGAGAAGCGGCGCAAAGAAGTGCTGCACGCCTCTC
Organism: Stigmatopora argus; assembly: GCF_051989625.1. Classification (NCBI taxonomy): domain Eukaryota; kingdom Metazoa; phylum Chordata; class Actinopteri; order Syngnathiformes; family Syngnathidae; genus Stigmatopora; species Stigmatopora argus. The sequence goes on from NC_135395.1 coordinate 16,244,699, forward strand.
TGCCCTCGCGGTGTGACTGATGTGAGGAGAAATGTTTTGGCTCGAGGAGGCTGTGCAATCTCCCAATGGAGTTCCTCCACCCACCTAACCTCCCCAGCCCCACTTCGACATCTCCAACCAAGAAGAGAAGAAGAAAGGCTAAGTGGTGTGAAGCAGGGAGTACTCCGACAAGCTCCCTCACCCTCCTCCCCAAGCTGATTCCCGGTCTGGTTGTCGGTTGAGAGGTGACGGGCCGGGAGTTTGGAACTGCTGGGTCGATCAAAGCGGTCCAGTAACCCTTTATATTGTAACATGTACAACATATTTGCTTTTTAAAACCTTCATCGTAGGTTTAAAAGTAGCTATTCTGTCAAGCATTCGGCCTTTCTTCTTCGGAGAGTTGAAGAAGCATTCAGACCGAAAGGATCTGGGGAAAAAACTGGATAAATGTGTCATGGCAAATTCGGACCGTGTTAGTATCGATTGTCTGTGGCTGAGCAGCCAATCATTTATAATTTATCCTTGCCTGATGGCCAAGATGGAGGGTGGACCAGTAGAGATGAGCTGTGTTTTAGTACATTTTCATTAGGAGTCTGTTTTGTTGCGGATTGGAATGAGCCACCAGAGGGTTGTTCTCCAGCCTTCAGGGAAGAGATCTCTTTGGCCGTGCCGACGGAGTCATTTTGGAGGGTCTGACAAGTGCTGGCTGTATGTCGGCCTCACCGGGCCTACTTCAGGGAATTTGCACAAGAGGAGTGAATCATGCCCTAGTATTATTTCAGGATGTCTCGTCAGTGCAGCGGTTTACTCAGCTGAACCCGCTCGGGGCATTCCCTGAAGAGTGTGATGCAGAGGAGTTGACAGTGTCACCCTGTCACTCAAACCACTTGCCCTCCAACCCAATTCCCAAGAGTCGCTCTGTTGTTAGCTGTCTCCTTTTTCTATAGTTGGGTTTCTCTTTCTCATCCAACATATACCACTTGTACTGGTTTACAACATGTCAACCTCTCATTTTGTTGTGTTTTAGTTCAACTCTCACTCAGAAAAAAATAAGGTTGCACTACAGTTTAAGCCGATTTAATTTAATGAAAGACGGCAACGGACTTGAGGGGAAATATGTCGTTCGACAAGTAGATATGGACAGTCACTAGTTTTATATAGAATAATTGAATAGTTGCCTCACTTAGCATCCAAACCGCCTTCACGGCATGTAGTGTTGTACAGTCCTAATATCTTGAAGACATTTGTGTAAATATTTGTTCTAAGATCACTCTTTATTAGTGTTTTTTAATCACAAAACAAGAGTGCCCTGTAGCTGCTAATTGTGGGTATTATTGCATCCATGATTGACCTGTGTTATAAAACATTTTGGGCCAGGGGTGTCAAACTCTTTTTTTTTTTTTTTTTTTTCCGCAGGCCACGTGGTAGTTTCAATTGCATCTGGAGGGCCGTAATGTCTTCCAACTAGGCTGACAAAATTAATCGATTAATACATTGACAGCTTTCTCGATCGTGCTAATCGATAGATCATTTTTGGACATTCAAATTAGTACAATTTTTTGCAATTATTGATTTAAAATGAGGAAATACAGGAAATAATCTACAATCTTCATTTGAATTTCATCATAAAACAGAAAGTTGGCACTCATCATTTACTTTCTCGGGCCACACAAAACGATGTGGTGGGCCAGATTTGGCCCGCGGGCCACCACTTTGACACCTGTTTTAGGCGATTTAAAATCCTATATTATAAACTCCTATAAGTCACACCAGTGTATTTCCCAGGCCCAGCCAATCTGTGTAAAGATGTATGAAATATAGTCCAGAAAATGAGGTAAACCCATCTGCTTACAGCCTGCTGTGCTCACTTTAAAACCAATGCTTTCATGACCATTTTGCCCAAAATTCACCAGGAAAATGCTGATTTCAGACCACTGCTCTGAAGTCAGCCAGAGTTCACAAGTTCATGCAGTGTTAATAACCGAGAGCAGTCCTGTTTACTTCCACGCCACTCATCTTGCTTCTGTGGTAAGCTGAGCAAAGGGCTTCCATTAAGAATGTCTTTAGTAGAACACAAAGACTTCAGATGAATGAGAATAGAAAAACACCCACTCCAAGATGTTTATACAATGAGGTCAAATGTACTTTGTCGGCTTGTCTGTCTTATTCCCCAATGCTATTAGGCTTATTTGAGGCTTACACTTCCTCTCTCCGGATATTTTAAGGATAGCACATACAGTACACTTATTCTGTATTGTAGAAGTTTTTTCTGCCGTCACCATTGCCATCATTTTGTGGAACAGGGAAGAACAAGGAAAGTTGTAAAAACATTAAAGTATAAAGTACAAAGTACAAAGTAAAGTAAAAAGGAATGTATTAAGAAATATTAAAATGTAATTTAAAAAAAAGATAGAAGGGCTGTAAAACACGAAAAACATAAGTGTACAAAGCTACTGCAACTGGCTGCCGCATGAACGGCGCCATCAGTCAGTTCTTTGTTGCGAATTTTATCTGATTAAAAATTCCCCCAAAATGCGACTTAGAAATGTTTTTTTCCCTTCATTGCTTGTTTTATAACTAGTGCACATTATACTCGGGTGTGCCTTATAATCCCAAAAATACGGTAATTGGCGTGCGTTGCGTTTCAGGGTTTCATAGGCACTGACATTACACTTTTTGTTTTCACATGAGTTAAAGTGAGTACAGTGGAAGCCTAATATTACGGGAATTACCATTCGGATAAAAAGCGTTAGTTTAATTTATTTGTGGCCTTTTTCAGTAGCTGAGAAACATTGCGCTTTTTTACTTTATAAGGAAATACCAATTCAACCATCAAGGTTGCCTTATCTACAATTCCAATCCAATTTCCCGTCCGTATTCTCATTCACTTCTGCTTCACTTTTTAGAACTTGTGTTTGCAGCCTTTTGGCTGAGACTTTTCAAAGCGTCCTTTCAAGTCGCAAAGGCAATATATTCATTTCCATCATTAAACGGAAACAAAGGATGCGGCCGTCATTCATTAATTTATGTGGAGACTCTTTGTTATCTGATGAATGAATTTAATTTTGTGCTCCTATTCATTTCCTCTTCTCCCTAAACATGAGTTTCTGTCTAATATAAAATGCACAAAACACATGACAAACGTTGGGTGAGATGACATACTTTCTGCAGTGAGACAGCGGACTGTGCTCTAATTAAAAATCACTTCATATTGATATAATTTTCAGAAGGGCATGAGCTTCTGCACTCGAAAAAGATAACACGCATTCAGCTAGAGATCAAGTCAAACCCTGTCAAAAGCCCAGGAGAGGTGTTGGGTTTTACCACAACATTCAAGAATGGACTGGGTACAAGACCCAAGGGGTGTCGCTGTGACTGGATCTACTTACAAAACTTCAGTTGGAGTGTTTAGGCCTTCATTAGGTTAAGAGGGTCAACGTTAAGGTTAATCATCAACCCTGGGGAGATTTAGTAGTAGTTATACAAGACAGATGGAACGGTGCATGATCATAATCTTTAAACTTAACAAACTATTCTATTGTACAGCTCAAGGAATTGTATGCTTTGTACAACTTATATGTAAGCGCCTGCAGTAAACTTATAAAAAAAGGGATTACTGTAAGTGAGATATGAGACAAATTGATGAATAGGACAAAAAAAATCATATTGAAAGGAAGCCTTTTGTCCACTTGTATCTGTTCAAGCGTTGCTGGCGCCTAGATTTCAAACGGAACAGTACAGACGAAAAAGAACCTCTCGTTCTTGGCTTAAGTTGAGCCTTTTTTCGAGGCAACGGGTAGAATGTAGCCATTGCCATCTATTCTTGTCTTCCACTGACAGAGATCTGCTCTGTTCTTTGAAAAATAATAGGAAGCCTTGAGAACACACTGAAGAGGATGTACAAGACACGGCCTGTCAGAAGATGACTTTCGAAGTTATTTTGCTAAAAAGAATTCCCTTTTCCGTCCCCCGCTCGGGTTTCTATGTATGTGACAAATTCGAGTCAATATTCCCCGTAAAAGAGATGCAGAATTAATGGAACTGTTGCTATGCAGGACACTCTTGGGCGTCAATGTCATATGAAAGTCGATACATTGTGAATGGCAGTTGAGAAGCAGTTTTCTTTGTTGCTTTTGGAGCGACGCAGAACTGAGGAACAGGAACATTAAATCCACGACATGGAGCTGCTGCAGTGTTAAAATCTGTCACTTCTCATGTAAATCTTCTTAAGAGTATAAAACTACATGTACTCTTTAAAACTACACGTGAATTGTGTTTTCTGCTTCCCGAAAACATCTTATGTTGCTGTTTCTTTTAGAAAACAAGTTTTACACCCAAATCTTTCATAACAAATTTCCACATCTGACTCATTTGAAGGAGATGTTTGTTGTTAAGAAAAAGGGAATAGCTGATGATTCTTCTACCAACATAAAAGAACTGTTTTAGTCAAAAATGCTTGAAGAAATGGCTTACTAGGAAGAATAGGCTCTTCTGAACTGCAAGCATGTTGTCGTTTCATCTTGCGTTTTTAAGTAGACATTGACATTTTAGTTGTTTTTGGATTTTATCGTTTGATGGAATTGTTCAGTCTTTTTTTTAAATGGGGCTGAAAGGCAGAGTGCCGGATCTGATTGGCTGTGGGGCCGCGTACAGCGGTGGCATCAGTTTGGATTGGGCAAAAGAGGACAACACATCTATTAATATCTATCTATTCGGAAGTGGGCGCGACTGGCTGACTGGGTGCAATGTCATCGTAGAACATTATATCCATCATATGTTTGCGTGTTTCTGTCAACTGTGAGCATACTGTCTTGTTCAAATTGCTTACTCACTTATTTTCTTGTATACAGACTCTTTTATTTGCCCAGTCTTCTCCTACACGCATATTTTAGATGTGTATTGTTGGTTACACTAGGATTTTAATGTTTTTATTTTATGATATACTAAAGCAATATAGGCAGGCATGTCCAAGTGTTATTATTAATTAGAATGTTAGCAAAATACTCCCATTCCTTCCCTTTGTTGTACAAGGATTTCAGAGGGCAGCTCAGTGATGCTGTTCTTTGCATCTTTGTGACACAAAACTGGCGTGCAGCCTGGTATGTGTCCCGTCCTTGTGGTTGTTGGGCTAATTATGGCGCCTCAGATGGAGCCAGACACCAACAGGTGTCCAGAAGTAGCTTCCTGCTAGATCAAAGTCTGCAAAAATAATTATACAATCCATCCCTCCTCTTCTCTTAGATAAGACTAAATTCCTGCCGCTTCTAACCAGAATTCATTTCAACTGCAAAATGTGCGCACACGCACACGCACACGCACACGCGCACACACACAGTACCATTTCTGACATGAATATTTTAGGTTAATATCAATGACGAACAACCAAAAAGAGAGCAGACTTGAAATGTTATGCTATGGAGTTATCATGACTTTGTTCCAAGATTCATAATTAAACAAATAGAGTTATGATGAAGTTATTTGCAGGTTGATTAAACTGCATCTGCGTGGTTGTATGTAACTTGTTTGAAATTAAATGAACAAATTCATTCAGGAAGATTTTGTTTCTAGTATGTATAGAGTATGAAATACATATTCATGAAATTACAAAAAAAGACTCTCTCTTGATACTAATAATTCCCTGTAGCTGTATCAGAGTATAAAGATGCAACACTAATTAATTAGTTATTTATATTTATTTCGCATTTTACACAACTTATGGCGATGGAGTTACCTGAAGTATTTTTTGCATAATTATGATAACAGACATTACATACATACATGCATTACATGCCAATATACATAAGTGAACATTGAAGAATATCTTAAATGAACACATACAGTGAATAATATTCATATACCTATACATGCTGATGTGATGCTTTTAGTTAAGTACATATTTTCTTGTCACAATTTAAAGTAGATGTCAGATGTCATAACTCACTGGCTGCTTTTGAAGGCGATAGACGTCAAGTCCATTTAGACTCCCAATGGAAATCACACATGATTCTTCACAACCAGCATTTCTAGTTAAAATGGATACTATCACTATCTACTGTGGTGTTAATGTGTCTGAAACATGCTTTCATCAAATACCCCAAGGATCAAGGATTCTAACACTTTTTCCTCCCGATATTTTTCACTCTTCTGAAATAAGCCCATTTCTACATGTTTTTACCGACTTATTACGGCATTCCAGCTTTTGTCGTCATAAAAAGTGGAGACAAGGTGTAGGTGGTGGTTAATGTAGCTCCACGGTTACTTCCATTACCTGACACTGAAGCGTCTCGCTAACACATTAATTCCACAAATGTAGTGAGAAAAGAATTCATTTCACACTTGATGGGTGGGCACTGGACAGGAACTCCAGATACAAAACTATTTGTATACAAGTAATGGAAAGTCAACCTTGCATAGTCGATCCACTTCTACAGAGAAAGAAGCCTTTAGCTTCAGGGTTTACACATTAAGGTCGAAAGTTCATCTTTCATTCAGAGTACGGTCGCGTTTCAGACTGCATCAAGTCACTCAGGCAAATTTAAGCCAGATGCAGATAGACACTCACCAACATGCTGACCAACCAGATTTCCGCTGAATATTTCTTTGTTATCGTTCCTCTGTTTCTCTTGCCTACTGTGCATTGCCACATAGGCTCTTTTTCTGTTAACCACATTCCGCTGAGCCTGCCAGTCATACCCGAGGGAAGGCTCTCGGCGACTGGGTATATCAGACGGTCGTGTTCAAGCCTCGGGTGATGCCCGATCTAGTTACGACACTGCCCTGCCGCTCTGTGCAATGAAGGCTGCGGGGCCAGAACTTTTCTCTTTTCACCAAGGTAGCAAAATCATTTGAAACAAAATACATTTGGTATAAAGAGCCAGCATAACAGAATATGGGTGCATGCTTGAAACAAACCACAAGGCTGAAAACTATCAAGCGAGGGAGTTTGACTTAACCTGAATTTCCAGGATATGTAATATAGTAGTATTTTATGGAAAGCAAAACTCCATTTTAATTGTGCACACACTCACTCTATGTGCAAGATCAAGATTAATATAAGAGTGTTTCTTCCTCATGAATCAAGCCTGAGTAATTACCATAAAAAATGTTCTTGTCTTCTGATAAATAATTTCTCTGAGCATGTCCTGATCTTCAGTCTTAAGTGATCTTACGTTCTCGTATGACTCGTTCTTGTATGTTTTCATATGCCCTGCCACTGCTACACCTTTCACCACGATATACATTATTACACTTCTCCTCGGTCTCTTTTTTTCACCTCTTCCTCACCTTTAATGCAAAGACATTAAAGCGCTTTCCTGGAATGATAAATGTTTTATTAGGCTGAGCTCTCTTCCTTTTTGAAGGGTAAATACAAAGAGGAAGTGAAGGAAAACTCGGTATCTCCGTCTCCCCCTTGACTTCATTTCCATATCTGTCAGTCTGCTCTCCTCCTTTGCCGTGACCTCTCATCTCAACTCGTCCCTCCTCGCCTTCCTCCTTTCATCCCATCTTTCTATTTAACACAGTCATCTCTACATACTGGAAACATGCTGGGTAATCTCCCCCCAAAATATCTCTCGGTAGGAGAAAACACAATTTCCTTCATTCTTTTGTTCTGGATGCTGCGCAGGGAGTGCATCAGCAGCTACTCAGTAGGTGTACAAGTGTCTTTGATCAGATCTTCAAGCAGCTCAAACACATTTAAGCACGGGTAGGGAGTGCCGGTTGGACTTAAAAGGACCTAACTCCTCTGTTGTGCTGTTGCTGAATCTTACATTTAGCCTCTGGACTTGTCATGATTGTATTTCCTGTGCTGTAATAGCGCCGTGTCCGCTGGGAGAGCGCACACCCGCCTCTGGCGCCCAACGGCTACGTTGCTGATTGCTACCTCTTTCTGGGGGAAAATGGGTCACTGCATGTGGGCTATAGCCCGACATCTACTTGTACCTGTATTTGGGAGATGGTAGAATTTTTGTGCCGCTATAAACTCGATCTGGATCGCTCAACTTGAGTTGTCTAATTGCTTTGTTTTGTTTGAAGAACCTCGTTGAAGGGCTTGGGGGGTGGGGGTTGTTTGGAAAATTCAACCCAATTCATATTCAGGTCTCAATCACCTCTTGGTTAGTTACCGACCAGTTAGTAAAATGCTGCATATCGAAGCAAAAGGAAGAACTATTCAATACTAAGTCACAAGATGAACAGAAGGAAGGGAAAGGGCTGGGGGAAGGTGTGTCACAGAGGACATGGGTGTGGCACAGGAGCTGATAAGAGCGTCTGCCACCCACCCGTGGCGCAGAGACGAAACACAAGGCTTTAATGGTATGCAAAAGACTTTGAGTTTGTTTTTCAAACGGTGAACAATTTCAATGTCGTGGAGCGGAGCTGTGAAATCAAAGATAAATCTGCAGAACGGAAGAACAACATTGGACTGACATTCCTGCAACGACCATAGCTGTGCCCACGAGACGTGATGAAACCACACATTTTCCAAGCTTAGGTTCCATTTCTTTCTTGTAACTACATTGATGAACTGCCTTTACTTAGTAAATCTTGTCACAGCAACCCTGAATAGAAACTCGTCATCTGATTTTAAATGGCAAAATTGGGAAAAATATTTACACGTTCAATAGTAAATTTCATTCATTCATTTTCTGAACCGCTTATCCTCACTAGGGTCGCGGGGATGCAGATTCAGCTTTTAATACAACAAAGAAACTACATTTTTATTGTTATTTCATTCAAATCCAACAGTTCAAGTTTTTATATTTCAACCAACATTTTTGCTTAATTGTAAATTAGATTAGAATTTTATTTCATCCCATATTTGGGAAATTTCTTGGTTGCAGTAGCAAGACAGACACAAGACACACAAGACATTGTAGACCTAGGTCAAAAACTGGAGCCACACACAGGAAGTCTACAAGGAGGGGACCTTCTGCAGACTGAGACTGTGGTTACCGCACAGTCCCTCAGTAGTCTGGAGGTTTAAAAGATAATCTTCCTTGCCTAAATCCTCCTAAAATGTCCTATCAACTAGTTTCTCCACATCCACTCAAAGATATCTTCTGTATAGCGTCCAATACATTTCCTTCACTCCCTCCTAGCTATCCGATGATGCTGTAGGGACATGATTTGTATGCTGACTCGACCAGCGCTAATGATGCACAGCGCACAGCGCCTCTGGTTAGACGTCACGGACACTTGTGTACGCTACAATAATCGGTCATCCCCCGAAACATTAAACATGTCAAAATGGGTAACAAATTGGCCCAATTAGCATAGAATTATGATGGAGAACACACGTAGATTTTTATGCAGCAAAGTTTACCTTCAAGGCTTCTGGGAGATAATATCAAAGTGATGTATTTTGAATTTATGACCTTTTCTCCTCTTTCCCTAATTAGTTCTACACTTAACAAATCAGAAGTGAATATGACAACCAATACATCATAGCATGATGCATGATCATGTTTCAGTGCCATTCACCGTGAATGAGTTAAATCGATTTAAGTTCATTATGGCAGTATTGCTTGTCTGTTCAGGTGCAAGTTTTAATTATATGTAACGCGGGGAAACAATTAGGTAATGATTAGTTCAGTCTCTAAATGCACTGCATTATTAAGAGAAAATGAACGACTTGAGACTGAGGCACACCATTTGCACCTTTGCAGAACTCAAATGCTTTCCCCACAAATAAACGCCTTCTGCTAAGGATGGGAAATTTGGCACAAAAAAGCAATCACCTTGAAAAAAACAAACAAATAAACAATATTGGGCAATCTTGATTTATTTCTAAATTAAATTTTAGTTAAGTCTTTATTTTGTATGTTTAATCTGCAATGAGAACACCAGAAACAAGAGAGTAGTTTAAACATTTTATTTAAACTAGAAGTAAATATAGTGGTATCTCTACAAATTCCTCTACATATTAAATATTCATGTTTCGAAAAGCCTCTATGGCAAAGTTTTGTCTCGGTATACAAAAGAAATTCCAAGTTACGAAACAGGAGATCGGAAATATTCAAACATTCTCTTGTAGCATCCTTGATTTTGAAATTGCTGTGATAGTGTTGCTCTCCCATTGGCTATAAGCACTGTAGTGCCCACTGGCAGAGTATGAGCTTGACCCTCCAACCAAAAGCCCCCTCACTTTTTCCAGGACCATGGTGGAACCTCTCCAACCTGGGGTGAGTTCTTGATCCATGTGCCTTCGACTCTCGTTCGTCACGCAGTTCTAACCCCGTTGTTCCTTGAGGTTTTTATTAGTGTGCTCAAAGCAGCTTTTCTCAGTTTTTCATCTCTTTTTTCACCAGCGAAAGTACCGTGCTGGTATAAAAAAGTAGTCTCCTTGTGCTCTGCGATTGACTGGCAACCAATTCAGGGGGTTCCCCGCCTGCTGCCTATAGTTGAACCCCCTTAACCTTTGTGAGGATAAGTGGTATGGATGATTGAATTAACATGTTTTACTGTGATGTTATTTTTCTTGGTCTTCTTTGGTATATTAATATTAAGCAAAATGTTTTTTGAAATGTATTTTATTCATTTTTTTAATATATGTGCGATATTTTTGCACCTTACTTTAATTGCATACTCATACACTGAATGAAAAATACAAACAGTGAACTCCTGTTGACAAATCAGTCAGTTTGCACCCGGTTATGTCGATTTAATATTTTGTGGGTCATCACCGAGTTGGACTAAAAATCTTTTTTGAGCAAATGTTCTGAAAAATCACCTAGCTTTACCTATTAGAGTTTTTTGTTGACTAGTGCCCTCTGCTGCAGTTTAAGAAAATGTGGGGTTTGGAGGGGATGGTGTCTCAGATTTCCGTGACCAACTAGACCAGGGGTAGGGAACCTACGGCTCGGGAGCCATATGTGGCTCTTTCCATGGATCAATATGGCTCTCCACTAACCTGTGAGGTAAAATATGGAAATCACTAGTGAGAGAGCCGAGTCCCGAACGCACCAATAGGAGCGTCACGTTGACACTGTGGCGTTGAGACTAGCTTTAACACCACTTTAATCATAATTTAGTTTTTATTACTCTTCTGCATGCATCATCTCATTGTACTGATTAATTAGCAACAGCATAAAAAAGGTTGTCAACAGAATTGAGAGACTTTTTGTGATTAAAAAGTGGTGAAATGACAAAAAAAATTGCACATTTTCATGTATTTTTACTTTTAAATTCTGAGAATGGCTCTTTAGCAATAACATTAGAAAATAAGAATTGTTTATGGCTCTCTCTTTCAAAAAGGTTCCCGACCCCTGAACTAGACCCTCGTTATTATTCAGAATGCGGCTGGTAATCGATTGACACCAACAAAAGAGCTGGAATATTGTTTCACCCCTTGGCACACTTTTGCAGTGGCTTTCCCCAGCCATGTTCTTCATTATTGCTTATGTATTGTGTGTGTGTGTCTATGACCCAGGAGTTCAAGGACAGTCTTGTACGCCCTGCCTCTGGCTGCTCCAGTCTGTACCCAAGTGATGTTTATTTAAGGCGTTCGCCTCACCACTGACGCACACACTGACATAACCTTGTGCTCTGAGACTCATCACCCCGAGTTCTACACATGTTTTAATATAACCGTGTTGAGTTTTGCAGCCACACAGACTGCATACACAGTATGTCTTAAAGCACGTGATACATCCTGCAGCCCCAGGATTAATTACAGTCTTTTCTTCGTATGATCCCAGGAGCGTCTGAGCCGCGTTAGCTGGCCTCTGCCTTTAGCTGGTGGGCGCGCAGAGATGGCAGAACTCGCCCATTCATCACTGTGACTTTGGCTGGGGGAAGAGGAAGAATGGGTTTGCGCCTAGGAAAGTTAGAGAGGGCTGGGGCGGGAGTGAAGGTGAGCGCAATGCGGTGGGAGAAGGTGAATGGAAGGAGCCAGGTCCCCTCTGACTGAGACCCTCATTAAAATTTAAACCTGTTTGTGCAGATTGTAAGGTAAAAGACAGCCGGGGTGTTTCTGGAGGTGCACAGGGGTCAAAAGAGATTTGGATCTGTAGAGAGAAAAAGGAAATACGGTTTTACTTTTCTACTAGAAAATGGCATTTTTGTAGAAATTGGGTGGGCATGCTTTCAGGCTGGCCAGTATACTGCACGTGTGTAGAATAATGTTAAGGGAAGTTTTAAGAGCAATTATTGGTCACTTTCTTTTGAGGTGGAGTCAAGATGATGACGTCCTGTTCATTTTTTGTCCTTTCCTGTTGATTTGGGGGCAATTGACAATTGTTGGTCATCGGCCTTAAAAAACAACAACACTAAAACCAAGTGAAACCATTTATGAGAAAGCTCTGAACGTATTGGACAGAAAAACAAAAAGCACCACCACTGTCAGATATCAAAAACACACAAACGCCTAAATTGGGACAATACTGCTAAATATGCGGATGGCACCTTAGTTTACAAAATCTTCCATCACAAAGCTCCTTCTCCACTGCAAGATTTTGCACCAAAAAATTCCAACACATCAACAAGGGCTGGTTCTAGAGGTGACTGTGTAGTTCCCTCCAAAAAGAGTGCATTCAGCCAAAGCACCTTCTCGGTCCGTGCCTCACATACCTGGAACTCGATACCAATTACCATACGTGAACTCCCGTCTCTGAACCTCTTTGCCAATCATCTTAAAGCCTAGCTGTTAGACGAACAAAATTGAGATCATAACGCTGTCTATAACTGTGCTACTTGTGTGGTTGTGTCTGTGTGTGTGTGTGTGTCATCATTTATCTTCAACCTACACAAAGAACTAAAGATTAGATTAGATAACTTTATTCAGGAAATTTCACTGTCACAGTAGCAAGAGGGTGAGAATACAGATAGGAAAATACATTTTAGCCATAAATAAATATGTAATATATAAGTTAATAAATGAATGAATAAATAAATAAAAGCATATATATATATATATAAATACATACATGTGTATATATAAATATACATACATATATATACATACACATATACATACACATATACATACATACACAGAAATATACATACACAAAAATATACATATACATACACATATAAATATGCATATACATACATTCACACAGATGCACATGTATGCAATTAGCCTGCGACTACAATCTTATATATTTACATATATGGTCATTAACATGAATATGAACATGTTCATTAATATGTGCTTTCCCTTATTCAATAAATCAAACACAAACTCATTCTGAGCCCCCTATGATTTTAGATCACGTCCTATTGATTGTGGTGCATTTTTTGGCCCATCCCTGTTTATTTCTGGTCACTTGCTATTGATTTGGGGTGTTTCTGAGTTACTTTCTTTTCATCTTGGTGCATTTCCAGGGCACTTTTGCAATAAATATTAACATAGTCACCCCCTTGAACTTCACGGTTAAAGTCTCTTTTAATGTAAATATCTATTTCCCCTCAGGTGAATAAGTATGGATTAAAATAGAACGGAATTGGGGGTTGGCAGGTGAAAAATAGGGGAAGCTGGAATCCTGCACACAAGGTTAGAGCAAGAATAATTAATTAAACGTGTGCACACGTGTACCTTTGATCAAAACCGGAACTTGTCAAGGTGTTTTCAGATGTGTTGTGGTGACTGAAACACACTTGCAACTTCAGTGGCATCAATGTGTGTGTGTGTGTGTGTGTGTATGTTGAAGAAGGGAATTTTGTTTGGGATGAGACGCTTTGTGAGGATGCGCTGAGCAAGAAGTGAGCGTAGGAGGTGGGGGTACTTCAGTCACTAAGGCGGCGTAGGCATTTGTGTTTCATCTGGCACATAAACAACAAAGAGTTTTTAGATTCCCTCCCTTTGAGCGAGGGATTTTCTTACCTTTTACCTATTTATAGTGCAGGTGGGAGAGTGCTTTCACACTGCAGCATTATTCAAATAAATTGTTTACCCATAAACTTTGGCTAACCAAACTAAACAATGCTCACATTCATGTGAGTGCCGAAATGAAGAAGCGTTAATTATTTCAACTTGTGCAACCCTTCAAAAGGGAAACAACTCCTTTTTGGATGCTCCTCAATTCAGAAGACATATAACTTTGCGAATGTGCTGATTTTCTCAGTTTGCTGGCGTGTTCAGGTTGTTCAGCTTCTGTTTATATTGCAAAAACAAACAAAGCAGGATGAATCTAAATTATACTGTTTCTACTTTAAAAATTAAAATTAAACATAATTTTATTTGAAAGAAAGTATAAAAACAAAGGAAGAAAAAGGTATTTTTTTATTTGCTGTTGTTGCCTCCCTGTTGGTTCAGAAAATGAACGAATAAATGAATAAAATAGTTAGTCCAACTTTTCTTATTGTATAGTGTTTCGATTCCAATCCAAATTTACAACAAAAATGTAAAACACAAAGCAATATACAAGTCAATAATGTGATTTTTATATTAGCTGATGAGTTGACTAATAACAAACATAACCTTCAAAATCATTCTTTGTGCCTGATTTAACAATGAAGGCAAGGGATACTATTAGGTCTCAATGTCACTATAAACGCTTAAGGCAACCACTATTGACTTCTCCAATGATTTAAACAAAGAAAAATGTAACAAAACACAAGAATGGAGGACATCCAGTGCAAAAAAAATTGGAATTATTACCATTTCATTTCTGCTTTTGTGATTATTTGTCCAACGGTGTTGCATTACCTTCATTATGTTTCACTTATCTTAGATTCATACCGCAATCATCAGGATGCCAGAAAATGGCACTTTCTTCCCATACTGCTATGTGAAAGAAATACTTTTGGTAGGTTGATTTGACATCCTCTTTTTTGGAAAAAAAATCATCACCTCCTGGGATTTCTATCATTCAGCCCCGATTTCAGATCTTCTGGCTCTAGTTGCTTTGGAAACGGGCAGCAGTAACTCATCTGTAAGGACTTAGTGTGTGTGTGTGTATGTGTGTGTGTGTGTGTGTGTGTGTGTGTGTGTGTGTGTGGTTTGCTTCTCTGTACGGTGTAGACTATCCTGATTATTCCACAATAAATTAAAATGATTACAATATAGTAAAATAAAATCATTTAAAAATGTTTCTATGTTGGGCCATTGCGCAGGTGTATTCAGCTCACATACGAGTGGTAAGTACAGTAATACCTTGAGATACGAGCTTAATGCGTTCCGGGACTGAGCTCGTATGTCAATTTGCTCATATCTCAAATCAACTTTTCCCAATGAACTAAATACAAATTAACTCCTTCCCACCCTCTGAAAAAAACACCAAAAAACAGGATATTGGAATGGAAAAACATATTTTTATTTGTTCTAATTCGCCATCTACTAACAGTGTAACTAATAACTATCAAGTGGTTATGATTTTGAATACTAAAATGAGACATTATTCAGTACAATGACTCCGCATTGTACGGGAGGGGAGATGGAAAGAGCCTCTCTCGTCTTGGCCACCGGACTGTCTCGTATGCTCGTATCTCAAAAATTGTCTCGTATCTCAAGTCAAATATTTGCTCGGAATTTTACTCGTATGTCAAATTCCTCGTATGTCGGGGCACTTGCATGTCAAGGTATTACTGTAAAGGGATCAAAAGCCACCAGTGACAGCTTTATTAACTCCATGAATGTAATACAGCAGAATTTTCCCAATTTTATATTACACTTTTTTTTTGCCCTGTTCTTGTTTGCTAATCCTGATCCTTCCTGTCACAGTAAATTGTACAGAAACATCTACCCCAGATGAATTCGTTCAATTCGAAAGGGAGATTATGCTGCATGCTGTAATGAAAATCTTCAGTAATTACGACTTGGTACGCTGAGCATTGAAACACAGCATTAAAAGGGTTTTAAAAGGCATTTTGATGTTTGTTGCTCTTTGTGCAGTCATAGTGGTGGTGTGCCTATTGCATTTCTGGGCATTTTGGTGCAACATTAAGACATTTGTTTTTTTGTTTTGCAGATTTTTGGTAAACATGTTTGAGTTTGTTGTATGGCAGCAATTTTGCTTAGCCAGTTTGTTAAAATTGAGTGCATTCAATTCACAAATCCTTATTCATTAGTTGAGCCGTTGTCTCCTAAACTGGTGGATTTCTCAGATCCAAGGACATCTGTTGTGCTCGTAGGAGGTGACAGCAGAGGCACTGTCAACTCTTGGTTTGGTGCCACAGTCACCAGCAACGTTGTCATGTTGCATTATGTTCAAGATGATCACAAGCGTTAAGGACATTTTCCTTTTGAAAAATATTGGCAGAGGTGAACCCTGGTAAAGAGATGACAGTTTTTTTTATCGGAATGTGATCCACTTTTTTTTGGCAAAATGGATTTTGATCACTTTTAAAGTTTCATGTCTCAATCGCTGGAACCACTAAGAAACGGGGAGGGATGTTATTGGAAATTGGGGCAGATCCTTTTCAGAGGATCTGAGTTGGGTCATAAATATAGGGTTTTTAAATGCATTTATTGGCTACCGTTGACGGAAATATACATCCAATCAATTTTGATTTGAAGGGCTGAAAGCAATTGTTCCATCGATAGGTATAAGGACATTGAACAGAACAAGGAAATGTGACAGCAAAAAAGGTCAATGTGTGACATTGCATTATTGGATGTATTCATTCATTTTCTGTACTGCATATCCTCACAAGGGTTCCAAGGGGTGCTGGAGCCTATCGCAGCCAACTATGGCCACCATTTACGCACACATATAGAGTTTTCATGCAGCCTACCCTGCATGTTTTTGGGATGTTGGAGGCAACCAGAGTACCCGGAGAAAACCCATGCACGCCCAGAAAGAACATGCAAACTCCTCACAGGACGATCAGAACCTTTTAGGCCGACCCCCTAACCACTGTGGTACCATTATTGGATGTATTTATACATATTTTGTTTGCAAACTGACTTGCAAAAATGAATGGATGCCCTGTAAAGTGCTAAAGAAAACCATATCTGGGAACAGTTGCATACTGCATTTCACACTTCTACAGGCGGAGATCAGCGAGACAATAATTTGGATTGCAGCTTTTTACCTCTCAGCTGTGTGTATATGTGCATGTGTGTGCCCGTGTGCATGTGCCCATGTGTGTGTGTGTGGGGGGGAGGTTTCGTCCAGCATAGATGCTCCTTCTGCTCCTCTTGCAGTCTGTTTTGGCATCACGTGTCAGTCAGACTAATATCCTCTAATGTTTGCAGCAGGTGCAGCTCGGCAATCTGCGTCTTATTACTCTGTGTCTGATGTGCTTTCACGCTATTAGCGTGTTTAATGACAGGATCATGTCAGAGTTTAGCTTGTAATTGATTGTTACACAAGAGAGTTCTTTTGAAGTAAGCTCGAAACATGCTTGTTGTCAAATACACTCACTACTCACATTAGCTTTGATGCCTCTCCTGTTAGGTTGCACTCCAGAAATATAATACAATACAACGGTGTCAAACTCATTCTTTTGTTGTGAGTCACATTTTGTTCATTTATAGACTTTAAAATTTGTCCAAAGTTTTGAGCCTCTGAGTAGCCCACTTTTCTAAATTTTATAATTGAAAAATATATATTTTTGGATTTTAAAAAGGTAAAAACCTCTCCCATTTTTTTTTTTAGAAATAAAATGTTTATTTGAACTTTTTTTCTTAGAAATTAAACATTAATTTTCATTTTTAATTATTAAACATTAAATATTTAGATATTTATCTTTTAATCCTTTGTAACCCTCACGAGGATGCGTGGCACAGAAGATGAATGAATGAATAAATGAATCTTCTACAATTTGAATTTCATCATAAAATGCCGACACACGTGATGTACTTTAGGTGGCCGGTTTCAAACTTTCGCAGTACATAAAGGGGAAATATTGATTTGGGGTGATTTGAGTAAGGCATTCTTTTTTTCCCCTTCTTTAGTTCCAGGAACAATTTGTGCTCAACATGAAGAATTCTTTCAGTTCCATCATTCAGTGTGCCATCTTTTTTCTGAAGTGTTGCTCCTGAAGCCAACTGCTCGACTTCTTTCCGTTTCACATTCATTCTTATGTTACTTAGACAGCTCCCTTCTCTTCTTATTCTATGAAGTAAAAGTACATCTGTGTTATATGATGTCACAGTCGCACTTTTTAAAGGACGTATGCCCAGGATCATGGATTTCATCATGCTTCTCCCTTCACTGATAAATTAATTCGTTTTCGTAAACCCATGAGAACTCATTCGTTTCATGACATCATACATGAGCCTTTGGATTCAGACTAATGTGAGCGTCTACTAATGTAATCTGACTACATGCATTTGCAAGAAGTCCTCACGTGGCTGCTATTAATCAGCCATTAATAATTTAAACTTAGAGGAAGTGTAATAATCTTTGATCAAATTCGACTCAGCTATTAAAGAACCAAGTAAAACTTGCTCATGCCTTTTTTTTCTTATGCTTTTAACAATAAGACCAGACATGTAAAAAGCACAAGGAATTTTAGACTGGGAAAATAAGTGTACTAAAACCACTGCACAATTCATTAACAGCTAATTAGAGCAGGTAGTCGTTGATTTTGCAGCCAAATTCACTTCCAATTAAAACAGATTGGCTTTAAGGAGCCATATTACGTCAGAATAGATATCGTCTCTCCTTTTGCATTCACATTTACACGGATAGAAAGAGGAAATTAAAGAGAGGGAGCTGCTAAACTCTCAGTGATTACTTAAAAGAATAATGATAAGGGAGAGTGTTTAAAGTCAACAAAATGTGTTGTGGTTTTTATTCATTAGAGTGTGCCCCACGGCAGCAGTTTATGTGACAGTTTAATGACATAGGAAGGGAGTGATGAGAACATAACCTCCTTGGTGTATATAACCGAGGCGGCAGCTATCTAAGTGACACGCTTCTATTTCTCTTCTCATCACGGTCACGTTCCTCTCACTCAGACTGTGGAACCCATCTGTTTGAAAAACTCAAAAAAAGCATGTCCTTGTAGCCCCTTTTCTCAACTTTGAGTGTTTCAGCTTTTTATTGTATTTCCTCCACACCACACTTGAAAAAAAAGATGTAATCTTCAAACACTTTATGAAATGTCAAAGAACCCTCATGGTCTGAGAAATTAATTTCTTTGCAAATGTATTCTCGCGGATCATTCTTTTAATGCCACTGGACTGCCTCAGAGTGTCTCATTGGATGAAGAGAGCATGTCTACTTCATTTGGAGTGGAGCACTTGAGATAAGTTGTTCATTATGTTTGGTGGTAGAATGCTTCAATAGGAGTGGTTTATGCAAGCCTTTTAAAATGCTACCAACCCTGGAAAGCATCGTCTGCTGCGTTTGAGTGAAATGGTTCACAAAATGTATGGTTTTGGATCATATCACAGTTTTGTGGTTGACACGGTTTACATTGATTGTTAGGAAAATCAATTCAGTCGGGTTTATATTGAAAGTATGAGGCAGCTTAATATTTGACATGAGTTAGGTTTAATGTAGAGGATTATATTATTTTATATTTATAATGTACTTGAAAGTACAGATACAGTGGTACCTCGACATACGATCTTAATCCGTTCCGGGACTGAGATCGTATGTCGAGCTTTTTGTAACCCGAGCGAACGTTTCCTATTGAAATGAACTAAAAACAAATTCATCCGTTCCAACCCTCCAGTTTCTAATACATAAATCTCTCTCTCTCTCTATACAGTACTGTACATATTCTCTCCATTTTATTAAATGTTTTTTAGTACAAACCAATGCGTGTTACTTATACAAGCCTTAAACATACAAATGCACTTATATAAACCTTCAATATACTTATATAGGCCTTAAACATAAATTATAATATAAAATATAACACTGAATCAACTTACAAACAAATTCAACTTATGAACAATCGCTCGGAACCTAACTCGTTCGTAAGTAGGGGAGCGTCTGTAGCTAGGGCTAATTATTCGATCAAAATTTTCATCGTATCTCGAGCATGTCGAAGGTAGAGCTGATCGTAGGTCGAGGTACCACTGTATCTATAAATTTAAGGGGTAAACGTGAAAAGCCTTTGCAAAAATAGACATTTAAAGCACTCAATTTACAAGCACAATACTTTGTTACTTCACTTTGTAAATGATTATATTACCGTGTTAATTCACCATCAATTTCAAAAGTGACAAAATTGCCATGAATGGGTTTTCACACTGTTAGCATGGTTGAATTGAGCCAAGAGTTGCCTGCAGCTTCTTGTAGTTCTGGTACTCCTTTACTCTTGCTGCCTTTGAATACAGCTTGAAAACCATACTCAAGGTTTCTTCTTCCCACTGGCTCTTTGCTGTGTTGTTTCGTCCTTGCGTTCTCTCTACCCACTGTGTCCTCTACACAGCAGTCGCCCGTCCTCTGATGGAGCCTGCATGTCGGCCCTTTTGACCTAGGTGAGCGCCACAGGCCACTAGAGTCGATAGTGAAAGTCAGAAAAGAAGATGCAGCCCGGTGTATTCAGTATCAGGCAAAACAAAAAAAATGATCGGTTCCCGCAAACATGTCTACTAGCAAAATTGCTGTAATAGTTGAGTCATGTAGGTTTGAACGTCTCACTGGACCTCATCACTTCAGTAAGACTATTTTTTGCTGTTTTTTTGTTGTGTGTGGGTGAGAAAACCAGTGAGGCCATTGTGTGGAAGTGAAACAGAGACCACTGAACAAGTGGAGCTCATTTTCCGACAGATTTTTTTAGGTTCCAAATGATGTATAGTGATCTATTCATATATGTACAGAAACATAAGTAGACATCTGTTTGTCCTATATTTTCTTTCTTTTTTTTACCTTGATGTAGATGGTGTTTTTACGTTCACAGAATTACACTTATTAATTAATGTTTTACTTACTGAGATTGATGGCAAAGTCTTATACACACCCAATTGGTAATTAGCTAACTAGATATATAAAAAGTAAAGCTTTATTGGCACATAGTTGTATAATAATTGTTGTTGATGAAGCAATGTTAGCCCAAGAATGTGCATTTGGCTCCCAAAAAAACCCATTTAGTTTAAGGAAACCGTTTTTTCCTCCCCCAAACGTGACAGTTAATAAATTTAGAGTATTTTCTATGAGGAAATTTAGGATTCTGAAGACTACAATTGGCGGTTTGAAGCTCCACTGCCAGTAATTTCATTTTGGAAAGGAGCGATTTCCAACTTTTTTTATGAAGGAAAAGGAGGAACTTCTTGTCTGTGACTGTCTCGCATGATTTTTACACCTGAGTTACTACTAGCTTTCACACGATGGTGTGCCAAATGCACTTTCATGCCGTGGCCACCTGTCTACCATCGCACTTTTTGCGATAAGATGCGAATGTGTGTGCACACACGATGTTTACTGGCGAATGTTTACCTTGAAGGACAGATGGAGTAACATAATACAAATCTCATTTCCATCCTGCTGTCCTCACGCTTTACTTGTGATGCTATCTGGGCCTTCCCAGCATCCTACCAGCATGATTCCAGGAATCAGCCCACCCGATTCTGCTTTGGTTCCTCCCGTCTGACTACCATTCGGCACCATATAATGCCACGGGTGCCCGGACCCCGTCCCACGAGAACAGCTTGTCAAGCAATCAGCTCTCAGATTACCTGGAGCAGGTTGTTCTGGGGCAGCTGAGAAAAATATGACTAGATAAACTGCATATTGTTTACAGTCAATGAAGCACATCTGCTTCTGTTGCAGACAGGCTCATAAAATTGCTTCGCAAATTCTGTCGGGAAGCGTTTGTGTGTGTTTCAGAATACTAATTTACACCACACACCACTTCATTGGTTGTCCACTTAGACTTCTGCACATATTCCAGAACCATATATTTTATACTGCTTTGTTAATTCATGTTAATATGACGATATTGCATTCACGCTACGTAGTTTGGCCTAATGAGGACAAGCACTATTAAAAGTGGATGGAAATCCTCCCATCAGTCTGCATATTTTTACTCGCACATTAAACTCATGAAATAAAGTTGGGTCGCTTCAAGTTTTAAAGACCTTTTCACAACTCAAGCACTTAATCCTCTGCAAAAACTGCTGTTGCATTCTAGGCTATAAAATGCCAATGTCCCCTTTGGAAATAACAAAAATTAAAAAGGTACTGAAACACAAAAACTTTGATCGTCACAACACAGGTCATCTATAACTAATGTTTTGGCATCCATAAGTCGTAAAAGTTAACTGCTGGAAACGGTAAAAAAACATTACCCTTAACTTCAAAGCTGAGTTTCGGTCAAAAAGATTGCAGAGTCTCTTCACATATAGTCGTGCTCTATTTTTTTAAGTGGTACAAATCCGCTTTGGTGTAAAATGTAGTGATTGGATTTTAATGTCAACGCAAAACTTTCAAATTAACAGCGTGTCATCCCGGAAATTTACCAAAATCCGCTTCCATTTCAACTTCTTTGGTTGTCGTCCCATTTGTCGTCATTTCTGTGGTGGTATTTGTCAACAGAACATCAACAACAACAAACGGGGAAAAACCTAACAAAAGCAAGACACACTTGTGCATTTTATCCTTCCAAATTTCACTGGCAGTCCTTCTTGCGAAACTTGCATATGTAGTCTTTTCTCACCGGGACCAGGTGGTTGCGGCTATTACATGGCTCTCTATGGCATCTAGAGGTGACACTCCATCAGCCAAATGGATTCGTCTCATTGTTGTGGTAATTTATTGATGTTTTTCTCACATGTGGATAATGGGAGAATGGCTCAAAGATGGATGAGGCATTTCAGAGCGTGTCTGCCATTGCAGACAACCACAGTCAGTGGTCAGCCAGTCATGTCAGCTTTCAGCCCCAAAGCTGATTTATTTGACTTGCACTCTGATAGCTTCATGGACATTGAACATATCCAATGACAGAGCATTCATAGATTAGATAAAAAGACTATTGTATGTCAATTACACATTTATTAATGCCAACGAAGGCATGTCTTGGCATTAAATCATCTTAATGTGCAAAAGCTTGAAGGCAGACTTTGGGGAATAACATGGCAAGCTAGGAAAGAAGATCTGACTGGTGATATGCTAACCTAATTGAAATATAACCCTGGTAGTATTCTCTCTGAGAGTCAGTAACCTCTATAGGACTTTGAGGGACCTGATGTAATGCTCTGATCTTATTAAGTATGAAGTTGTTTTTAATAAGTTGGTTCCTGTGGCGATGACAACACCTGAGGTTGAAATAGAAATATGAGTATTTGTCTCAGAATCATGTAATATATATATAGTATATTCTTTTAGGGAGTTTGTCTCGTGCAATAGAAGATATCTGTTTTGTTTTACCCATTCATTTTCTGTACCGCTTATCCTCACAAGGGTCGTGTGGGTGCTGAAGCCTATCCAAGATAACTAGGCGGGGTGAAACCCTGAAATGATTGGCAGCCAACCTAGGGGCAATTTAGCCTGTTCAACCAGCCTACCATGCATGTCTTCGGGATGTGGGAGGAAACCGGAATACCCGGAAAAAAACCATGCAAACTCCACACAGGAAAGTTGGATTGAACTGTTGATCTCAGCACTGTGAGGCGGACATGCTAACCACTCTTCTCACGTGCTTCCCTTGTGTTCATTTTAATTGTATTAATTTTGGTTGTGTTATTTTTTCAATTGTTTTCTTTATTAGAAAATATTTTTAAATGTAATAGAAAAAAACAATAGTTATTTTTAAATAAGTAATAGGCAAGTTGTCTTTTCTCACCCAAAATAGTGACTTGCCCTCTAAAAGGTTAAAACCCCTTTTTCTTTAGCCAAGACAGTGTAATAATTCCGTCTTCAAATAATCCTGGAGAGCCAGTTTTCTGGTTAATTATAGTACGAGCATGAATTATAACGCCTTAAAGCTCCATTCTGTCCAGCCTGTTTTTGTCCTTTCCTCCCCATGGCGCCGTCTATGCTCCAGTTACCTGTCCTCTCATAGCGCCCGGTCATGTCAACATTTGGCAGCAGTTCCAAAAATCTTCATCTGTGGTCAAATGGGACAGGCTGGCAGGAACGAGGCAAAGAGATTTCAATTTTGCTCCTCCTTTTGCGCGTCTGTGCAAAGACCCAATCTCAGCGGACAAATCGTCAGCCAGCTTGCCTCCTCCATCTGTGACACTGACAAAGTAAATGTTACTGAAAATACTAATTGTGTCCCCGTAGCTATCCATCTGTGGTGCTACTCGTCTGCTAATGTCTCTTCTCAACCCCCCCCTACAGTCACATCCAGAATGTCACAGGTTTCTGACATACTGGCTCTCTCTCCATTAGAGGACACCTGATCTCACAAATCCTTTCACCGACAGTCGAGAAAACAGCAGCATGCGCAGGAAATGGGCTTGCGGTGCTTCTTACAATGACCCTGACTACTTCCAGCCTTTCAATTGCATTTATCACGAGCCCTCTAGTCTTTCTCTTATGCATTATACAAAGTGAATGTGCTCTTTGTGGTGAAAGTGATATTAAAAGTAGCAGTTAAAGAAGAAAAAAAACTAAATGTCACAAAAGATAGATGCTTTCTATTTACTTAAGTTGGATGCACATCTTGTTTTGACCTCACCCCTCCAGGGATCACAAGGAAAGTATTAGAACTCAGTCTAAAAATGAGAAACAACATCAACCGCGCTACTTATTACTCTTTAAACTACTTAATCAAACAGTTCTGCTGAACAGGGAGCGATAACGAAGTTTACGCCTTCCCCCTGAAGTAGGATGTTATCGCAATAGCTACAGGATGAAAGCCTATTGAATTTCACCATTAGCTAACATCTAATTGATCATTCAATCATCAATAGAAATCTGTTTAATAATCGTCTCACACCTTACTTACCTCGCAAAGCTTTTTTGAAGCGCAAACAGCACGCATAATCTCTTTGAGAGAAGTCGATGAAAGAGTGAGTTATTATTTATGGTGTGTACGTGTAACATTACGGCAGTAAGACTAACAATGCGAAGCAGAACCACGCAAACACAAATCAAAATCGTATTTGATCGTTAATTCATTTTCTCCAATGCATATCCTTTCCAGGGGTTGCATGCGGGCACTTTGCATTCACATCTTCGGACAATTTAGAATCAAAAGTTATATATTTTTTACTAATATTTGATGCCAGGCTCACCTTTTTAGTATTGTATTCCAACAAAGGGATATCACAATTTGAGCTATTCAACAGTAACTATCTAGTTATTTTCTTAGTTGACAAGCTCCACCCACATTACCATGGTAATGAAAGATGAAGATAAGCAATGGCTCGTTAGTGAAACGGAAGCATGTACTCCAAAAGGCAATGTTTAAAATAGATGTGTCGTATGTTATTACCAAAGAATGTCATCAGAGACCTTTAATTAAGACCATGCTCAATATCTCGCCTTTGAAATGTCAGCAGAATTATACCTCGTGACCTATCGATTGAATAGTAATATAATAGGATGTCATAACTAGTGCACCAAAATTCAACCATTAATCACCAATCTGTGCACAAAATGGTGTCATAAAAACTACTCATTACAATTGTGTTTCTTTCTTTGTATTTCTTTGGCAGAAAATCCAAACCTATTTTCAAAAGATTAGAATACTTTCCACCTTTTTTCAAGATATTAAAATAATAAAGCTTTTTTAATTAAAAAATTAAGAGAATATTTGCTGTTTTGAGATTTTAAACCTTTAAATATTTACTCTTCTCTACTTGCTTTTAATATTTAATGTACTGCAAATTACAAAAGGTAAACTCAATACATTTAAAAACATTTGTCAGATGACAATTCTAATTAAAAAAATTAAAACAAACAAGAAAAAGCATGTAGTAGTTTACTGCCCTTTTGGGGGGGAAGGATGTAGGTAACCAAAATAAATAAATAAGAGGCTCGTGCAAAAACGAGGATTTGAACCACCTTATAACGATTTATAGACCAGTAAAATAGTAGTCAAAAAAAACCTCCAATGAAATCAGATATTTACAAACAGATGAAATGGCATTCTGCTCAAAACTTTTCCTGCACGGGATGAAATTATTGTTCAAAATGGAGGTGCAGTGAACCCGTGGGATTTTAACATCAGCACTACTTGCCTCTCTCCTAGGCAAAGCTTCATTACACTGACTTTCAGCTCAGAAGTTCAGCACTAGTACTCAAAATCCCTGCTGTTATTGTCCTTTCTTACTATGGCTTCTGGCTGCATTGATAGTAGTTCCCACCTCCTGTGCCACCTTGGAGATAAGACGTTGGACTCTTTGAGCTTCAGAATGCCACGGATTATTTTCCCTCCTTGGAACACCGGCTCCTGCATTCTTCATGGCTACCCGTCTGACGGTGTGCACACAAACGGTGGTGATATTCAAGGCTATCTGTCACTGTGTGCAAAAGTAGTTCCCCCGAGACCGAAGAATTGGTCGAGCTACCTATGGGTAGTTTTTTTTTCTCTTTCTCCCCATCTCACTTGAAGTACTGACAGTATTCCAATTACTTCACATAGATTGTGGATTTCAAAATACCATATTTTCACGACTATAAGGCACACTTAAAAGTCTTAAATTTTCTCCAAAATAGACAGGGCGCCTTATAATCCAGTGAGCTTTATTATATGGAAAAAAAATTAAAATGTGTCATTCATTGAGGGTGCGCCTTATAATGCGGTGCACCTTATAATGCGGTGCGCCTTATAGTCGTGAAAATACGGTAAATGTGATTGGACAACATTTTTTTCCTGGTAGTCAGGAGGATATTTTGGCCGAATTGTTCTGATACAGTCAGACTGCTGGGTTTATAAGCTTGAACGGCCTTTTGAAGCATAGTTTTCAAACAAGTTGGTCTTTTGAGTAGTCAAAGTGGAGATGCCACGGGACGCCGGCAACTTCTAGGATGGTTTACTCATGTTTCTTCTTTTTTCCATTTGTGATAACATCTCACACAGTGGTGCTGAAGCTTTAGAATTGGCTTTTTAACCCTTCCAGACTGATAGTTTTCAATTCAATGTGAATTTTTCCCAGATATTTTAGCTATTTTTACTAGATCAAAGAGCCGATATTTAAATAATTTCTGTGAAGTGGAGAAAGCGGACTTATTTTTTCAGGAAGTTCACGTTAGCCACGAGGATTCATTCCAGATATTCCACATTAAATAGAACAATAATCATGTTAACCCCAACAGCAAGGAAATGGACACAACATATTATATCTTATAAGATAATATATCTGATATATTTTAAAGATATTTAAAATGAAAAGTTCCTATGCAATAGTTCTGTATACTATGTGCATTGTTATTCTTGTGTCAGGACCACAGAAAGTCAAGTTACCTCATTTAAGTTATATAATTCTTGAATGTATTTGTGGAAAGACGTTATTTCCAAATGATCCTTAATGCATGTCACCATCACATGTTTTGAAAAGCTCACTGTTTACATTGAATATTTGTTTTCTTTCTATCTTGCAGAGGCTTTCGACCTGGTGCTTCGTCACGGCCGTAACGCCACGCTGGCCATGCTCAAATCGGAGTTCCCCGCTCTTGGTGGCTCTGCCCAAAGTTCTGTCGGTCAGCTGTTTCTGGACATGTCGCTTTACATCCTGGGCTCGGACACCACAGTGGACAGCATGGTGACGCTGGTCAACGGTCGCCTCTTTCACACCACATATCGCCGCCTGCTCGGGGGTAGCGGCTCAATGTCTGAGGAGTGTGTTCGAGAAGCCTGGAAGGACTCCGGTGCATTCGGCCCCTATTCGAAATTGATGACCACTCGTCTTTCCCGCTCTCTCCTGGCAACTCGAGTCTTTCTCCAGGCGTTGAATCTGGGCATCGAGGTGGTGAATACCACCGACCACCTGCGACCCAGTCGGGACTGCGGCCGAGCCTTGATGAAACTCTGGTACTGTCCGCACTGCCAAGGCTTGCTCGGGCCGCCGGTGTGCCGAGGTTTTTGCCAAGCCGTCATGCACAGCTGCCTGGGAGGAGCGGCCGAAGTTCAACCTCATTGGAAAACCTACGTGGACGGCTTGGGGAAGTTGGCGGCGGCCATGAGCGGCGAGCAGGACATGGAGGCTGTTGTCCTCAGGCTGCCGGCTATGATCAAACTGGCCATCAAACACGCAGTAAATGCTCGCAGTCGTCTCAATACCGTGGTGAGTCGCACACACTCTGTCCAGAAACCGCACAATACAATTAAGTTGGAATTAACGGCACTGAATTTTATAAGGGAAACAATCATTTTTACTGTCACTTTCGATGACTGTGAGGTAGATAGACCCCTTTTATTGGAGTACAAAAAGTAGCTCACCTTTCTCTTTATTTTAATTGTTACCCATGCCATGTCTCCTTAGAAATTGCACATTTTCTCCCAAGGTGAAAATGTTATGCACACAAATTTACAGGACAGCGTAGGTCCTGGAATTGAATCTCGAGTTGAACCCTCCTGTGTTTGCAATCTTCTTCCTTTGATTGCATGATGTTAGTTCATCAATAATGGAAGACACTATAAGACGTAATGAATACTTAATATATACGTATTTCCCTAAAAGCTAAGCTTAACCAGGATTAAGTGCAAAAATAACTATCCGTCACGATATGTATACATTTAGGCTTTCATGTCTTCATTCATCAGAAAAAGAATCATATGTCTTTAAAATATTTTAGTCTTCCAAACTAATGGAAAGTGTAATACTGTAGGGATATCAAAAATTGATGCAAAATGTTGGATCTCTCAATAATTTTGATTAAATGAGACGAAAATGATCAAAATGTAGTGTTTCAGTGTGACTCCAGCATTTTGCATTAATAAAAATAATAGCTAAGTAATACATCTTTTAAAGCAGTTAAATTATGTCCACGAATTTATACTAGGTCAGGCAGAATAATTAAAAAAAATGCAAATATTTCTCTCAATTCATGTACATTTATTTATTTTTAATTTTGTAATTGAGAGACTTAAAAAAAAAAACTGCAGCTAAAAACTCCAGGTGAACCTTGTATTTTTGCGAATATATTAACCGCTTTAAAAACATCTCCCGAGTCATAAAGCGAACGTAAAACAGAAGAGTCAGTGAACATTATTTTAGCACGCGTTTCTTTTATTCCGGCAGTAAAAGTCCTCCCAATTGCCATGACCCATTATGTGAGGTTCCTACTGCAATAAAAGCGTCGGTTCAGTTCGAGACGCACAAGTGAAGTCAGGGAGAAGAGCTCATTAAATATGAAAGCACTTTTGTTTTTTTTTGCCACAGTTACAGAACCGGATGTGTGTTTCCTCTCGTATATCTGGTGAACTTTTCACTCTCACACCCAGAATCCCCACAGTGACTGGGTTTCCACTCACAAGCTATCATTTATTAATTCACAGGTTGACCTCACTTACTTGGAATCCACAAATCGCTGATGCTCTTTGCCACTCTGTGTGCAAGGATTGCTGTTTAAAATTAAATAGCATTGCTGTTCCAGTCACCACGGATGACTTTAAAATGTGTTCACGGCTCAGACTAGTTCCACTTTATAGGATTATAGCTCCGAAGTCAGTGTGTTGCTCTGCTTTGTGACAAGGTCGTGTTTGTGTGTCTGGGTGGGTTTGTGTTCCAATGTAATCTTGCTCAGACACCCCTAGCTCAGGGGTGTCATTGAAGGACAGCGGCATTGTTTATTTAATGCTAAAATGTCACTGGAGAATGAAATGCTTAATAACTTTGACTATGTGCCACCTGATGGTGTAGTGCAAGGGTTTCAGACTCGGTTTGGTTCACGGACCACATTAACGTCAACTCGATTTGATGTTTTAGATATAATATTTAGATTTTTTTTAATAAATGTGACTTTGGAACAACTATTTAAGCACAGTATAGCTTTGGTTGCCTGGGCAAATATTGTTTTAATGTTGTCTGAGGGATGCAGGCTGTCATGGACACCTTATACAGAAACCAGATGCCTTTCGATATGATGTTCACTAGAAGTAATGTGTTTATTTACCATTATTTTTTGTATTCTTAATCGCCATCAAAGGCAGCTTTTTAAGTGAATTCATAAATTAACTTAGAAGCTGCTGGGATGGACGTCCGATCCATGTTGAGTGGAAAAGGCTGGTCGTGGGTACTTTTTACTCCATGATCGGAGAGCGTTAAATAACATTTCAAATGATGTAAAATTCATTCAAGAAGTCACGGGGATAATCAAACTATGAACAAAAAATGCAAGTGATCATCGGTATTATCCATGATTTCCCTAATATACAGTATTTTTGAATAAGCACTTAATACGCCCAACTTTGACAAGCAGACTTGGTTGTCTCAAAGAAATAACGACCTCTCTTGTATCCTTGAAAAGATTCAGAGAAGAGAAGATCCTCTCACAGCAGCTTGTTTGCTCGTTTCTTGTTATTTAAAGTCTCTCACTTGACCTGCCCTTAAGGGAACTGTCGTTACTTCAAGCGATAGACGGATTGACTGCATCGAAGTGAGACTTGCGGCTCATCTGTGAACACTTTAAAACGTGAACTCTGCTAGCTCGGTGGCAATCATAAGTCTGACGGTCCTCTTCCCCCAGCATGTTAATGCTCATTTCTACCTCTCGGCATAACACCGCCATGAATCAACCTATGTTCAGAGAGAAGAGAGAGGGCAGCCAAGAGCCCCACAGCTCTGATCTATCCCCCTGTCAACTTTCCAGCTTTCTCTCGGAGTTTGATGTCATCCACCTCACTCTGTATATCTCACTCTGAACATTACACAGTCGTTTCCATTCCCTCTCTTTCTGCCGCTCATTCGCTTGGCTGTGAGAGAAGATGCATGATTTATGAAGCTCTATTTTTACCGGTTACTCGGGAGGAAGAGGAACGAAGGCACGACAAAGACGGGGACAGAATAGAAGTTCGGGGAGGGGTGGCGGGGTGAGCCCAAGAGGACGAAGGACAGACGAGCGCACAGGAGACATTCATCACCCGGCCACCCGGGTCCAGGGCTCACATGAAAATGTGACACGAAGATGATGGATCTGGCCGGCGTTGTTGGAAATTGTTGAATGTTGTTTCACGCTGGACGCAGCAGCAAGCATGCGATAATGCCACCGTGTCTTGTCACCGTCTCGGTCACATTCTTTGTGAAGAATTTCCCTTATTTCTTTTCTTCTCATGCGCGTGTAGAGCCAGTCAAGTCTGAACAGATATTTCACTGAGGGATTAAATGCAAATCGTTAGTCTGGAAGGAAAAAACAAACATCATAAAAGCTCACAAGACAATTCTAAGAAGAGAAGACAACCGGCAGCCATCTTTGCCACGGACATGTGTATGATTTTGTTCATCAAGTCACTGATTCTGGCTCTCTTGGTGTTTGCCAGTGTGCTCAAATTTGCCCTATTTGTCCCATATTTATGCCACTCGGAATTAGGTAACCTCAATTACACACCATTCCCATTAAAAGGCACATTTGTTCACTTATTAGCTGCCATTGACAGGGCTAGACATCCAATCTATTTGAAATGGGAGGCCGCTTTAGGTGCCTACTAGTGATCCACTTAATGAAATTCACAGCAGATGGATGAAAAGAGCCACATTGTTGTCAGCGGTACGGAAATAGTTAATAGTCAATTAACATGGTAACAGGTTCCACTCTGTTATGAAATTATGAGTCTTTGTGTTAAAGATTTTTATTTTCTGCACTTGTAGCAGTCGCTATGAAGTGAAAGTCATGCTTTTAAAGGCTATGAACAATCCAGAAATAACAAATCTGTGAGTGAAAACTGTGAAATCAATTTTTCTTTCTTACAAACTTGCCAAATAGCAGACGTCTAGTTTTAAATTGCATCATTGACTATTTGAGTTTTCGGTCCTATTAAATTACTTTTGAACTTTCCCCCCTCACTTCTAAGTGAAACTGAATTTAAGAAGAAAGTTTTTTTTAAGATAGTTGTTTTCATTTAGTTTTCAATTCGAAAAAAATAAAAAATAAATATTATGCAGTCCATGTGTTGTTCAAACATAAAACAAAAACATGTTTACTTTACTGCTAAATGAAGTTTGAGAAATAAAATGAAAAATGTACTTTCATGTGCATTTAGATTTTTTTTTAAATGATATAAAAAAAAATCGCATTAATCAACTGCAGTATCGGGATTAATCGTGACCTTTGAATCCTGATACGAATCGTATAACCACACATGAGGCAATACACACCCCTAATAATAATTATATAGTGTATATTAGGACCAGTAGTGGAATTATGATTAAAAGGCGATATTCATTCATTTGCATTTTTAGTTTTAGATAAAGTTGACACCAAATGAATATGGCCCAATTTTTCACAGTAGATCACGACGTGTGATTGTGTGTCCCCTGCGTCAGTGCAGCACGCTACTGAGTGATGATAAATTTCTGCCGGTATTTTCAAGCACTCCCACTGGGGCCGGCCTTATCAGTGGTTCCTTACCCTGTAGCTTATGTTAGTCCATCCCTACGTGCCATTAATACCTTGCTAATGTGCCGCCGCCTTGAAAATTCTCGAAATAATCGACACGGGTGCAGAAGTGAGCGTCTGTACTGAATCAGTTCCTCCCAGAGTCCCCCGTGGTTTCTGAAGGAAGGCGCCAACAAAAAGAGGAACATGGTTCCAATCACATTAATCACGGCCTTCAAGAGGACCAGGACTCGCTGCAGGCGCAGCACAGCACGAGCAATTACAAGAGAGGAAGATTTAGGAGAATACACTGACTGAGTGTTTGTTTTATTTATATTCTTGTAACAATACCGATATGTTTTGAGTGCCTTCCTGAACACAAGAACTCATTGGCTGCCATTGGTGCGTTTCAGGACCATAGACAGTGAAAGCCAATTCCAAAATGTTACACTAAAACTAATGAAGCGTTTGTCCAAATTATTACTTTTAACCTATATTAAATTATGACTTCACAGTCAGACAGTAGCTGCGTTTCTGTTAAAGTTTTTTTTTTTGAAAAATATGAGCGGTATTTATAATATAAATGTGACTGAAACGTTTCGTGTTTCCATTGAAGGCTGTTTTTCAAAAAATTCTCACCCTTGAATGCCAAAACCTGTTGTGTGTGGAGGAAAAATAATTATGTACCTTGGTACATCTTGACCTGTGGCTTATAAATTGGAAAAGTATTTCTGTTGCGCTCTTGCAATGTATGTCAATTTGAAATGTCTGAAATACCTCTTTACAAAATCATGAAAAAAAATCACTCGTTTCCAATATATACATTATTCATTTTGGCGAATTTTCTGGGGTAATGGAAAAAAGTTAGTGCGCCTTTAAAAAAAAAAATCGGAGTTTAGTGTCCATGTTTAACAATTCATTGATCTCAATCAATGCTGATTGGTTAAACAATAAACCAACATAGATGAAAACACAAAAATTTGGGCAGCATCATCATCTTTAAGATATGTCAGATGTGTTTTGTAGTAGATGGTTTTCATTGAGATGCACGGTGTAGGAGTGTTTAGTACATCTGCCTCACAGTTCTGAGATTGAGGGTTTCAATTCCCAAAAACATGCACGGTAGGCTGGTTGAACAGTCTGAATTGACCTTAGGTATAAATGTGAGGGTGAATGGTCGTTTGTTTCTTTGTGACCTGCCTTGCCAGGGTTTCCCATGCTTACCGCCCATAGCTGGCTGGGATAGGCTCCAACACCCCCATGATCCTTGTGAGGATAAGCGGTATACAAGATCAAGGGATGAAAGGTGTTTAAGATGATGCGAACCGTGAATAAATGCGTGTTCTTATTGTCATGGCTTTTTAAAATTTAAATTAAGACTGCTCATTTGCATGCGCGTTTGCATTTTTATCCACAAAGGAGTATTTGAGCGCGACCGTATGACTTTGCTGCCACGATATTCACAATATAGATGTTGACGTATCAGTCTCCATCAGTCGAGTGAAGCGCAATGCCAGCCTCTTCAGTTTAAGGGAAATGAGACAATTAGCTGTTAGCGCTTGATGGCAAAATTAAGTCCGGGCTGGTATCCTCGGGGGAAATTAACCCACCGGCAAATCTTTAAACCAGCAGCTAAACATGAACAACAATTTGCATTTTTATAGCACCTGCAAAGTGTGCGCCAAGTCCATTATCTTTAGGAGGCAGAGAAGAACTCCTTATTTATTATTGTTGCGTATGTCCCATGTGGAAACACAATGGCATTTATTTAGGGAGCATAGCGAACCAGAGGCCTCATTTTATTGCCTCGCATTTCGAGTGGCGGAATGACAAAGTGGAATGTAGCATGAACGGCTGGCGGATGATACAATGATGTGTTTGTTATGCAAATCCCTACTTTCTTCCATTCTCAAAATAAACACACCTAAACAGATGACAATTTGCAGGGGAGCTCAGCAAGATAGAGTGCTGACAGCCCCTGCTGTGGCGTTGCTGCTAATAATGACAATAAACATGCTATTGTGCAAGAACTGCGAATAGAAAGAAAAAAAATGCACACTCACCAGGTCGCATCGTCCCCTCTCTTCTGCAGGTGAATGGAATGTGTGGACAATCCCCGAAGCGGTCCACCCGCGCTGCCGCATCCCGCCCTTTCCAGCAACTTGCTGCCTCTTTGACCCGCAACAGTCAGACATCACACTCAGATCTTGATGAGACCTTAGGGGGGCTCCGCAGGTGACTATGCTTCCATTTTGTGTCATTTCAGAGCGGTTTGTTTGTCTGTCAAAATGATGCTGTCCTGGTTTCATTCAGTTCAGGGGAGAAGAGGGTTGTTTGTCATGTTAATATTGAAATGATCGGAATTTTGCCAATTAAAAAAGAAAGAAAATATCAGTTGCGACTTTCAATCATTGTTTTTACTAGATAGCAAACTCTTCCACAGAAGGCATTCCCAACAAATGATCTGGTCTTTTGCAGATGTAATCAGTTAATTGCAGTCTGGTGCTGCTTGTTTTAGCAGATGCCTCATTGGTTAAACCAGGGGTGTCAGACTCGGGTTGGTTCACGGGCCGCGTTAACGTCAACTTGATTTCATGTGGGCCGGACCATTTTAGATATAATATTTAGATTTGTTTTAATAAATTGATTAAAAGAACTAGATTAAAAGCCCTGAATATTCAGTTTTTTATAGATCTAAAACAATGTTTATTTTAGCTTTTTTAAATATATTTTTTGCTTTTACAAAACACAGAAAAAAATGATTAAAAAATTACAATTATTGATTTAAAAGGGGGAAAATCAGGAAATTTAATATACATCTATACTCTTCAATTTAATTTGATCCAAAAACAGAAAGTCTGCACTCATGATTTACTTTCCCGGGCCACACAAAATGATGCGGCGGGCCAGATTTGGCCCCCGGGCCGCCACTTTGACAAATGTGAGTTAAACTATCTGTGGTGGATCATTTGGAACAAAAACCATGACCCACAGCGACACTTAAGGACTGGTGTTCTGCCAAATTGCCCTATTCTTGTAATAGGTCCTAATGGCTAAAAATGCTTCAGAGAATATATGTAGTACTAATATCAAACGATTGTGGTATAAATACATCGCTTATGTGACTCGTGGTCAACAGATCAAGACTACTTTAAAGTTACTGCAAGAAAGTGTACAATGATCATGACGGGAAAACAAATGGCTAAAGTTTTGAAAAGGTAAAATAAGACTTAATAAAAAAAATAGTACTTGTTGGCATTGATAGCACAACAAAGCTACAGTTTTGATTTATATTCTCAAGTTGCCCAATTGCTTGCTAGCTGTTAGTTTCGCCTTTAGCCAAAATCACGAGTGAGGTCACAGATTGGATGGGGATTGGTGTCACCCCATCAACAGTTCAAAGGAATCGTATTGTCACCCTGTGTGACACCGTGAAATTGTGTTCCAACAGCTCTCGGTTGTGTACGTCGTAGAATAGGAAGAAAAAAACTAGAAATTTCAACTTATTTAAAGCAGTAAAACATAGCACAGCCACTCTACATGAAGATCCCAGATTCTGTCTGTCATTCAGACTCAATCGCTATCGAACAAGATGTTGACGTCCAATTTAATTTTGTGTTCTTGAGTGCAATCAGCATACCTGTCAACCTCTGCCGATAACTGCCCTTATAAATGATTATGATTCCCCTTACAAACCCCCAAAAAACCTTACAAACACCGTACGAGTCGTACGGTGTTTGTAAGGTTTTTTGGGGGTTTGTAAGGGGAATCATAATCATTTATAAGGGCAGTTATCGGCAGAGGTTGACAGGTATGAATCAGTTCTTGTTTTTCCACAAAAGTGTTTCTGTCCAACGGGCGTTTATAATATCACTCCTTTTAATAACTACCGCAACACATACTTTTAATGTATTCTTGTTCATTTCC
This sequence comes from Stigmatopora argus, assembly GCF_051989625.1. Taxonomy (NCBI): domain Eukaryota; kingdom Metazoa; phylum Chordata; class Actinopteri; order Syngnathiformes; family Syngnathidae; genus Stigmatopora; species Stigmatopora argus. The sequence continues at coordinate 16,280,878 of NC_135395.1, forward strand.
CGCATTTATTAAGAACATTTTGAAAAGGTGTATAACTTATATTAAGAAGATTCTCAGCAATTTTAATAGAAAAGCCTTTTTAATAAGCCACCAATGACCCAGCGGGGGGGATCGTTATCACAAAGCGTCGGGATTGCATGCATTTAAAATAAATTCCCGTGAAAGATTAGTTCAAAAGTGAAGGGACGTCAAATGGAACCCTTGATATTAAGTTTCCTGTATTAAACAAATGACTTTTCAAAGTTGTGTTGATGAGAAGATATTCCTGAAACAGTACAACATTACAACAACCAACCCCGTTCTCCCCAAAGTATTGTAATAACAGTCCTGTGTGCATTTTGTAACAATGCCCTCTGGGCCCACTGGCCTTTGCAACACGGTACCTAAATTAATGTCAATTAGGAGAAGAGACATGCTTCTCTCTCTCTCCCGCGAGACTTATCTCACCGGCTAGCTTCCTGTTTCGGGCACGTGATGGACATTTTTCTTGCTTTTCCTTCTCCAGGGAGTTCATTTCCAATCTGAGGGAATTCAGCTCGTTCTACGGCGGTCTCGGGGAGTCTCTGTGCAACCGAGAGCCTGCTCCAGCGAACCACTCTCTCTGCTGGAATGGCCAAGAAATGACAGACAGGTAACTTGGCAACATATCATCTTGAATGAAAATATGCTCAAAAACAAAAAGGGTCATTGGAACCACGGTGAAAAGATTCTATACATTTCTTCGTCATTAAAGTTGCGGGTATCGCGGCTTACTTTGGGTGGGAGATATGGTACACTCACTATAGGGCGAAAAATTACATTTTTACTGCTCTTGTAAAAAAAAGTGTCTATCACTTCTCGGTGTTACAATCTTCGAAGGCGGATCTAAATTTGAACCTGAAAGCAGACAACTCAAGCCAAGTAGGAGTGTTACAATAGTAATGAACCCAAAAAACACACGCAAACACGAAAAGGAAGTAACAAAAAGATCTAAAATAAACCCCCAAGTGCAACCAAGGCTATGGACAGATTCCCATAAGATTAAAAACAAATACCTCCACAAAGCAGAGGATCAAAACTGAGACAGCAACAAGCAAAAAAAAAAATAAAGGACGCTCACCCGCGTCTAAATTTACCCGCAGGAGACTCTGACCACCGCCATCCCAACCTGGGCTCTGCACTACAGTAAAAACAAACCAGTTAGGACATGACATCTAGATCTTCTGACACATTTTTAAAAGTATATTTATTGGTATATAAGTCGCACCTGAACATAGGTCACAGCGCCAAGAAAACCATAAAACAGTGTGCGATTTATAGTCCAAAATGGCCAAGAGAAATTTGTTTTCTTGTATTTAAATAGATTAAAAGCATAGCACCCACTTCATGTAAATGACTAAAATCTCTGCACAGCACCTGACAAATGTAGTGATAAATATGTTTCCACGATGTAGTTTTCTTCAAAGTTATCCTTCATTTCAGGCCCGCAATGTATGATCTCAATAACCATACGTCAAATTGATCAAAGAATTTAAACGATTAGAAATGCAGACAGACTTCCATGATATTTTTTAATTTGCGCCACTCGCCCACTCTGCGCGTCATTGAGGTTATCTCAAGGTTATGTTTGCTCTGAAATGATGTTCGCCACATGAACCCAAAACCTTTCTCTCACTGATTGAGAGTAAATTTTCATTTTGGCTCAACAGGCATCCTTTCACCTTGTTGTCGGTCACTTAATTAACATTTCCATCATCCTAATTTGGTCTCCACAATATTCAACTTCATTAAATGCTTCCTGCTGTCTACCCATCTTTTGATATCATTCTTGTCAATGTAGCTGTGATTCATATATAAACACCTTCCCTTCTCTTATTAGTGGAATTTAATCTTTGCGCTGGCACATTTTTCGAGGAAACATGCTCTAGGTGGATGTTTGACCTCTTGATCACGAGGGCAGCTCCTGTGAGAACGTCTGCTGCAAAGATAGAGAATTTGAGGAGAAGACACTGCTGGTGAGGGGCGCGGTTATCCCGAGGGGACGATTACAAGCCGGACCAAACGATAGGAATGTGTATGGAGGCAGCAGAATGATGGAGTGATTACAATACCTTCCGGCCAGCAATTCTCAGTGTCACCTCGAAAGGCATGTGTCTGCAAAAACAGAAAACTACCTTTTCACCCCATGAGATAATACCGATCCAGATATCATCTTATTCTGTAAATTGTCTCGCATTGTTCATTAGGAGAAAAAAAACAAAACAAGTATCGCGCCGTGGGAGGATAAAGTGCACAAAGTGTGCAATACTTGAGTGATCTTAAAGCTAAATATAGTAGTTTTTCCGTCAACCGTGTTTACCTTACCTCCTGGGCTGAGATCACAGGAGCTGCTTTTTTTCAGCACATCAAACAGCGTCATGCTGATAACTGATAGTTATGGCGATGTCTGATCTACAAACACTACATATTCGACTCTGCATACATGTGAAGAGGTAAATGATGAAAGACAAAATGCTTTGTCGAGTCGAAACATTCAATACCTGTAGTGAAGTACAAGTTGGCCCGAGAGAGCTAAATATGACAAAAATCACAATTTTGAATTAGGACGGCATTTAATAATGCAGGGCAACCTAATAATTTGGTTCCTGAGTGTGTATCTAGATGGACATTAATTCAGTACCTGTCTTCCTCATCTGGATAAATGGAAAAATGAATCCTGCAACAGGAGTGACTTTCATAATTTGGTATGTGAGCTCCCTCTGGTGATTGGTGAAAGAATAACTCCTTCTTGAGCCCAAGTCAGTTGTTTTTAACTTTGCAGTTTAGTACATTCAGCCATTCATTCATTCATTCAATTTCGGAACCGCTGGAGCCTATCCCAGCTGACTTCGGGTCAGAGGTAGGGCACACCCTGAATCGGTGGCCAGCCAATCGCAGGCCATGAGGAGACGGACAACCATTCACATTCACACTCATACCTAGGGGCAATTTAGAGCGTAGTCTACCATGCATGTTTTTGGAACGTGGGAGGGAACCAGAGTACCGAAATAATATATTCATCCATTCATCTTGCATACCACGCATCCTCAAAAGGGTTGCAGGGGTTGCTCTAACCCAGCTGACTTTGGGCGAAAGGCAGACTGCACCCAAGACTGGTCGCCAGTCCTCCGTAGGGCGAACAGAGAGACAAACAACCATTCTCACTCACAGTCATACTGCCACCAGCGGGAATTGAGCCCACACCTGCCCGCACCGACGTCAGGCCACAATGCGGCTCATAATCAATACATATACTATTTAGGAATTTATAACGCTCGTTCTTTGATAATGACTACACCACTCTATTTTATTTGAATAGGTGGTCATATAATAAAAATACTTTTTGGAGGCGATTTTTCAGCTTTCAGTGGCTAAAGGTTGAGAATCACTGAATTGTAGTGTTGCCATGGCAGCAGAACAGGAGTTCTAATCACATTACTGTCCAAATGAGCCAATTTACTTTACTTGTTCCATCCATTTTACATTGACCCATGAACAAGACAACCAGCCAGCATTGGCAGACACAATAAAAAAAAACACTATTATATGTATTGTGGAAAATATGAACCAGTTCATTCAACTTTGCATACAATATAAAATTTTATGTCCATCCATGTTAATGGGAAAAGGCAACATATTCGTTATTAAACACAGCCTTATCAAGCGCAATTACAACATCAAATTAAATAAATGCAATATTTCAGTTTTGGTACCCTTACAGGCGCATATGACAAAAGAAAGGCGTGATGCTCGTTAAGCCCCCATCTGTCTTTCGAAGCACATCCCTTTCTATTATTAATTTGATCATTAGGAGCTAAAAGGGTGGAGATTGTGCTTAATATGAAGATTAAATAATCGGGAAAAAGTCATAGGAATTTAATGAAACTTTGGAATGAGCGCAGGTAAAGTTTTGAATGATGAAGTTGGAAGAGGAAATTGAAATTTGCATGTATAAATCTTGCAGCTCACTTGAGCAAGTTTAGAAGGATGATCTCATAACTCTTTTGCCATTTTTTTTAGCTTTTGTGTGGCCTATTCAAGGCATAAATGGAAGATCATGAGAAATTGTGATTGTAAAAGTTGAATTGAAGAAAATGGATTAGAACTGGTGTAGGCTCCTCTGTACAGGGAACCACTAAAACGATTTAAAATAACATTATTGTGTAATTACAAATGTAGGAAGAGCCCCCTTACTTCAAGTTGATTTGTACATTTACATGACTTCTTCCCTCTATATATAATAATAAAAAAAATAAAGACACTGTCATTTACACCATTACCACGAGGTGGCAATAAATTCCTAGATTTCCTCTTTTCACCTCATTCATAGAACAAAAATAGTTTTGTGACTGGATAGCTAATTATACAATATTTGCTGATAGGATTTCATTTCCAATGGAGGCCTCACATGCGTCTATTCATTTGACTTAAGAACATTTGAAGGCCTTTTATTGGGAGCACCTCTTAAAAAAAATGCCATTTCAGTTCAATACATTGTCAATACATTTTTTAAAACATATCTTGCTGCTTGTAATGCATTGCTTTTGCTGCCCTGGTCAGGTTTGTAGGGCCTACGCTGAAGCGGTCTCATTCAGGATCTGAATCCAGAAGCAGCAAGCCTCTTGAACCTGTCATCAGTCAGATGATAGACAAACTCAAGCATATTAACCAGGTGAGCACAAGCACACACAAAAATGTTGCTGTGGGAATTTCAGAATGCTGTGAGCCAAGGTCCACACACACACACATACACAGGTGTTGTGGGAGTCAGCAGAGGACAAGGGAACATTTGTCAATTGTATTAGTGGCAAGAACCTGCGAAAAACATTTGCGTCCTATCTGAGACACACATTTGCGTCAGTGGAGAGAACGCTCGCAAGGGCGAGGGAGATTGTTTTGAAGTTCACAAATTATTTGCAACATCCACTGGAAGATCCAGCTGTTTTCTAGTCCGGAGACCTATTTTTCATTCTGTCATCACCATAGAAACCACCTTTTGGAGTGTGGCTGGCCGGCCGGCCGGCAGGAACCAGAAATGCTCGCACATAGGCTCAAAGTTAGTGGGCAGATGTATCACGCAAAGGCCCAGGCCAAATTTCTTGCTTCCTGGTGGTCGAAATTGTAGCTGTCAACATGCTGAATCGCCACAGCCGCCAAACATAGGGACATTTGCTTAAAATGCCCGAGAGCCCGTCGTGTGTGCCACAGGCCTGTCTTGGCGGATTACAATGCTTGCCTCGGCTTTAAACAAACCTGAAAGATCCAAAGAGCAGCTGCCGAACCTCTCGGCTTTTTCTACGTTCTGAAAAAATACAGAGGCTTGTGGTTTCTGGCTGTAATTTTCTCTTTCACCATTACCTCATAGTTTGTCCTGCTCGTGCGTCAAGCTATAACATAATATTATAGTTGGAAGTTTTTTTCCTATCCTTTTTTGTGATTTTATTTTTAAAATCCCACTCTTGTGACTCAATGTTATTCAGAACCCTCCCCATTCATGGTTTGGAAATGGTGAATTCACCCTAAAGGGAGAGACACCGCTTTTAGCATGTACATGAGAGTGGAAAGAATCTTGTTTAATAGTTTGAGGAAATAGAATTAAATTTTTAGAAATAGTGGAGATTAAATGGAAATAAACGCCATTATTTCCAGAAAGTGTCCATTTTAACTGGCGGCGGCCATTTGATCAATGCCTTTTAGCCAATCAAATGCAAGTATATCTCGTTATGTTGATTATACTCATGATCACATATACTCAAGTGTATCGTGTATAACGGTTCTCGGACGTTTGGTCGCCCGGACGTTTGGTCGCCCGGACGTTTGGTCGCCCGGACGTTTGACAACATGACAGAGAGTTTACTGATGAAACCAGCTCTCAAAATTATATTCATGAGAGAGAGATTAATATCTAAATATCTACTGTTGAAACCAGCTCTCAAAATTATATTCACCCGGGCGACCAAACGTCCGGCGACCAAACTTCCGGGCGACCAAACGTCCGGCGACCAAACGTCCGGTCACGGTGTATAACTCATGCCACAAAATAGCTGGGCTTTGTTATCATTTTTTTGGGATTAAACTCTATTACACCTGGGATAAAAGTAGTGAGACTTTACTAAATCTGGGTCACTTCAAAAGAAAAATGTGATGAAAAGTAGTGATCGACCGAAAATCGTTTGGGCCGATTATCAGGGCTGATATTTGGACAGTTGGCGTATATCGGTATTTTTTTAATCCGACAAATGCAAATGTTTAGCACATAAAGGTCATCTATAGTACAGGGTGTTGTCTGTGTATAATGATTGTTTGTCATTGGAAAAAAAAGTGCATATCAGTAATCATGCTAAGTTCGCAATAACAAAACGGTCCGTTGAAAATATGGCTGTTTTTTTCTCTTTTTTTTGGAATGTATTCCTTGTTTATTGTGATTTATGACCTTAGAAATTGGATACCGACCACTCACAGTTCAAAAATTCCTCTTTGCCAATCATTCAGTAATCACTGTACTGTATGTCCAATTCATGATGTACACAGCCATTGGCCCAAAATCGGTTGGGATGGCCTCCAGTGAAATAATGAGGACAAGCACTGTAGAAAATGGAAGGATAGAAATATTAGAATAGAATGTTGATCATAAAAATATCTTCTGGGAGTTTGAAACAGTAGAAGCCGTTTTTTTGTTTGCCCAAATATTTAGAATCTTGATGAAGGCATCATGTTATTATCTTTTAAAGTTTTTTACAACAAAACTTCTCACGGATTCATATGCCATGGCTTGCCAGAAACAAATATTTTTAACAAAATGATAAAAAGCAGAGCCACAGCAGTCTGCGTCAAGCACCGTTGAGATCATATTTTTGATTGATGGCATTTGGCTTTTGCTAAAATGACAAAAAAGTGATGTTGTAGATATTGTGTGTGTGTGTGTGCACGTATACACACAAAGAACATTATTTGATTAGGTTTAAATAGATTGCTGATATCATTGTTCCCCTTTAACTCTGATATCTGCATGAAGTTACTTTGGGTTTAAAATGCTGGGAAAAACATCTGATAAAAGACTGATTACCGATTTAATGTAAAGTCAAACAATTTACGACTCAGCTGTCAAGACAAATATTTGGGTAACTATTGATTAGTCTAATAGAGTGCCAACAGAAACGCCCCGCAAAAGACAGTAACGCAATCCAATTTAACAGTTTTGGGGTAAACAGGGCAATTTATCACATCGAAACCACTGTTTTGCTCGCACAGCCTCTCAGTGTAGCCTGGAGCAATACAGTATGCTACTTTCCTTATGTTTTTTCACTCTCTTTATTCCTGCCCTGTTAAACTGGGTGTCCTGTCTTATGCTCTTTAATCACTGCCCTTTCAAACCCACTATACTGCAGGGTACTTCCTTTGTATTACCAAGACAAACGAGGAAAAGCTAAGGTCCCCATTTCAAGTGTAATCAAGCCAACATAAAGCCAGTTAATGCATCGGTTGTATTTTAGCTCATGAAGGCAGTACACTTGGCGCCAAGATGCTGAATTCACATTGTCAATTAGGCTATTAATCTCTTCATGTGACACTTTCAGGGGACACAATGACCCCCCCAAATATACCCTTGTAGAAAAACATATAGTTTGCTACATAACTTCACAGTTGATGATTTTCCAGACGCGCTAGAAATTGTCCTTTGTGTCCAAGCAATTACATAATTAATTTTTCCACAATATCAGCCGTGTGTCAGATGTACTTAATGGAATAATTACATTTTGGGATTCTGCAACGGGGACAATTTACCACCCCTGTGAGTGAATAATTTGAATTATTATGATTAGAAAACCTAGCCATCTTGCCAATAGCTCAGTACAACTATTTTATTTTTAAAGAATGTAAAAATTAGGCATCCGAGTGGTTTGTGTGTCACCCTCAAAGTTCTGGGGTCAAGGATTCGATCCCAGGTACCGTATTTTCACGACTATAAGGCGCACCGCATTATAAGGCGCACCCTCAATTTTTTTTCCATATATAAAGCACACTGGATTATAAGGCGCCCTGTCTATTTTGGAGAAAATTTAAGACTTTTAAGTGCGCCTTATAGTCGTGAAAATACGGTAGGTCCTCACTGCGCAGAGTTTGCATGTTATCCCCGGGCTTGCGTGGGTTTTCTCCAGGTACTCTGGTTTCCTCCTTCATTAAAAAAACATGCAGGGTAGGCAGGTTGAACATTCTAAATTGAGTGTGAGCGTGAATGGTTGTCTGTCTTGTGCCCTGCGATTGGCTGGCAGTAGTTAGCTGGGATAGGCTCCAGCACCCCTCACGACCCTTGTAAGCGGTTCAGAAGATGAATAAATGTAAAAATCCTGGGAAATATTTATGTACTCTACAAAGTATTTGTTAAACCACACTGATCACAGCCAGTGTCTTGTAAACATCCTCTTGAGGAACTGGCAAATGTGTCCTTGTTTAGTTAAAAGCAGTTTTACAAGGTCACCGCCTCCCAACATTTGGCTGTGTGTGGCGCGACGCGAAGCGCAAATGGACTAAATAAGCATCTGATAGGAGAAGAACAAAGTAACTCACATATTATTACTTTCATCTGCCCCCGTATTGTTCACTATGCATGAGGAGCTGCCAACAACACAGATAGCATGTGTAAACCTCCCTGGAAGTGGACCAGAGGAGTGCCATGTTGAGTCCACATGGCACTGCTTCAGTCACACGATGCGCCGTGTGAATGTTTTTAACATTCCTCACACGGATAGTACTTATTAGTCTTGTTTACTTGTAATTGAATTGGTGAAAATGGGAAAGTCAATCGTTAGACTGCATTCCAGGGAAATTGGAGCATCATGGTGCATACCTGTCAACCTCTGCCGATAACTGCCCTTATAAATGATTATGATTCCCCTTACAACCCCCCCAAAAAACCTTACAAACACCGTACGAGTCGTACGGTGTTTGTAAGGTTTTTACACACTTAGCTGGAGAAGTCATATGATACCAAACAATGCATATAAATGTTTTAATTTAAAACATCCATCCTTCCTTCCAATTTTCTCCCTCTTATCTGAAGTTGCATAGCAAGAATAGCACCTTCATCCAACTCTTCTGGGAGGATCCCAAGGCGTTCCTGCGCCAGTTGGGATTTGAAAAAAAATGTTGTTCTCAAAAACTTCCACTAAGAAGCCCGTAAATAACCATCCATCTAGCCTGTTTTCCAATTTCACACTACTTGGTATGTGAATCTTTCCTTTTCTCTTCCTTCATCTCCAACTGCCCTGTGACGAAACCCGTGAGAAATGCGGCTATGTGCCGGAAATGTGTCATTTCTCACAATGACAGTCCCTGAGTATCTACAAAGGCTATCTGAAAGAAAACATTGAGCTAAAAAATAATAATATATTCACATTCTCACGCTTTAGCACTTCTGAGCTGCATTTTTTTTACACAATCTGGTATCAATAAATGGGTACAGAAAAATTACTCATCAATTTTCCTCTCACAAATAATCAGTGCAAGACTTAGAGGAACCGCGACGCATTTTTGTCACTTTGTGAGGTCTTGTTTACGCGGTTTGCAGCATGCCACAGCTGATACAGTCGAGTGTACACGGACGTAACACATCTCCTCTGCCACCATGACATTGCATCATCCACGCCGCTTGTGATATGTCTATTGTGAAAAGTGGCCCCGGACAGCTCCCGCGTGGAAACGAGGGCCCTCAAGTGAGAACATATTATTTTGATGATGTGTTTCTTGTTCGGCAGAGATGAGCTTGTTTTGCTCCACATCTGTTAAACTTCCCAGCATATCAAGTTTCTACTCCGAACAACTAATCTCACAGGAGATGGTTGAGCTAGTGGCAAAATAGAGCAATTATGTGATTGGTCTTTGATTACAGAGCGTTTCCCACTCATTTGTCGGATGAATTTGCAATTTAGAGGGTCAGACCTCCTGGGACTTATTCTGACAAGCTCCACTTGGCAATGTGACACTCTTTAGAGAGATACACTCACAGCACAATGGGTATGAAAGAAGTCTTTGTACGGATGCTGTTTTGGCAACATTAAATTAATTCATCGCAAACTGTTCAAATTGCTCTCTCATTAGCAGGTTAACCCATCTTTGAATGCCGCGTTAAAGTTTTACACGTTGGAGCGTTCTTTATCTCCGTCCGCTCATTGGCCCTCTTTCCGACACTCCAGCTGTGCTGACTTGTGTGTGACAGAGTCCAGCTCTGTCGCCCTTTTTCTCCCTCCTCCGACCCCGCCGCCGCCGCCGCCGCCGCCGCCGTGTCCTTCCCTCTAAAGCTCTAGATCCCCTCCTCTCCTCCCGGCTTCCCAGGCTAATTGAAGCCAGAACCTGGGAAAATCCTGCAGGTAGGACAGGAATCCAGGGTGGAAAATAAACCAGATCCCGAGTGCCAAAAATTCCATCGCACAATCTCACTTCCTTAGAGGCACCCGAGCCTGGCCAGTGTGTATGTGACACCTTATGCAAAGTCATGAAGAAAACAAACACATACAGAACAAGGACACTGTATGTTAGGGGTGTGGCAATTTATTGATATAATCGATGTATTTGGTTAAGGACAATCAAATCTAAATTGATCTACATCACATGTGTCAAAGTGGCGGCCCCGGGGCCAAATCTGGCCCGCAAAATCATTTTGTGTGGCCCGGGAAACTAAATCATGAGTGCCGACTTTCTGTTTTAGGATCAAATTAAAATGAAGAGTATAGATTTATATTCAATTTCCTGATTTCCCCCTTTTAAATCAATAATTGTAATTTTTTAATCAATTTTTTTCCTGTGTTTTTAGTTCAAAAATCATTTTGTAAAATCAAAAAATATAAATAAAAAAAGCTAAAATAAACATTGTATTAGATCTATAAAAAAACTGAATATTCAGGGCTTTTAATCCAGTTCTTTTAATCCATTTATAAAAAAAATCTAAATATTATATCTAAAATGGTCCGGCCCACATGAAATCGAGTTGACGTTAACGCGGCCTGCGATTTTTTTCTAAACAATGTTTTTAATTAGAATGTTCAAACTGTTTCAGTCCAAAATGCCAAAATTGCACTGTATTTTTCATTGCTTTTGATGAAATGGAACTAATATGAAATGAAAACAACTCACAATATCGGCGATTTGATTTAGGATAACGATATCTAACATTTTAGTATATTTTCATTTGATTAAAAAAAAGCAAATTTTTCAATCATTACAATTTGTCATGTTAGTTTTCAATGGACAGAAACCCTTGCGATGACAAGCGGTATGAAAATGAATGAATATGATCAAATTTGTCAAGTAAAATATTTTAGCAACTCGTGCATGAATCCTTCCATAGTATAAAACCTACTGCTTTTGGCATACTGTGACACTTGTGTGCACTTCAAATATTTCTTTTATCATATGACCTAAACATTGCATGTTATGATTCCAGAAGAAAACTAAAAGGGAAAGAATTTCATCACATCATTGGCTCTCTCCTTTTCAGTCTAAAAGACATCATGAGTGTCAGACGGAGCCTGCTGTTTTGTAAACGTACACTTGCTCACCTGGCCAATATGCTTCCTCAAGTCAAAGCGGCAGATTGTGTTTGAAGTTATTTACCAAGCGTTATTTAACATACCCCCTCGGGGCTTTCGTCCTCTTGCCCTCCCAGGTTTTATGTGGGTGAGGTACGACTGCTCTTTAAAGCAGAGGAGGAAGGAGCGCTTGTTATTCAGCTATATTTATAAGCGGGTGATAAGCCATAAGGGTTTTTTTTAAATGAAGTGTGACACCTGGTGTAAACCTCTGAGGAGCCGGGGTGGGGGCACTTATGCAGGCGCAGTCATTTCCCGCGTTAAAGCGCCACACGCACATATCCTTTCAGGTGGCTTATGGCTTCATGCTAGTTTTAGGATTGGAGGCGTGATGTGGAGTTATGGTTCTTTAACTTTGGGAATCTAACGAGCAGATAACCCCCCGCCGCCCCTCAGCCGTCCCCACGTCCACATCCATCCGCAGCAGCCCTCTCCCCTGCTGGCTGGAAGGTCAGACAGAGCATGTGAGGGCCCTTTTCCTCCCAATTAGTCTGCCAGCTAATGAGGCCCAACCATCCCTTCTTCCACTGCCACCCATTCCTCCGTCTACTTCTATAATTCCACAGACTTGCCTCCTTCCACTTCAAGCCTTGAGGCTCAAATCAGCGTCACCTCTATGTACGCCTCCCGCATGATGGCCACCCCAATGCACTGTGTCTAATTATGACAAGGCAGGCTTAAAAGAAATTCTTCTTGCATTAAAGATAAATGCATAAATAATTTATCTTTATATATATATATATATATATATATATATATATACATATATATATATATATATATATATATATATATATATATATATATATATAGTCAAAGCCTTTGAATTTTTAAGTTTTGATGGAAAACTGAAAGTTAATGTCTTAAACAAGGGTGTCAAACTCGGGTTGGTTCGCGGGTCACATTAACATCAACTTGATTTCATGCGGGCCGGACCATTTTAGATATAATATTTAGATATTTTTTTATAAATGGATTAAAAGAACCGTATTAAAAGCCCTGAAGATTCAGTTTTTTTAATAGATCTAAAACGATGTTTATTTTAGCGTTTTTTATATATTTTTAGATTTTACAAAATGATTTCTGAACTAAAAACACAGAAAAAAATGATGAAAAAAATTACAATTATTGATTTAAAAGGGGGAAAATCAGGAAATTTAATATACATCTATACTCTTCATTTTAACTTTCCTGGGCCACACAAAATGATGCGGCGGGCCAGATTTGGGCCCCGGGCCGCCACTTTGACACATGTGCCTTAAACTCTACATTTTGTGTCAACTGGAATTCTGTAAAGTTGTTTGAACTCAGCATTTTAAGAAGTAAACTGCAATTCTGTTAAGTAGAATTTAAGATTTGAAGTAAAATAGACTTAAGTTTAAGTATTTCAATAATACATTATCTCAGAAAACAGATCAATAATGGTTTATTCAACTCGTTTTATTAAGATAACTGTATTAATTTGATAAAATAAGTAACAGTCTAACAAGTATGTAAGTTGTCTACTTAAAATTGCCCATTATTATGAATAATAGAATTGTTTTTATTTTTTTTACAGCGTAATTTCCTTTTTCAATCTGGACCCACCTCATTTGTTCTCCTTCCACTTTTTGTTATTTCCAGAAAGTAGTTGCCCTAATGATGAATTAACAAAACAATTCTGATTTAGGTTGTGAAATCAATTATTATTATACTATTATGTGACATTAAAAGCCTTTTTTTTCAAAACTAAAAATGTAATTTGGATAAAGCTATTCGTTTTGGTTCAGTTTGCAAATAGTGAATTGGAAAACCTGATTTTCAATGACTCTGATCTACAAAGCGCTTTAAAATAATGACACACTTGCTTCACTATGTCATGACATAGTTGCATTTTTAGGTCGTGATTTATTATGTTTTAATCTTTATTAGTTTGTGTGGATGCTGATGAAGATATGAACAGCTGAGTTCTTCCTGCTGAAGTTTCTGACATCCTGAGCTTGTCACTGGGCACGGTCACATGCTCCTGAGTAACAGGATCCCTCCCCGCGCCAAGAGGTTAAGGGTCACACTTCCTGTTTCCTGTCTGTGCTAGGTCATCAGAGGGTCTTCATGTGAGGGTCAAAGACCTTCTCCGCCTTTTGTTTGCGGCAGGCACAGCAGAGTAGGGGCTCCTTTCTAGACCTGTCAGAGTGTTTGCACTCCCCTAACTTTTTTCATTGCCCCTCAAGGTCCTTAGCTTTTCATCTGAACAGCCCCCCCTTTGCCCCTCAGGTTGTGGCAGCTCTTGTCTGTGTGGGTTGGGGCTGGAGTAGGACAAAACAATTTGTCCCTGACATTTTTTTTGCTTGAGACTGGCTGCTCATAATTAACAGAGCTAAATAGTCACGTGTGAATATATGCCACACCTGTGTAGAGTTCGCATGTTCTCCCCGGGCCTGCGTGGGTTTCCTCCGGGTACTCTGGTTTCCTCCCACATTCCAAAAACGTGCATGGACATGCATAAATCTTTGGTGAATGCAATGCATGCAGTTCACATATTTGTTGAAAACAACATTTCTGTGCAAAGCAAAGAGAAAAGCAGTTACAAGCAGATACTATATTAAAAAAGTACAAACAAACATGAGGCAAGGGTGATCAGCACTATGTTTTTTCTCCTATGCATAAAAGCTGAGATGATTTTAAAGCAGATAATTACACGCAGGAGGCTCCACCCATCCATGACAGCAAATGGAAAAATGTTAACCAAACGCAGACCAAGCAGGAGGATGATTTCATCACTGCCTTACTAATCTCCCCTTCGTTCCTTTCTTCTTCCACCTAGTCCTACCTTTTTAAAAGTTCCTACACCTGCTCATTGCTTTCAGTGTAAATCACAATGTTGCCTGCAAACATCATGGTTTATGGGGACTCCAGTCTGACTTCATCTGTCATCGTAACCATAATTAAGGGCTTCATATCTGATCCCTAATAGAGTCACTTTTAAACTCCTCTATCACACTAAATTGATCTCAAACGTGTTTTATGATATTCTAACATATGTACTTTTTTGCAAGTACAGACTTTCAGATAGTCAAATATTCGCTTCTTTTCTGAGTAAAACATCCACGACTCATTCCCCCAACGTTTATATACAGAAAATAATAGGGGCAGGACTGTCACAAGATCATTTTCAACCACCTCTTTTACATGTAATTGTAGAATTTGGTTGTTAGTATTGTGGGTAAAGTCTTCTCAAGTATTTAATTTAAGTATGTATGGAGGAAAACTGCTTTGTTTGTCATTTCAAATGCACAATTCCAAGACCATTGAATTTAGTGGCAGACTGCATGGTAGACACAGGGAGAATGTATTTCCATTTTTTAAGAGATGGATCAATAACGGCGCTCACAATCGCTAAATTTGATGTGACATAAATTACACACACAATTGTTTCCATTTACCACAAAGACAAGTTGATCTTTTGTAGAAGTGATTGATATGGAAAGAATTTTCCCCAAAAGAATTACAATGTACTAAATGTACTAAAAATATGGAAAAGGAAATTAAGGCAGTAATACACTGTCATTTATTTACTGTACTTATCTTTTTGAGAGCATGTGCATAGATTTATTTCCATTTATTTCCTGTCATTTTTGGCATGGTTGCCAAGTGGTTGGGACGTCTGCTTCACAGTTATGAGATTGAGGGTTCAAGCCACGGTGGGTTCCGACCTGTGGAGTTTGTATGTTCTCCCCGTGCCTGCGTGGATTCTTTCTGGGTACTCTGGTCTCCTCTCACATCGAAAAACATTCATGCAGGGCTGAGTAACCACTCAATATTGTCCTTCAGTATGAGTGCTGGATTGTTAGTCACCTTGCGGCCCTCAATTGGCTGGCAACCAATTCATAGTTGGATGGGGAAGTCTCCAGCACCCCCGCAAAACGCAAAATGAATGAATTAATGAAGATCTAACATTATCACTGTATAACTATGCTTTTTAAAATTATCTACTGAGGTACAATTGTACGTGGTAATTACTGGCCCATCCCAAATATGCACCATCTGGGTTGGGAACCCCAACTCTATTATTTTATCCAACAGTGCGTCTGCCGGCTTTTTGCTAGGTGTGATCATGGGATCCTCATGTAGTGACCATCTGCTGGAAATGGACGATTTCTTAGAAACACATGACTCTGGGAACCACCGTGATACCGTGCAAAGGAGGCGAGCAGCAGACAAAATGAGATTGTTCGGGTAGTGTAATCTGATTTCGCATCCAGCAGCCTCAACCGGAATGGAACTTTTGAAAACGTTCAACCACACGCAGACAATCAGACACATTCACAGAAATGAGCAGTTGAACAGTTGAAAATTATTGTATTGTATTATACCAGATACTTTAAGTACAGGGCATGAAATTCTTGCCTTGAACTGAGCCGAGTCTGGTTTAAAAGAAACACACAAGAGATTTCAATATTCCAAAGGGTGGGATGGCTGGCAACAAATGATTTAATTCGATAGTCCTAAAGTATGTAAACTGCTCAGGAGTTTTTTTTTCCCCCAAAGATAATTGAAACAAGAAACAACCAGACTGCCAGTGAAATATAAAAATCCACTTTTCAGTCCAGCTAGAGAAATCTGGAAATCAAGTTGTGGGCTTAGTCACAAAGGTGGAGCGGGTCCGCGCCCAGTTTAACGACCGCAGAGTTGCTTTTCTTCTCTGTGTTTGTGTTACGACTGGAATTAACATCAGGAAATTAATCTTGTCTGCCTTAACTGTCTGACAGTCTGAGGCAGAGCGACCGTTGCGTGACATACTGAGCCGTGACCACGCTACGGGAGGACTCGGGTTGGGTTGGGTTGGGTTGGGTGGGGGCGAGCTGGTTTGTGGGGCTGTCAGAGAGAAGAATGAGAGAGAAGGAGCACAAGTTTGTTCCCCCTTTAGGTTCCACATTGAATAAAAGTTGAGTAATGGGCCACAAGCAGCAGGTGGGACTGCAGCCCTCTGCGCAGGAGCTTTCCATGAGTCACAGGATGGAAAGTGCCTGCTGTCATACTGCATGGACCTTTCTCTATTTGTCTGCGCAGTCAGAATTGAAGGCAGAAAATTACACTTTACAATAATACGAAAATGACAGTACCGTATTTTCCGGACTATAAGTCGCACCCTTTTCATTCTTTGGCTTGGCCTGCGACTTATGTCTTTTTTTTTTTTTACTTTGACCACCAACAGCTTGGTATGTTTTTTTAGGCTAGAGTTATCATAAAAATTGCTTATACCATACCTGTCAACCTCTGCCGATAACTGCCCTTATAAATGATTATGATTCCCCTTACAAACCCCCAAAAAACCTTACAAACACCGTACGACTCGTCATTTGTGTGCATTCTCAAGTGCAATTCATAGTCCGAAAAATACGGTACTATTATTATGCTAATCTAATGTTTTACCAATTTTATTAGGGTGCAGCCAGACCTTCTTTCCCAGCATGAATATAATCAGGAACATTGACCTCAATTTACAACTTTAAATCTATTATTTGCTAAATGAATTGACAATGCATTCATTTGATTTATTATTTATTTTTATATTTATTATTATATTGCAATTTTTGTGGTGATTTCCATAATTGTTACATGGCACAATAAGTCAATCAAGTCCCTACTGAAGGTCCAGGCACTAAAATCACTACCCACTACTTGTATTTGGGTTTTCTGGTATTGTACCTGTTATGTCTGTATCGATGCATTTTAAACATATGGCGGCCAGGTTCAAATTCCACAGACTATTTTCAAAAAGCTTTCCACTGGGATTTTGAAATCATATGTGTTTCTTTTCACTTGGGCAGTTTTACTCCTCTCTGTGACTTGGGTTTCTAATGGAGTGTCAACTTGCTGCACGCCCAATTGTACTGTCTGGCTGGCTTTTCAGTGACCATTGATGCCGTAAAATAGATGTGATTGAATATAGCAGAACCATGGATCTGTCATATGTCAGTCAGTGTACATATTAAACATGTCATGCTTGTCTGGAGTATAGCGGTTAGTGGGCCCAGGAGTTTACATGTTCTCCCTGTGTTTGAATGGATTTTCTCATAGTGCTTTTGCTTCCATCTACAATTTAAAAACATATTAGGGAAATTGGAAAGTCATAACATTGGTGTAAAATGGATGTTCATCTATATGTTGCACCAGGATTGGCAGGCAACCAGATGTTGAATATACAGATTAACATCTCGTTTGAATGGAAACTGAAACTTCTCTTTCTTTATTTTTTTACTTTCGGTGAAAAATCTTGAGGCTTCGAGCTCTTATAAGCAACTACGATATTGTAAAACAAATTGTACTTGGTGCTTAGGTGTATTGTTTTTTACTAGATTGTGCCAGTCGACCTAATGAAATGTCTGATGAGTTAGTAACGAGCAGTTTAAATGTTTATGTGCTGAGGTGTGTGTGTCTGCTGGCAGGTGGTAAGTTACACATTGCTATGTTTGCACAAACTCTGCTCCACATAGGGCCAGACTTATTTTGGGTGTTCTCATTTTTCATGTTTTTTTTTTCTTCTAAAATGCCATGAACCATTTCGTCATCAGGGTGCTTTTCTGGTCTTTGTTTGTCTTGGAAGTTAACCGATAACTGACTAATCGATCTTATACACATTTGTTTGTTTTCATTTTTATGGCCTGTTTTATGTGTAAAGGTATATATATATTTTTTGATAGCCTTTGGTAATCAACTACAATTTCAAGGGACCACTTTTTATTTAATTGCATGTGCATACAAATGGTTGCGTAAGGATGGTACATGGTCGATTGGTCGCAGATCTTTTGGTTGCAGATCTTTTGGTCGCCGATCTTTTGGTCGCCGGTCTTTTGGTCGCCCGGAAGGTTATTGATAATTACCATTTAAATCGTTGCTCAAATACCCTAAATACAAACTGCGAATGACTATTTAGTCATACTTAATGCCCTAGTAATTATTAGGCTAAAGAAAAGCTCCAAATTTCCCGGACTTTTATTGTTTTTTGTTGGAGAACTTGTTAAGACCCTGACTGACGTCACTTCTTAAAGGGACAACGCATGTACATACAAACTCTTCTACACTCACACGTCGGCTCAGTGAAACTGCTCATGGCCATTGTTGGCTTTTATTGATGCGTAGACCGTGTTGTTTTACCTTGTTTTGTCGCCGGTCTTTTGGTCGTCGGTCTTTTGGTCGCCGGTCTTTTGGTCGCCGGTCTTTTGGTCGCCCTTTGTCGCGGTCCGGGGGACCAAAAGACCGCGACCAAAAGACCGGCGACCAATCGACCGTACACGGTAAGGATACAGTCGTAAATAAAAATATTTTAAAAAATCAAGAATCATGACAACTTTTAAAATAGAGTCTCTGGATGTGTTTTCAGTTCTTTATCTTTAGGATATTTTGACCAACCAAGCATGTCATAACATGTATTCTGACACTTGTAAACTGTTTTATTAACTGCGTTTAAAAATGAGCAACTTTTCGTGAACAAAAATCGGTGGCAAAAATAGTCAACAAGTTCTCAGTTTGTTTACCTTTTTAGTCGGAAACAGGCAAATATAAAAATACTCACATTAAACTGTTTACAACTGTGAAAACATTGGCGTTCTAACACAATGACTATTTGTGACGGTGGTGTAATTATACAAGCTGGTCGAGTTCAACACAGTAAATTTCATTGAATCTCAATGAACAACCTGATTTATTAATGCTCCTTAATACTAATTTCTGATACTAGTCAATATATGTTAGTGCATTTAGAAATTTTGCCAAGTAGTTTTGCATTTTTAGCCCTCAGTTTTGAAATGAATTCAAATAACATGCTGCAAACCAAAGACTTGGAAGTATAAAAAGCAGCAGTCTCTAGAGAGAAACTCGGGATATGTTGACTCATTGATAGAAACCTTGCGAGCAGCAGATTCCGTCCGAGCCGAGTCATGAGCATCTTGTCCAGACGTGTCCTCTGCATTGAGAAGAAAATAACAGCAAGGAGACCCTTTTTCTCCCTACCACGTTCTATCTTCATTACTCAACTGCTGTCTGTCACCTGCACCAGCACTCATTCACTCTCTATATAAACACAAGATGATACATGTTTCTGTTCTGCATTTGGCCTTCTTCTTTTTCACGCGTCATTATGAATGAGAAAACTTCATCTGTGGGAGCGGGTTTATTTGTACCAGTACAGGTTCACGGTGGCTCTGTTGCAGCTGTTGAGTCCAGCAGTGACCCTGCATGGAGTTCATGTCTTGTGTGGGAGGCAATGACACCCTTGTGGTTTGACTTTCTGTCTGGGCTGGGCTGCATTAAGCACAATTCCACACAACTTGTTTTGCCTCTCTAAAGTGAGCATTTCCTTGGTGTGATTTGTGCTTGGGAGTGAAGAACCCACAGCCTGTTGGAGGCTCATACTTGTGTTAAATGTGTGCTGCCAGCATTTTGTGAAAAAAGAAGAAAAAAAATACAAGCCTTTACTCATTCATTCATCGTGTGTTTGCATATGTAAATAAATAGAATAAGATTTACTGTTTCATTCTTTTTTAGTTTTGTATTTAAAATATATATTCAAAAATGAATCAAATATTATTGAACTGACTAAATAAAAAAGGATATTTACTCTTTTTTCCTTATTTATTTTTAATTAAAAATGTATCACTAAATAAATAGTTTTAAAAATAATATTAACAGTATTATTTCCTTTGTGATTTTAATTTTAAAAAATGAGGATAAAAAAACACTACATTTTTAAATATATAGATATTTTTGGATAAATACAATAACTAACTATGTCGGCCAATGAGTTAACAGAAATCATTGACCATCAAAAGTAGTTATGTTTTTCCATCATCCATTTTGCTTTATGTTTTTGTTCTTTACCACAAAACTGCATTGTGAACCAACTTGACGTTTGTCCAGTTTGTGGTGAATCTGGAACTTCTGTTTAGATCATGGTTCAAAAAACCTTGTCACTTATGACAACAACCATACAATCTGACCGAACTGTGGAGAGACACCACAATGCCCTGACAGTAATGCGCAACGGCCCACGCCTTCATGGAAAAGGGCAGCGCATAGGACTATTGCCCACTTTGACCATTATAACGATTCTGCCCACTTCTTTTTATAATCCTAAAAAAAACAACCAAATTATCATCTGCTGTGCCTTTGTAGGTATTTATATCTTCTGTGATCTTGACGTTACTGTCATTTCCAAACATTGCAGTATTTCTGTGCATCTTGTACACATTTTGACATGTCAAGTCAGTGAGTATATTTTCAAATGGCAGTCTGAATGTTTGTGTTGAGGTGTCCATGCTCGCAGGTGATCAGTTACACGTGGCGGTGCTTACACAAACCCAACACTGAGGCACTGTTACGCTTGGTTTTGTCATAATGTTTTCTTTAAAAATGCTTTTCCCCTAAAATTCCCAGAAGCATTTCTTCATTGAGCTGCTTTTCAAGTGTTTGTTTGCCTTAGATGGGCTACAAGGCTCTCTCACAAAGTCCAAGGGGGTTGCTAAGGACTACGAGAAGGAATTTCTCCAAGTCAGTAAATCTATGGAGGACACTGGCCAAGGTGGACAAACAGAGTTCTCTCTTAAACAAGTCGGTTTAGTAGATTTAACTCTCGCTCATCATTGAGAGAATTTGTTCTCAAGTGACACCTCTTGTCTCCCCTATGTATCATCTATTCTGCCTGTGGTTGGCCGTTGGTTCATCCTAATGTGTATGCCGACTGCCTTTTAAAAATGTTCTGAAATAAATGGAAGTTTGTTTAAGCAAGTGTCAAGACATTGTACATTCCCTCTGTCTTAATTCTACGGTTTATATCTCTTGTAAAGCCCAGATTGACTCGTTTGTATGGACAAAAAGGGAACAGTCTGGTTTATCCTCCGATAGGCATAGTTTCATGATTAGAATTTTGTACGTCAGCTGTCTCTCCTTCTCGCTTAAACACTCACGCAAACACAAAGTCCAATGCCATCTGACCGGAGACACGGAACATATGAACTTAATTTTCTCCCCAAAACGCCTAAACAACCAGAACAACAACACAACTTGCATGCTGACGTATGTTAATAGGAAGGAACTCAATAAAAAGCATACAAGGCACAGCGGTTGAGATGAAAGGAGGACTCGCAATGAAGGGCGTTGGAATTTAGCACATCTGTTAGCTTGGCAGGGCTCTCAATCATGTGTGATGTGTCGAAGGTGGAAAGATGGTCAGAGAGTGACAGGTGAGGTCGTTGTTTCGCTCACTCACATGTTTTTCACCAGTAGGTACAAGAATGAACTTTTCCCCCCTCATTCCTCTGTTGGTAATGCATCATAAGTATGTTACCTCTTCCAACTGGAAACGTTTCACATGGGTTTAATAAAAAAAATGATACACTGCATTTGGTTTGTGCAATTCCATGTTGATTTCTGAGATTAGATTCCCACAGTGCTCGGTAAAACGCTTCCGTTATGTTTTGTGCAGCACATTTGAAGCTTCTGTAAAGTTCTTGGCCAACATTAAGGGTTAAGCTGCTTTTTAACCAAACGTGTGTTAGAATCTGGTAATAAATAAACAGATGTGGAGAATAAACATTGATAGCTCCTAGCCACAATTTATTTAATCGCAGAATACTCCATTTACAATACAAATTCATTACTGAACCACATGTCTGATTTTCACACACACATGTCCTTTCTGCATTGTATTGTACAAAAAAAATCTTTATTTAAGTTAACTATTTCTCTGGTAAAATGTAAACCCCAAAAAAAGGTTTTACAAAAAACACTAAAATAAAATTATATATATAATACTGGCAGTTGTGGTTGTCAGAATTGTACTGTTATAAAAATGGAGAAAACCACAAATGTCCTCACATGGTGACAACTGCTGTAAAAAGAAGTACATGGGTACATTTCAACTGATGGTCTTATTGTGGTGATGACATCACTGTGCTTCCTTTTTTATTCTTTCTCCTCTCCAACCAGTAATTGAGTCCATACTGACTGTCACTGTAGCAGTTAAGCGTACTGACTACTGAGCTAACAGTCCAGTCTAGTTTCAGCTGCCAGTACTTTTTTGTACTTTGTTGTTTTTAGGTTTGCTTAACCTTCGGGTGAGAAGGAATCTATCTTAAGGTACACACACCATGGATTGGTGATCAGCAAATTGGAGGGTTTTTGTCTGTCATGGTAGACCCAAAAGTGTGCCCAGTTGTCAGGGCAGTGGTATGATGAGTGCAGGGCAATGAGTTTTCTGAATGACAATGATTTTGATGTTTAGATGATTCTTCCAATATGAAATACATCCTAAATTAGCATGAATGCATTTGTCTGTCTTCAATGTTAATGCTTTACGACTTTCTGATTCTCTCACAGCTGCTGCGGCACGTAACGGTATCCGAAAAAAGGTGGCGGGCCCGGACGCGCACAGGTGGGGCGAAAGGGTGGAGCGACGAAGGAGAAGAGGGATTTCAGAGTGGCGACTGTGATGATGAGGACGAGTGCGCTGGCATGTCTGGCCTGGGACCACCACCACGACGAAAACGGTTACGCGTCTTTGCAGGTTAGATGCATGCATTCATTTATTACCCATTTGTCCATTGCATGGTAGCTAATGTGCTACAAAAGTAGTTAATATTAGGTACAATAACAGACTGTTCCTATCCAGTCATCATCTCAATTAAAGACATCTTTATTTGAATTTATGAGACAGTCTGTGAAAATATTTGTATCACAGGCTAATAAGTAGTTTCTCGTGGACCAAATTAGAGTTATTTGCTAAGTAAGACTGGTAAGCACACCACAAGGTTTCCATTGCAGTGAGTAGTCAAAATGAGCACAGACCAAATACACGCAGAGGTGTTTACATGACTACTGTACATCTTGACACCATGGTGACACTATGAGGCAGTAGACGTGAGACTTCCTCAGGTAGCTCCCTCAACTCAACCTCCTGACCTTCCCGCTGTCAGTTAAAACGGTCAGATGGGCTCCCCTCAGACCAAACAAAGAACAACTGAGGATACAAACTGCTCAGAGAAAAGAAACTAAACATAAGAAGAGGGAGAAAACTGCCGCGGCGCAGGAACAAGAGAGCTCAATATGCCGACACAAAGCCAGTGCAGCTGAGCAAACAAAGCCAAGGGAGTAGTCCTCCTATTGGGGATGTTGTGGCAGAGATTTGGGTTTTCTGGGCAGGGAGCTAGAATGAGAAGCAGAGGTTAACACTGGAATCCTGCAGGGCCATCACTTCCAGCAGGCTTGGCCGTGAGAGCCTAATGCCCTCACTTCTGGACTCTGCTGTCTCGCTTCTCTACAAATCAAACTGTCTCCTATTTCTTTACTAGCTGCTGAAGGTTGACACAGTGGGACATTAGGGCTCTTTTGTATAAATAAGCAAAGCTCCATTTTCTTATATCAGTTGGTGAGTTTGCAGATTAAGAGCAGTACATAGTACACTTAGCAATAAGGCCAAATTTGAGAATTTTCCCTTCTTCCGAGCAACAAGTCCCTTAAAACTGTGGTCTACATTTTGTTAAGACTGCACAAAAAAGTCTTGGCCATGTATAGTTGGCTAATCACAAATCCACATTGTGTTAGGACAAAATCTATTTGAGCCATGCTGTAGACTCAGTGATTGTAATGTGAAACTCATCAATTGCTTGGAAGCAACCCAAACATGTTTCACAGGTCATTTATTTTCCAAACCGCTTATCCTCACAAGCGTTGTGGGGGGTGCTGGAGCCTTTCACAGCTAACTATAGGCACCAGGTGGGGGACTCACTAAATTGGTAGCCAGCCAATCGCAGGGAACAAGGAGACAGACAACTATACATGCGACAACCTTCACACTCATGCCGAGGGGCAATTTAGACTGTTCAATCAGCCTATCAAGTGGGAATATGGGAGGAATCCGGAGTAACTGGAGAAAACCCACTCAAGCTCAGGAAAAACATGCAACCTCCACACAGTGAGAACTCACCTGGTATCGAAACCTCGATACCAGAATTGCGGGGCTAATGGGGTAACCACTCTTCAAATGGGGTAACCACTCGTCCAATGGGCCGCCTTCATTCAACACAATCTACAAATTTACACTCACAGTATAGTTAGCCAAGCTTCACATTTCAATCAATCAATTTCATGACTCAACTAATTTGAGGGAAAATCCATTTTGTTTGTAGAGAAAATGTGTGTTGTTTGCTGTATGTATCCTCATGAGTACACAAGATGATCTTAAAAATTGGGTACATTTACCCAGCTTTAGATTTTGTCACAGTTCTGGGACTGTCCTCAGGCTTTAACAAACCCATTTGCATTCAAAGCCAGAAATGTTTGCAGACCTTGACGGGTTCCTTCTCATTGGCAGACACAAAGATAGCGGCTGATAGTCTGTAATGACCCTTCAAAACGCTGACCTTGTATGGCCTCTCAGCCTGTTTTGGTCAAATACAGGTCTTGGGGATTGGAGTGCAAAGGTCAACCTGCAGAGCATGAGGCCTAATGGGCTAGTTGTCTGAGCTGCGGGGCTCTTAGATGGACGAGGCAGATCTGCTTTCACAAAGACAGCAAGGCAGTGCCGATACTGCACATCACACAAGCAAACAGCACACGGAAAGGGGACAGAAGGCAAAACAATAAGGTGGCGAAAGAACCAACGTGGGGTTGAGATGCCCACACAGCTCGGCTGTCAACCTCCAAACATGCAGGAGGATGTTCCCAAACGTGGGGAATGATTGATCTGTCCTCACTCGCTCTCAACAGATTCCATAACTGACTGATTACCTTTCCAACACACAGGCACACACACACACCCGTGCCCTTCTGACCAATCATTCCTCTGGCCTAACATTCCCCAGAACATTCCAGGCCAAGAGAGCTATTCCAGGATAGGGACAACCCCCACAGGCCGCCCTGCCCCCCGTCTCGCCACTAAGAGCCAAGCACAAATCATTCTTTACGGTGACCTCTGATGATGTGTCATTCCCTGCTGTGATTTGTGCTGCAGAACTGTTAAACCGCTTGACGCAGCAGTTTTTTTTTTTACAGTTTAAATCATCTGTGGTGAGCATCTCTGTCTCACAGTTGAGTTGAGTCTCCGTTTGGACATCTTTATGTGGAATTTGCATGGTCCCCCTGTAATTGATTGGCGGCCATTCAAGGGTGTACCACGTCTCTCGCTGAAAGTCAACTTTGAGAGACTCCAATGAAATTGGTGATGTAAACAGTGTTACAAATAATTCATTCATTCATCTTCCATACCGCGCATCCTCGAAACGATTACGGGTGTTGCTGCAGCCTAACCCAGCTGACTTCAGGCGAAAGGCAGACTACACCCTAGACAGGACACAAAGAACAACAAACGACCATCTGCAAAACGCTTACAAATTTCCTTTATTTTTTTCCTAGAAGTATAGCAGGTTACAACTTTGTGCTGATAAGTTGAGTTCCAATGTCACAATTATGCCAAATTTAGATGCACTTGTCTTGTAAGCAGGTTGGCTTTCAAAGATTATTGCAAACAATGAACTGATTTTAAACTTCACCTAAGTCACAGACATTTGAATTTCACCTTAAAAGAAAAAAATGTTTTTGACAGCTCTGTAGTAGTATAACTATCTTCTGTTTACTTTAAAACTCCTGTAAGACTTTATTCCCTTTTTTCTTTTAATTTAACTGTGGGCGGCACGGTGAAGAAGTAGTGAGCACTTCCGCCTCACAGTTCTGCGATCGACGGATCAATCCCCCTATGGGGGCCGACCTTGAAATTGCAAATCGGATTGGACGTCAATCGCCACCAATGGCAGTGAAACATGATCACTCAATGCCAGCTAATGCAGTTGAAATGGAGCTGATGTCTATAACTGCCAATGGCATTGAATGAGTTAATAATGGTCTAATGTCAATAAGCGAAAAAAGTCAGAGTACCAACTCTTGTGCGTTTTTTTATTTTGTTTTGTTTTTGCCCGGCTTGACGTGTGCTGTAACTCAACTTGCTCAGCAGGAGCTGCTTGAATAGACCTCTTGTAATAACCTTCCACTCATATGCCTGGTTGCTTTAAGTACCCCAAAGGAAAGCTTTTCCTCTGGAAGCCGGGGACCATTTTATTAACACTGCAGGTTAGCAAAATACAACGTGGAAATATTGCCACGATGTCAAACACATGACTGACAATGGGAGTCTCAAATTCTCACTCGCTATTGATGCCGGTCTTTGTGTGATAGGAAGAGGAAGGCGGTGAAAGAATGCAGTGGATGAGTAGAATGAGACAAAAAAAAACACCTTTTATAACTGTAGATTGATACACTGGGAAATATAAACATTATGTACCCTGGATGTGGGTCGAATTAACACTCGTACATGCGACCACAACGAGAACCTGGCATGTAAATAGGCTGCAGCTGTGACCCTTGACCTTCAGCACCTGATAGGTGAGTCACATGGCGCCGCTCTTCCACAGTAGTGTTTACCACATGTTTTCATCAAAGCAGCCCTAATCCAGACATTGTTGGTATTAGCGTTGGTGGCTCAGGATGAATCCACTACATTTGCAGCGTGTTAATGCTTTAACTTCCATTGGGTTGCCTAGAGCTGATTCATGTGAGATGTTTTTTCTGCATGTGGTGGCCACGCACGGACCACGTGGAAGAGGTTCGCGTGAGACAGGAGGCGACGTGTCAGACAGTGTTTTTTTCCTGGAGTGTTTAAATAGAGACAAGGTCACGCTGTCATCTTAAAAAAATGGGGAAAAAAACTAACTGTACAGGGATTGTTTCAAACGGCACATTTTGTGTTGACTTTTTAATTACTTGGATGCAAATAGTAGAGTATCCGGAGTGACTATGTAGCAATCAACTATAAATTAAGGGAAAGAAAATGTAACTTCTGGAATGACTTGTTGACATTTCTCATGATGTCATGTACAATGGTGGCCTATGAAAGCATGTATACAGATTTTCCCAGACCACCAAAAATCTGATGACAGGAAAGCAATAATGTCACTTGAATAATACTTAGATTGAATTATGCTCCCAAAATTACAATGTGACCCTTAAGAAATGGTTAGCTGGGGTTTTGCCCCCCTATAAAGTTAGGTGGTCATTCCACTGGTGGCTGGCCACTACACTGACTCATCTACTGTAGATTTTAATAATGCTTTCAGATTAGTATCTGCACATTAGTAGAAAAAAAATCTAAATATGAATAACTATAATTCTATATTTATGTTTAGTGTTTTTCGGAGGCAGAAGCTACAAAGTCACGTAGCAAGGTTATTTGTAACATTAAATATAACCACCGAGATCAGATGAAGAGATGTGCTTGATAAATTGTTCTATTGTATTATATTTCGGGTATTTTCTACTGACCAGTTTACCACAAAATGTATGTCCTGAAATAATGGTGTTTAGTTTTTGGTCTTGAGATTTCAGTTTGGCCACCACAGTCAAAAATTTCTGTAAGCGCCACTGCTGGATTATATGATGTTATGGCCGGCCGGGGTGGGCAAACTATTGCACAAAGGGCCGCGGTGGGTGCAAGTTTTCATTCCAAACCATAGAGATGGCACCTTTTCACCAATCTGGTGTTCTTCAAGTGCAATCAGTGGATTGCAGTTAGGTTGTTCTTGTTTTCTGCAGAAATCACATTGGGTAAACTGTCTGTGCTGGGTCGGTTGGAACAAAAATCTGTGGCCCTCGAGGGTCGGTTTCCCCACCCCTGTGTTCTGGGATGTCTTATTTTTTGAAGTTGAGGGTTGAGGTTTGAAAAGATGGAACATTGTTGTGTATTTTGTGTTTATAATTAGCGACTAATTTGCAAAGTAAAATTACAAGTTGATGGATTCTAAACACATGGGAAGCCGTCTCAAGTCACCAACTGCCATTGGCAGCAACAGATCCATTTTGACTGGGAGTCAATTTGGATTGGATGCCTGTCTCCGAAAATGGCAGTGAAAAATGACCAATCGTGATCAATGCTAGCCATCCTCCTTAAATGGATTTTACATCCATCACTGTCAAGGGGAGTGAATGAGCTAATGTGTCTGCTAATGTTTGGAACTTCCATGCCATTGCAAACTCATAACCAACCTCTGTGTCGTCAGCGAATCCCACTCCTTCCACACCTTCTCCACGCCCGGCAAAAAAAGATGACGTTTGCCACCATCTGTGTAAATAGGCTTGGCTAGCTGCGAGGGTGCGCTCTGGTTCTTACTGGATCTAGTGTGTCCCTGACTATGTGTGGACTAGTGTGTGCGAGTGTTTTGAAAGGCGATGGGAGAAAAGCGTGGAAAGGAACAGAGGGAGGAAGTTAGCCTCTTATTGGACCCTCATTGGTCTTCTGCCATGCCGCCTTCTCAACTGATTCCAGGGATAAAACCTTTAAAGATTAGTCAAAGGCAGGAAGAGGAGCCCTGGTTTTAATTTCTGTGGAAACAAGCATGCAGATATCTGCCTGGATTCTCATCATTTTCATGAAGGGGGCCCACCAGCGCTTGATTCGTTTTGTAGGCTTTATGCATTTTTCTGTGTTTGTGTGTGCCTTTCGGAAAAGCGTTTGTTTGCTCAAGAGCTTTATTTACATTCACAGGCACTTTTGGACGCACTAAATTGATTCCAGGCCCGTTCCTGGGTTGTGTCCATCAGCTCAGCCACAGTCCACAAACACTCTGCACACAGCGGGTCCATTCTCGAAGCACACTACTCCCTTACTTGCTGCCACATTTACACACTGCAGCCATTTTCTAGGACTCTCCAACGGAACGTGTTGAAGGCTCGGCTCATTTGCATTTTACACGTTAACCTTCAACTCTCCCAAGCAGCTCCTGAATTCTCCCTCTACGCACATAGTCGAGGCGGGCCTCATTCCTGAATGTAATTCAACAATGCAATGAGCAGTTCTGGACACATGCTGTCGATAGACTGGGAGCTGCTGCATGAAACCACAAGCTGACCGCTGTGGAACCAGCTCCAAATTGTCAGTGAAAGCATCAACTGGAGCTCAGGATATATGGTCAGAGTGTGTCCCTTTTTGCAGTAGTTCTAGTCTTTCATCCAGAAGGAATGCAAAGACAAGGCTTTGTGCTTGTTGGCAGGTCTAAAACATGTGTTAAAAATCTTGTCTGATGCCAGCCTCACTCATTATTGAATGATAATGATAGCACTAGGAGAATGTGTTCCCGAGAGGCTCTTTGGGGGAAAAGTTGATCCACTACAGTAGTCCCAAAGGCGTGAAAGTCAAGGCCGACCGACCTACCACCTCATTCTGTGTGGCATGCAAAAGAAACTCTTCTGCATTGACTTTATGTTTCTTGGTAAAATAAAATGGAAAAACAATTACTCTAGTCCAAGGGCGTCAGACTCAGGTTGGTTCGTGGGCGCATTAACGTCAACTCGGTTTCATGTGGGCCGGACTATTTTAGATATAATATTTAGATTTTTTTTTTATATAAATGGATTAAAAGAACTGGATTAAAATCCCTGAATATTCATTTTTTATAGATCTAAAACAATGTTTATTTTAGCTTTTATATCTATTTCTAGATTTTACAAAATGATTTTTGAACTAAAAACACAGAAAAAAATGGATTAAAAAATGACAATTATTGATTTAAAAGGGGGAAAATCAGGAAATTTAATATACATGTATACTCTTCATTTTAATTTGATCCTAAAACAGAAAGTCGGCACTCATGATTTACTTTCTCGGGCTGTACAAAATGATTCGGCGGGCCAGATTTGGCCCCTGGGCCGCCACTTTGACACCTGTGCTCTAGTCTATAATAAAAGATCAAGCACTCCAGAAATCAGATAATAAGATGTCTTTTTCCTTTTATCTAAAATAATTAAAATAAATATTTCCCCTTATTTGTTTTTATTTCTAAAAAGTGTGAATAAATGTTGAAAACAAAACTTGGTGGCTAACTTATCTCCATAATTCTGCTAAAATAGATTTTTGATGTACAGATAGATTAACACTCTATAGGGAATGTGAGTATTTTTGTAATAAAAAACAAACAAACCAAAAAAAATCATGAATACCAGGCATACACATTTTGGGTCATGTAGGCCACAATATTTACATTTTGGCGACCAGTCTAGGGTGTAATCCGCCTTTTGCCCGAAGTCAGCCCTGACAAGTATAAACTGTGTTGAAAATGTGTGAATGAATAATATTTAGAAAAAAAATCAAAAAGACTATATTTACTCTTTTCCCTATTTTTTTCAATAAAATAATGCACCTAAAAATTCAAATTAAAACATGAGACTAATTGCTTTTATGAGGCTAAAAAAAGGTTTCAATTTGAGGTCAATAATGTCTCTAAATAATTCATTGACTATCAAAATAATTCTCAGTTCATTCATTCATTTTCAACACTGCTTTCCTTGACAGGGGTGCTGGAGCCTATGCCAACTGAATTCGGGTGAAAGGCAGACTATTCACGAGACTGGTCGCCAGTCAGTTATAGGGCACATAGCGACAGAAAACCATTCTCACTTACAACCATGCCGCCACCGATTGGCAATCGACCCCACGCTTCCCGCAACAAAGTCGGGTGAAAAAAACCACTGCACCATCGGGTGTCCTCAATTATTTTGATAATCAATTAATCATTGCAGTCCACAAGAAACCATAAGAACGATGTAGCCTGCGACAAAGATGACGATGATACCCCTTGCACTAGTCCTTTTCTCGTACTTCCTGTGTTTCGAAACAAAATAAAAGGCTTCCAGTCTACCTCTGACATTTTGGCAGCACCAAACTCAGAAGTGCAAAAGGTTACAGGCCTTTCTGTGAGCACAAGAGCTCCCCACCCTGAATGAGCCCCTTTCCATGCCTTAAGCACAGAATCGAGTCTTTGTATGTTTGACTTGTACTTTTTACCTCACTTGCTTGCTCACACACTTTCCAGCCTCACAGTCCTACAAGGAATTTTCATTTGAAATTTACGTCCCTGTTTCCCATTTTAAATTCTCCTAAAACTCCTGCACTTTTGAATCTCTGCAACTCATACCTGTCAACCTCTGCCGATAACTGCCCTTATAAATGATTATTGATTCCCCTTACAAACCCCCAAAAACCTTACAAACACCGTACTCGTACGGTGTTTGTAAGGTTTTTTGGGGGTTTGTAAGGGGAATCAATAATCATTTATAAGGGCAGTTATCGGCAGAGGTTGACAGGTATGACAACTGTTTTATCTTTTATATAAAGACAATAAATTTGTCAGGGTGCAAAGTGCACCGAGAGGTCAATTTTGAATAACTCCATATCCCACATAAACCAACTCCCTAGTGTTGACTTGCATTTGTCTACCATTTCGAAACTTCTCATCAAATCTTTTCCAAGCGCCATTATCCATTCTATATCATCAGCATTTACGGTAATCCTCCGGTTGTTCTTATTCCGTCACATAATAACACACTGTTTTAAAGGCTGGGAGGCCAGAGTCATTCAGAGCGCAGTGCAGTCCCATCTGCCCGAGGCACGGCCTCCTCAGCGCGTCCCGTTTGTATTGGCCCGACATTCCCAGTCCCTCTCATCACCCCTGTGGTCAGCCTGTGGGCGTGGAGGCAGACGGTCACATTCCACGGTCCGAAGCATCCTGCACGGCGCCCTCATTTGCTTCTCAGCTCTCGTTCAGCAATGTCATGGGACAAATTACTCTGGTCAAGTCACAGACGTAATATAATTTGACCACAACAAGCCAGTAATCAGTCACCCCAGACCATGAACTTACCTAAACATATACTGTACACAAGCGTTATCACATAGCAATACGAAATTCAAAACAATGATGTACATTGATGAGTTTGCGGTAGCAAAGGCCAAACGATTCTACATTGAAAGAGAAAGAAAGGGAGGGAGACTTAACTTTGTTTTTTACGGGTGTAACATTCACTTCATTTTTTGGGACATGAGAGAATTGCTAAATATTTGCTTTACCTCAGACTCTTTAATATCTTCTAAGATGGTGATTCTGGTTGAGAAGCTAGATCAAATTTGACCCTCTTTGCCGTGTTATGTGCACACAGCGTCTGCCAATGGAACAGCAATCTAAACCATCTCTCCAATTTCATAAGAAGCACCTGTGTTTGGAGACTTAACATTCCACATACTTATCTTACCAAAAAAAGCCTTTGTGCGTAGTGCACATGTACTGCATAAACTGTACTGAACCATGAAGGTACACATTCACTCGAAAGCTTATAACAATCATGTCATCTGGCAATGTTCACCCTCACTAAAAGAAATTAAGATGTACTCAGGAAATAATTGGAAGTCGTGAATTACTCGGAACTAAATTTGGAATTTGATCAACACGTCCAGAAAAATATATTTATGGTATGAAGTTGCACATAAAACAGTGGTGTACTTTATAGGACAGGGGTGTCAGACTCGGGTTGGTTCGCGGGCCGCGTTAACGTCAACTCGATTTCATGTGGGCTGGACCATTTTAGATAAACATAGATAGACTTTTTATAAATGGATTAAAAGAACTGGATTAAAATTCCTGAATATTCAGTTTTTTTATAGATCTAAAACAATGTTTCTTTTAGCTTTTTTATATATTTTTAGATTTTACAAAATGATTTTTGAACTAAAAACTGAAAAAAATGATTAAAAAATTACAATTTTGATTTAAAAGGGGGGAAATCAGGAAATTTAATATACATCTATACTCTTCACTTTAATTTGATCCTAAAACAGAAAGTCGGCACTCATGATTTACTTTCCCGGGCCACACAAAATGATGCGGCGGGCCAGATTTGCCCCCCGGGCCGCCACTTTGACACATGTGTTATAGGGCCTCCGTTTGGTAAGCAGCGGATGATTAAATTTAGGTGTCTGCTTTTTCATTGGAGTATTAAAAGACAGGGAGAATTAGATGAGTCGGGTCAAGCAATATGGCCATAAAATAAAATCTCGAATTATTTTCCTTGAAAATTAGATTTTTTTCAGAGTTCATTCATTTTCCAAACTCTTTATCCTCACAAGGGTCGTGGGGGGCACTGGAGCCTATCCCAGCTAACTATGGGCACCAGGTGGGGGACACCCAGAATTAGTGGCCAGCCAGTCGCAGGGCAAAAGGAGACAGAAAACCACACTCACATGCCCACACTCATACCTAGGGGCAATTTGGAGTGTTTAACCAGCCTACAATGCATGATATGGGGATTTTAGAGGAAACCGGAGGATGAAGCCGCTAACCACTCAACCACAGGGCCGCTCCTTGACTTCTTCAAATTGTCATTAATTTGGACACATTTCACGCATTTCTATCAATTATTCCCATTTTAGATACATCTGTCGTATTTCTTTTTAGAAAACAGTTTTAAGCAGCACTTTGTCCTGACTTTGCTCTTGCATTTATGTTGAATAAAGCAACAAAGCAATTATATCATTTAGCTATGCAGGATGGAAAAAAAGACTCCCATTGGTGAATACTACTTTCAGAAGCGAAATTAGCTTTTTTTACTGTTAATTATATATGTTTAAACATTTTAATATCAACTCTCACAATTGCAGGGCACCGTGAGATGAACAACCATTTCTTCAGATGACTTAGAGCCATGTTGAGTAATGTTCACTTGACTCAAGACTATTTTCATACCACTGTTCAACTTACTTTTACGTATATTTATGACAAATATGACCCCATGATTTTTTTCATTGACATTATTCAAAAGTCAACTTCCATTCAGATTTAGGCAATAGAAATTGTAGCTTTTCTGAAGTTCTTAGACATTACTTGTATCCAAAAAGCTTCAGGCACTGTCAAAAAAAAAAGTCCAGACTCCCATCCCCTTTAGCCCAATTTCCTTTTGCACAGACAGCCCACAGCACGAATCCACTTCCATACATGCATGTATATGCAGCCACAGTGGCCACTCTTTGACCCACTCCCGGGACCCAAACAAACATCCGTTCACCCCTAAAGACCGCAATTCCCTGGCCTGTCCTCCTCCTGGGGACTGGTGGTTAAAGACAACAAAAAGTGGGAGCTTAAATGCATCAGCAGCGTCTGTTGACTTGCATGTGAAGTGCCTGCCCGAATCATTCACAGAGCGTCACCAATCAATGCGTGAGCTGCTGACCTCCCTCCTGGCTTGTAACTCGAGCTCATATAGCTACAATAAAACTAGCAGGGTTACATTAGCAAGGTGGTGCCCTTGGTGGCGTTATTGTCTTGGAATGGAAGGTTAAAATGGTTGTTTAATGAGGGGGACTATTGTGCAGCGAAAGCCTCGAGAGCCCACATTTTTTGCACTAATAACACAGTAAATTAAAGCTCGACTTCAACTCTGTTTGTATCCCTAATGTTAGTGCATGTCCACTATTCTGATTTGTGCCTCAAAGCATTGGACAGGTGGACGAAACAAAAGTGTCCTCAGTGTTTGTGTCTTCATAGTCTGTGGCCCTCACTCTTTCTATACTTACACAAGCGAGCACAGGTGTCGATCTCTAATGATACCAGGTTATTATTAGAGCCAACTCTGTGCTGGACCGTAAAGGATTTCAGTTTTCATAGTGTTCTGTCCCCATGGAGTTGTTTTTAAGGCTTTCAGAACAAGGCCTCTCTGTTAGTCGTGCTTACGTATGTCTTCAGACTAGCAGGAAGACGGAGGTCCTTTTTATTTTTTAAATACAAGATTGAGACTGTTGGGCTACTCAATTATAATGTCTTCTCCCGTTGCGCTTTTTCTTAAAAGCACTCCTTAACAGCTAAAGTCCAACAAACACACTTGTTCGCATGCTCCTTTTTCGCTGGCTGTATCAAATTGCACCTTGAACTTAATTGGCTTGGTATTACGGTGCACTGCTGTCGACGGTGACAAATTGTTCTTTCAGAGCTTCTCTGAATGCTTGCCCGTTGCCATGTCATGAGGGATTGTGGGTAGCACACAGGAGGAGAAAAAAAGTTTATTGTCCCTCTGGCCCAAGATCAAATGTTGTCGTAATTGCCGCAAAGAAATTCACAGATGGGGCAGTTTTGAACTTTATTTGTGGCTTTTCTCTGTTTAAGATAGCGGTTAAGGAGGGCATTTTAAACCTGTTGACTGTTGCCTAACTGCTTTTTTACTGTGCTGGGAGATATACGTATGTATAATCAATATATACTATGCATGATATATCCTTTTCCCTTCCATCATCAATCTGAATAAGCTGTATTCAACAGAGTGACGAGTCTATGTGCTTTTACCAGCAAATCAATGTTGTGAAAAATCAACACACAAACATATGGTGCATAAAAAAGTCAATTAACTGGCTGCCAATGATGCCGAGGAAAAGAAAGAGGCAACACAAGAATAGAATTTGTTTCCATCCCATTGACATGATTTAATTAAAGTGAACAAATATGAAAAATACATCATATGAATCACATGTGTCAAAGTGGCGGCCCGGGGGCCAAATCTGGCCCGCCGCATCATTTTGTGTGGCCCGGGAAAGTAAATCATGAGTGCTGACTTTCTGTTTAAGGATCAAATTAAAATGAAGAGTCTAGATGTATATTAAATTTCCTGATTTTCCCCCTTTTAAATCAATAATTGTAATTTTTTTAATCATTTTTTCTGTGTTTTTAGTCCAAAAATAATTTTGTAAAATCTAAAAATATATTTAAAAAAAGCTAAAATAAACATTGTTTTAGATCTATAAAAAACTGAATATTCAGGGCTTTTAATCCAGTTCTTTAGTCCATTTATATAAAAAAAAATCTAAATATTATATCTAAAATGGTCTGGCCCACATGAAACCGAGTTGACGTTAACGCGGCCCGCGAACCAACCCGAGTCTGACACCCCTGATATAAATGATGTAAAACATACTAAATCGTGGCTTCTTTTCTCATGATATGAAATGACCCATAACATAAGAGATTTTTTTTTCCATATCACCCAGCACTAACAGAGTTTGGAACTTTGTATTATATTGCCTGAGCACGAGTGTGTTAGTGTCTATGTGTGTGTGTACGTGTGCATCATTTGGCACTATCTCATTGTCAGGATACCGAAGCGCAGTGCACATTATTACTGATATCCTACCGCCCTCTCATAACTCAGGCTGCTTATTACAGTCCCCCTCACAGCTTTTCGCCAGACAAAGCATAGTTGACAGTGTTTCTTTCTCCCACACCCTCCCACACTCTTGCGCACACACACACACACGCAAACACACACAGACATTTACATAGATGCACGCAGGACGGGAGGCTTCTGCTCAGTGTCAGTAGGAGCACAGCTGTGGATGCGGAGCGATGAAGCAGCTGTGACTAAGAACTCAGCAGC
Organism: Stigmatopora argus; assembly: GCF_051989625.1. Taxonomy (NCBI): domain Eukaryota; kingdom Metazoa; phylum Chordata; class Actinopteri; order Syngnathiformes; family Syngnathidae; genus Stigmatopora; species Stigmatopora argus. Next base: position 16,317,747 of record NC_135395.1, read on the forward strand.
AGGTGACTAAATCTCTGCAGCATGCACAACAGATGGGATAGGAGAAGTGTGATACAGGAGCTGTGGCCTAATGTATGATTATAGCAGATATAAATCATATTTTAAATACAGCTTGCCCTTACTCTAATTACTGTTTACAGCTCCTCCCAACACTGTGGAGTTCTAACATCACGGCACTTGTAACACAGTGTGAATTGCCTGAATCCTACTAGAAGTAATTACTGTCTGATCATTATACCGTTCAACCATTTTTAACACCACTTATCCCATTCAGGGTAGCAGCGAGTTGGAGCATATCCCAACCAACTTCAGACTTAAGGCAGTCTATACTCTGAACTGGTCGCCAGCAAGTCGCAGGGGACGTAGAGATCAACAAACATTCGCATATCACTAAGTGGGATCTGAACCTACCGGTGCCAAAGTCAGGAAAATGCACAACACTACTTTATTTATGTGGGGGGAAAATGAGGATGGAGATTTGTATTAAATTGGTAGTGATTTTGAGTGGTATTGAGTTTTATAAAGAAGTTATTGTGTATGCTATTGTTATGTGAATAACTGTTATCAGGTTAACAAAAGCCAGTGGCGGTCCGTGCATTTTCTCGTAGCGCCTTCAACGGGTAAAATCCACTTCCTAGCAGCATTTAGTGATTATATACAAACACCGGAGCTTAAATACAAACACGAGCTTTTCAGATATCAGAACTGGGCCCACAATTGAAATATTATTTAGGAATATAGCCATATTTTACTCACCAAATTTTTTTTTAACTGTACATAATATCCATCCTCCTTTCTTTCTTCCTTCTTTTCTATCGCCATCGACGCGAATGCTGAAAGTCGAGCCTGATACCCCCTAAAATATGATTTCTGGTCTAGTGCAATTTGTTTTTAACCCTCTTTAATGTGCATTTTTCTTTACTGGTGCAATTACTCAGGTGCAATTTACAGTTCACAAAATACAGTAGCTACTAAATACTGTTAAGAATTTTAAAAATGTGTCTGGTCTCCTGTTTTCTCCTCCTGTTTCAATCACACTTTTGAAAGCACCACAGGCGCTGTCTGTAATTGTCTGAAATTTAGGTTCTTTTCTAAGTGGTGTTTGCTGCCTCTCAATTATGTTGCATGGTTTGTTTTGCCTAGTACAAATTTAAATATGGGTAACAAAACAACTATTGGTTACATGGCCCTCAAGTCAGACAGTTCTTGAATTTATGTAAAGAGATATCATTTAACAATTCTGAAGCTTGAACTGAGGCAACTGTTTATGGTTTCCATCTTACCACTTAAATTCACAATTCAACACTTAGAGTGAGATATCTTTTGCGATGAAACTTGTGTTTACAATTACACGTCTGGGTTTTTTTGGTACATTCTCTGAGTGTAAGTAACATTGTTGTTACAGCTGGGCAAGACATCATACAAAACACAGACAGACATACCACACGTGTTTATCAGTTTTGCGACAATGTTGGGTTTAAACGTCTTCATGCTTCTCATGTGGTGTTTGATTCTTTCATCTGCTTACCACTCAGACCTCGCGGATAACCTGGCAATGGATGACTTCACCTTCCAGGAGCAGCTTTTGACCCCTCGGTTGGCAACAGCAGGGGCTGGAGACGTTCTTTCTCCCGGGACTTCGCCACATACTGTTTACCCGGTTTGGACCGTCCCACTGTGTGTCACTCTATATTTCTTTCTTCTGTGGGAGCACTGACCGTCTGCCACGTGCACTCCATTGCGCACATTGCCAGCTCTGCAGGACAAGAAAAACTTTCAAACTTCAAACATTGTTCTGGAGAAAACGTAACAATGCATAAGCATCAGAAGTTCTCTTCAAATTTGGTTTTTTTTCAAGCCCGTCTGATTAAACATGAGCTAATATAAAATGCAACATAATAAACCCGTCCTCTTTGCTCCACTCTAATATGAAGTCGTAGCTATCCTTTATTACAGAGCTCATGCTTATCTGCATTGAATTACTGCCTTGCAAACGTAAGATGTCACCCATAGAAGCGAATAACCCTTTTCTTTGAGAGGTAAAATCTCACTCATAAAATGACTCACTATTATCAAATGCCTCAAAAATGTATTTTTTATTTCTCAGAAATCTTCAGAGACAGCCACAAATGTTCAGGTTGGTTCCTTTTACCTTTTGCTTCTGAGTAAATGTACCGTGTTTCTCTTTGTTGAGCGCATCTTTATAACATTTTTTTTGCAATATTAGTCCACAGGGTGGACAGTAAAAAAAGATGATGAAAAAGCATAACACATTTTCCATAGCAGTTTTAATACAGAATTGTATGTAAATATTTTTTGTGTACTTTATGTGAACATTAATTACGTTTACTTAGCACAAAGTGCAAAAATTGTGGGTTTTTTTAATGACAGTGTGTTTAGCTGCAGTTTTTGATGTGTCTAGCAGGTTCTTGAAAGCATGTACCCATTTAGTTTTGCTGAAATTCTGCACATTTATGACGATGTAAATAAGGATGACCACTTAAAATAATCCTGTTGTTTATAAAATAGACAACTTGTGAATTTGATAGTACATTTTGAAGACATTTGAATGAACAAGTGTAAAATGTCCATTCTGAAAGATTTTTTTTTCAAAAAGGAAGAGCATACACAGGCATTAGAATAGATTAGATTAAACTTTATTCATCCCGTACTCGGGAAATTCATATATATTGTGCACATACTGTATGCTTTTAGCGCTGATTCAAACCAGATCATCAATTTGCCTTTTGTTAATGTTTTGATGAGCTTTTACATTGTATGTAAATTACTGTGATGATAAATATCAAAAGGTCAAATTTACATTTAACTGATTTTGAATTATGGTGTTTTTTTATACTAATTTATCCTCTTACACACAATTCAGCGCTCAATACAGGATCTACAGTTCAGATGTGTCTATGGTGAAGGCCATGAACACCCTTCATAAAGCAGTATACTATAATGGAGTACCCTGCTAATATAAGCACAAGGCAACAAAATGTGAGTACAGCAGTTATAGCATTACACTTCTGTTTGCGGCAGCTGTTTATTGAACTCTGTGTCCAACTGTTTTAAGTATAGATTCAAAGTATTTTCACTTACATGTTTTTATTTTTTGCAGCTTGTAGTTGTATTTCAAAATGTTTAGAAGATCTGCACTATAAAAAGCGGTTGCCACTTGAAAAAAACGTGGATTAGACTGACCTTACTTAACTAAAGTGTCTCTTGTTCATATTGGCACACAATTGGTCAGTAAGATGCAATGACTACTATGATTTTTGTCATGAGAAAATTTGTCTAGAGACCAACAGTTGAAATGGGGAAAATAAGACACATTTAATTCCAATGAATGTATTTAAAATGAATAATGAATGATTCAACGTGTACGTCCATCTCTAATGTAAATAAATGACCTTATTGATTATATTTATAATATGTTTGTGATATATCATTTTATAATGACATTAAAAGAAAAAAAATGACAAAAACGAGTATCTACTTCAAGAAAAGAGCTGAACACATTAAACATAATGTTTTGCAACCGATAACTGCAATTTTTTTCTTGTTAATTACTTAATAACTTCACAACAAAGATATTAAAAGTGACTGTATGAGCAAACAACTGTTATCATTGGACAGTCAAATCACCTCCTTTCCCATGCAGATTATTTTACATTTTTCACCCAAGATTTGAGAGCAATGGCAAAGATTCAGAGCCACTTTGGGACAATTCAATGATCTTTTTTGGCAGCGTTTGGGAAATGACAGCCTGCATATTTTTTGTGTGCCAGAATCTATGAGCACTGACCTCAGCCACATTAAAAACCTTTGGGATGAGCTTTAAAACTCTCCACACTCTTCCTGGAAGTGTGGCTTTTATAACTTCAGACGAAACAGTCTCATGTTACATTGTTCCTGATGTAAACGCCAATACTTTTGTCCATAGTGTATTTCAATTGCGGCAACGCAGTCATCACTGTCAAAACAAATTTAACACATCACCACAAAATGTTTAGTTTGGGTGACGGTTCTTCATTATCAAAGCCCAAAGCCTCCATTCTAGTCTTTGTTCAGCTTTTAACAGTCTGGAGGTGTTTCAACTGAACAAACAGTCAAAACCACAATAGCTCACGTTACAATGCTTCCACAGGGATGGGATGTTAAGTATAACTTTTCTTTTGAAGGTGAGTTAAACTCTTGTCCTGGTAAACTTGATTTTTTTAATTTTTTTGCACATTAATTGAAAGGTTAACCGCTAAAATGTCTTTTCCTGTGTCTGTATTCTCACCCTCTTGCTACTATCACAATGAAATTTCCCGAATACGGGATGAATAACGTTATCTAATCTAATCTAATGAGAGACTTGAACAAAATATTTAATCTAATCGCAATTATCAATTGTGATTCCACTCCTGCTGTCCTTCACGCTTATATTCATACCTGTCAACCTCTGCCGATAACTGCCCTTATAAATGATTATTGATTCCCCTTACAAACCCCCAAAAAACCTTACAAACACCGTACGAGTCGTACGGTGTTTGTAAGGTTTTTTGGGGGTTTGTAAGGGGAATCAATAATCATTTATAAGGGCAGTTATCGGCAGAGGTTGACAGGTATGTTATATTTCTTTTCATTAAATGAGCTAAGAATGCTCCAAACATTGGCTTCAGAATAAATCAGTCAAGTATGGCAGCCATAAATAGGCATAAATGTCCAATCAATTTAAACAGGGCAACGAATTACCATTTTGTTAGTGATAAAGTAATTTAAATTCACAGCAGAAGGATCAAAAGAGCCACGATAGGACAGCTGTCATTGTCAATAGGTCTGAAAGAGTTAAATGCATCATTTGTAAAAGGTATGTGCCATCATGTGAGTCAGTGTGGCTCAATATCACATGATGATACCACAGATATTCCATATTTTGGGCGTGCAGAATTGTTTACATGTTTAATATAGCAAGAGAATAACAACTTGTTCTGACTAGAAGCCCCATTGTTCTTCAGCATTTTCCCCAAAGCCACTTCAAAGTCCCTTACGAATCATATAGTGTAGTTCATACTGTTATAATTGGATTAGTCATAAGAGCATCGTGATTGCATAGCATCAGATGATTTTTTTTCTCTGTCTTTATGACTAGTTGGCAGAAATTATCAAAAGGTTAATTAGTGGGAATTGTTTTCCCTTCACTAATAAAGGAATCCACTTAACTAACAAGGCCAAACACATAACAAGCCCATCACTGCAAACATAATTGAAAATCTGTTTTCTCTGTCTGAGTCCTTTACTGTAAAACTTCACACCCACAGGCCCACCGTTGTGGTCCAGCTGTGCTATTATCTAATGAACTGCATTTTAGCTTTTTACATGGAAAACAGAGGCTGATTAGGAGGGGATGAGCAAACGCCGGCCACAGAGAGAACAGCAGCCTACCTAAGGCGTGGTGGTCTGGGTGTTAGATTCTGAATGCTAATGCCTGGCTAGAGAAAGGGCAAACGGGTCTATTGAGATGCAGACTTCATGTGTTTTCTTAGGGTAATATTGAGGCAATGTTGAAACAGCAAGCATTATGAGAGTGAAAGGTCAATTTGATGTTAGTCAGCAGGATTGCTCAAATGAGCTGACTATCAGGACTGCTCGCATTTTCCATCTCCCTATAAATATGTATTACCAAACTATTTCATACTTGGTCTACCCGTCTAACCATCAAACCTTGCATAAAATTAAGATAACATTATAATTCAGGGGCTTCCGTGTGTATGAGATCCCCAGTCCGGTCCAATTTTAAACTAAGCTGGACGCTTACATTCCTCTGTCAAATGGGACGCACAAGACATGTCACGTCGCTCAGAGCTCATTCATGTCTAATTACCACGGCAGTGCAGCATTTTTAGACCCTTTGTTGGCCTATTAAGAGCACCGGGCCCACGCTCTCCCAAGCACACAGCCCCAGCATCCTCCTCCTGCTCCTCGGCAACCCCTGGCTTCCCCTGCAGCCGCCACAGTCACACGGAATGAATGCAGCCGCCTCAGGAATGTGGACACAAAAGGAGGAATGTCATTTTGCTGAGTGCTACCCCCAAACCAATGAATGTGCGTGCACTCATACACACACACACACACACACACACAAGTCAGGCTTGTTTAAACGTGTTTGAAAGCAGGCATATAACTTTTAATAAGCATGCTTTCATTTAAGTAAGGGACTTTCTTCAATAAGAAATGCGTGCTGCAATTTATCCCCAAGGCCTACATATAAAACATCACTTCGGGAAGCTCTAAGCAGCTCAAGAATTTAGGAAATTTGAATTTCGATTAAAATGTTTCTCAGACCGTAGCGTGAGTTTGAAACACGTGGACTGTTTGCTTACTAAAATAACAACCTTCGGTATGGGATTTCAAGCAGGATGCAATCATAAGGGAATCAAGTGTCTCTGACTGGCTCAAAAGGTGAAAAATAAACATGTAAAACATTATCATAAGAATACTAAAAAAAAATAGGGAGTTTCATTGCTATTTCAGTATCAGTATTAAAGTAGTAAGCCACTTTATTCGACACATACTCTTTTAAGTCATTTTGACAACTTGCCTATCATGCTTCTTTCACTTGAATCAAGTATGAGGAGTTACTTTGACCAGCAAGCAACTAACATATTAAATATATACCTTACTCAGCCTGATCTGTGTTTGTATAAAGTTGGAATTTTGACTTCGTAGATACTGTAACCCTAGCTGGATTTTAAACAAACCAAGGTGTATTGAATAATAAAGGCTGAGCTGAAACAACATCTATGGACAAGAGCTGCCTCCAGAGTCATGTGATTAAAGCTCTGTCAAGAAATAAATAAATTCATACATATTTTGAACTGTTACAACACAATATGTGTTTGTTTTCAACATGAGCCTCGACAGGTCACCTGATTACGAAAAAAGGTCTTATATTTCATAGCTATTAAAATTATTAACTATTGCTAAGAGGTTTTCCCTTCTATTCATACGGTACATTCCATATTTTCTGGACTACAAGTTTTCTCATAGTTTGGCCGGGCCTGAGACTAATACTCAAGTGCGACTTATGTGGTTTTTTTTTCTTGTTGTGATTTATATTATAGGCTATAGTTATCTTTCAAACTCTGGTGTTATCTAAAGCATATTCAGCCCGTTTTCTCCATTTTACTATTTTTTCTTTAACATATGTTTGTCCTTATTTTTCTGATGAAATAAAAAAAAATGCCCCACAAAAGTGCGACTTCTACTCCAGTGCGACTTATAGTCCGAAAAATACGGTATTCATGTTTTTAAAAAAATAACAAAAACACTTTGAGGCACTTATTTAAAGGTCTCAAAATTCTCCTTAACACCTAAAACCAATAATTGAATTTTTTTATCTTGAGTGTTGGACGATTCTTTAGAATTTCAAACATAAATATTGCTATTTCTTTAAGCAAGCACATTTGATGGTCTGTTTACACACCTTATGTTTTTGTTTTCAATGAATGCAATCGACTGGCCACCGATTCAGGATGTCCCCCACCTCGTGTCTGAAAGTCAGCTCCAGCACCCCCCGCGACCCTTGTGAGGACAAATGAAAATGAATGAATGCCTAGTAATTAAAGTATGTGTCCAAGTAAAATTATGACCTAAGTGCATTTAGAAAAAGAATCTATCAGTGAAATATTTTCCATTGCCATTGACGACAATGGACGTCTAATCCACTTGAACTGCACAGTGGCGAATGAACGAATGTTCCCCATTCAAATAGATTATAGATGTCTTTCACTGTCAACGAAAACCACTGAGAACAATAAATACCCCCAAAAAATCCTGTACTTGAAAAGGGAGACTCTGAGTTAGAAAAGTCCCTGAAGAAATGATCAGAAAAGAACCACATCTGCCCTGATCTGATCCAGGAAAACCCCTGCTTTACTGTATTTCTAACGGTCATCCATCTGGAACAATAGATATGGAAATCAAAAAGGTCATATGAGGGTGTTCAGTGATGTGTGATTTAAGACTTTTGGAGTTGTAAACGGTTTCTTAGTGATAAGTGAAGTGTTTGTAATGCTGGCGACCAGGAGTCTTGATTCAAGTCCACCCAAGAAAATCCAGGCACTCCTGCTCCAAAGTCCAGCCCTGGTGTTCCTCCTCTCCACCCTCTTTGTCCCCGGAACTTCTCCACTCTCTCCCGGGTGCCTACCAGCGCCTTCACCCTGCATCTGGATCGCAGTAGGGCGATTTTATACTCCACTGTGCCGATCATCAGAAACTGCGGTAGAAAACAACAGAAAACAAACGAAATATCAAGACTTTTTTGTCGTCTACTCCCCGCTTGTGGTTACTATTGTCGTCGAAGACCCGGACCCAGGTTTTGGGATACTTATCCGAAATCCCCCAAAAAGTTTTAAAACTTCTCAAACGTCTTCGTGTTTTTTTTATAGTCGAGTCTGGAATTCGACAGTTTTATTAAACACGCTGTGTTCCAGGGAATAATTTAGTGAGCGATTTTTCTGTGATTTTTTTTTTTGCTCCCTGACTTTTTGGAGTGAATGAAGTGCCTGTTTTTTGCCGAAGGAAAGCAACGCGTCTCCATGAGGAACGTCGGCTTCACTTCCATTTAGATTCCAACATTTTTGGACGCATTTTTTACGTTTTGCTCTCAGCGAATTGATCATTTGATTTAGTTTTTTTTGTTTGAAGTAGATACAAAATGAAGACGCTGCTGCTGTTGCTGTGTGTGTTTAACACGCTGGTCGTGTTTTGTATGTCGGCCACGGCGGAGCAAAAGTCGAAAAACTGCAACGATGTTCGAGATGCTTACAGTTCCAAAGGCTTCAACATCAACGATGTTCCCAACAAAGGAGTGAACGGTAAATTTGAAATCTTTCACTTTCCTTAGCAGTGATCTAAACATTTTAATTTAAAGGAATGGTTGTAAACATAGGGCCCGGGGCCCGGCCTTGGCCCCAAAAATCTTGTGGTGGGCCAGTGGGTGAATTAAAATGAGCAAAGATAGATTAACAAGGTAAGATCTTCTGTATTTCTTTCAGGCTTCAAAAATGATTTTATTCTAGTGCATTTATGAAAGAGCTCATCATTCATTCAAAAAATTTCAACATATTGTAATCCTTCATAGAGCCAGTGATTGATGCTAATAAAAAAATAAAAAACTTGATCCATAAAGACCTTCTGTCCACTTATGTGTAAATCACATGTTTGGTAACTATTAGGTATTAGATAATTATTATTATTTACACAAAATGTGCCCAACAGTACATACACATACAGGCCACAATACTAACATGGAATGCCCTACATGACCCAAAATTGATGTCAACATACTATGGGGTTGCCAGTCAATTATAAATATTTGTGTGTGTCTGTGTATATATATGTATGTCTGTATATATGTATATATATAATCATTGTATTTTTAAATGCAATTTTTATAAATTTTGTAATGAATACATTTGATAAGGAAAATATATAAAATTAATCAAAACAGAAATACAATGATTATGGCCCCCATTAACACTCTAAACTTAATTAATTGATTTCTGGTAATGCTTATCCTCACGAGGATCACAGGGGGGCTGGACTCTATCCTTGCTAGCTATTGGCAGTAGGCGGTGCACAGCCTGAACTGGTTGCCAGCCAGTCTCAGGGCACAAGGAGACAAACACCGAATTATTCTCACACTCATACCTGGGGACAACTTGAAATGGTCAACCAGGCTACCGCGTATGGTTTTGGGATGTGGGAGGAAACCCTCTGGTACCCAGGGAAAACCCACAGAAAACATGCAAACTCCACAGAGAAAGACCAAAGCCCAGGATTGAACCCTTGATCTCATAACTACAGAAGCAGATTTGCCAACCACTTGACCAGTGTGCCGCCCCACTTGAAAGTTGGTTTATTTTTTTTATTTCATACTATTTAACTTACGGACAAGAATAACTATCAAACATCAAAACGTATTGGACTTTTATCACAATCAATGGTGTCCAATGAGTTGAATGAGTGTCCTATAAAGGGTTCATCTTAAGAAAAGAGACCCAGCTAATTTAAGCTCCGTAGGTCAATTTTGAGACATTCTGTACAGGTTGGCAGGTGGCTGGCAACACTTCATTGCTGCAACCAGTAATAGACCATTCATTTAGGAAATACTTGAAAGCAATTCATAACAATGGAAAGGTATAATCAACTCACAAGCTGTGCTTCTCACTGAAAAAATCCAGTCTGTGTTTATTTTCAAGCTTCCTTGTAAAACTCCCAAGTCGGCAGGTAGTGAGGACAGGTTTTCCGGACTGTCAGTGTTGGTTAAAGAGTGTTTTCAAAGTAGTATGGTGTGTTGGTGTATATTATCTACAATGGGATGCTGATCAATAATATATTGCTAAAGTGAAAGCACAGCCTTGTGCAAAGTTTGATAAACAGCCTTTCCATATACTTGTCAAATTTGACAACAGACATTGCCTCTCAGGAACTTCAGATAGCTTGGTTATCACTTTAGGCAAACAATTTAAGCCTGGTAAGAACAAATCCCCTCGGCATAGGTAATTGTGAGTTAAACCGTAGTAATGGAAACAAATGGGGGTGACTTTTACAGTGAGGTCTAGGGTGGGGGAGCAAAGTTGGGGTTTGAAATTCCACTGTGCCCCGCATACTTCAAATCCCTCCCTTCTCTCATTTCCTTTTTATGGTCGTTAACTGAATATGCACACATACCCAGACTTGATTTCATTTCAGTCCAATTTGATTTCCAGTTTTGCAAATTCCTTGCTAAGAAAGTCACATCTGGGATGTTTGTCAACCAAAGAATAACAGTGTCATTCTGGTGTCAACAACTGATTTGCTAGTGTTTTTCTTTAACTGTATCATCTCTTGGCACTGAACAAAGGGCATCAACGTTTGTTGTACTTTGTACAATACCTACGAACAGTGTTATAAACATAAATTCCAAAGGAATATGTCCCCAACTGGCAATTTACTTTATTAGAAATGAGGTCATTATGAATGGTAAGAACTGCAGATTTGGGTCATTAGGATTAAAATTGGGTGTAACTGTCAAATAAGTGACTATGTTTGTGATGCTAAATTCCATTACATTTCTCAGCATTGGTCACTTTTAATTTTGTTTCATGGTGTTGGAAAGAAGAATCCTTACAAAGACAGATTTATTGCACAGGTTTGTGAGGCATGCACGTGTTTTTCCCTTGCAATAGATTTCTGTTGTGTGTATGTCTGGGCCAACAGTCTCAATGAGTTCCCTTTGTCATAGATGGTGACTGAGATCATTCATACATTCAAGTCTCAAGGTTCTTAGACGTTAGAGCGAGTTGGGAGTGGCCGCAAACTTCTTCAAAAGAACTACTCTTGAAATCTCTAATACAGTCAAACCTGGATAGATAGGACAATGGGGACAAAGATCATCCGCTTTTGACAATTGTCCATTACATTTGCTAAAGGTTCCAGTTAACAGTGCTGTATGTTAAGATCCCAACCATAGTTTAAACCGTTATTCTAGAATAACAGCTTCTATTTATTTGGAGAGACTACATGTTTGCCAGGTGCTTGATAAGTACTTCTTGAAATATTTACTGGCACGCCTACAGTGATTGTAAATCAAACCGCTGGAATATGACTCTTATAACAGACACAGAATTCAGAAACCTGCTTGTTACAACTATGGACATCTTGTGTTATTGTTGGCACGACACACCAGTGGGGATGTTTGTTACTGTTAATGTTACTTTAGGGGCTTTGTTGAGTCCTGACGAGGTACAATAAAGATGTTGTAATGCAGTAAAAGTGAAATGGAAACCCCGATTGCTTCAGTGGAGAGCAAATTAAGTGCTAGACAGTAACAGCAGGCTGAGATTTTGAATTCCTTGTTGATCACATGGAATCAGTGCCATTCCTCTTTCTCCATCCAACGCCGAATATCTTACCAACTACAGAATGTGGTTATTCATTTAAGCCACTTCTCTTGAATTCAAAGTAGGATGTTTGTAAGACTCGTGTCATAAATTTTAATCCTGTCAGGTTACTCATTAAAAGTGACAAAAGGATTACCTTTTCATTTGTCTTGTTTCTCTTAAGTATAAATTGTGGACGACCCTGAAACTGTAACTCATGGTACTAATGTGAGGACCCTTTGCTATGTGATGACCACGGTGGTTTCCTTAAAGCAATTTTTGCTGGTTTGAGCAATATGCTGCTATTTTTTCTTTGGAATCAACTAAAAAGGAAGAATGAAAACACTATTGTGTTGCCCCAAGGCTTTCATGTAATGTTTAAGTTACGGGGCAACAACAAAGGGAGAATCAGTCCTTACTGTTAATCAGCCCATTGCATAATGTCTGAAGTTTCTGTACATGGGCTTCAATGTCAAAACTCTGTAATGCAGATCCTCTAAATACCTGTGAAGGAACTTAGTGTACACAAAGCCTCCCACGACTTTTATTATCCAAAGGTCAGTATATTACTGGCCCACCTCTGAAGGACTGTGGCCTAGTATTTTAACTCCAGTGATAATTAACTATTAAACAACCAGATAAATGTTTTGTATGCTCTCAAGGTCAATCCCATTAACTCCAAAAGGCCCTCTGTGTTTTAAGTTGAACCACACTTCATGTTTAATCATGAGAAGTTGTAGGTAGTACACTTGGTTTTGCATTCATATCTAATGCCTTTTCTTATTTGTGTGGTTTGTTTAGGTTATGTAATTTACATGTTTTAAGTGTTGAGCGACCAAATTAACTTTTTTTCATTTATTTTGATTTTAAAGATTGCACATAATACAAACACTTGCCTTGTGTCAGCCTGCAAGGTGCCAAAGAGTGGCTAACTTTAAAATAAAAGTTGACCTTTTGAGATTTTTGTATAGGGTGTGACTCAAACTGTGACAAAGCACCCCAATAATGAATATAGAATCTCCATATCCTCCAGGTAGCACTGCCCTGAAAAGGTGTTGACAGACACATCATTAAAAAGATTGTGATTACTTGCTTGAGGGGCCCCCTCTGGACTGGTCTCCCATTCGCTACCAGTGATCATGGGATGAATCCTGCCGCGTTTGGCCCTTGAAATGTGACATCTCCCCTGTTACTGCTTGGTGAGCCCTAAGGATAATTACTAAGTTTAGATACCATGAGGCCAAGGTCTCACGAATCCAAGGTGCAGGGGGGAACCTGGCTTTGACTTCGGCCATCTAAAAGGAGGGTGGGAGTCCTGCTACACGTGCCTGTCAGCTCCACTCTGTCTCTCCCCTCTTATCAGCTTCCTGTGAACACAGCAGGGCAGCTCAGACATCAGTGGCTCTCCGGATGCTAGCAAGTACTTATCACTAACCCAGAACAATACAGCAAATCAGTATCCAGGAAAAGTCTTCCCTTGAATTTGTTTGAAAATGCCAACATTTATGTGTCATTGTTATTCCAGGTTTTGAAAAGACATCATTTAAGTTTCCCTTCTCAAACTCATTGACTATGCTCTGTGTGGAGTCTCGGTTCAAGAGCAGTTTATCCACTAGAGGCCTGCCATTCCATCCCTGCATCTTTTGCTGTAGCCAATACCTCTACAAATGGCCAAGTGAGCAAGAGATCAGTGGGGGGTTGATGCTGCGTGTGGGAACAATTGAGCACCCCCTTATATTCTAGTCTGCCTACCCCCCACCCCATCACATTCCACACCGGACCACCAAGACCCACACTCTGGGAACCCCAGAGCTGGGAGCACTCGATAACAAAGCGTTCCGGAGGAATTGACCAAGGCATGTGGAGAAAAAGAGTGGGGTATTTGACTGACAGGAAAAAGTTTGGAGCAGGGGAAGTTGATCTTAGTGTCCTTGAGACGCGGGAATACGGGCAGCAGACAAAAAGCACATATGCACATACCATAATGTCCCGAGTGTAATATGCCCCTGTGTATAGTACACTCACCCTAAAAGCAACCCTCGGAAAAAATATTTTAATCCCTTGTACCCATGTATTATATATATTTGGAAAACTTGGATTTTATGTGAGTAATGAACAATTACCAATCTCCTGAAGGCAACACCCAACTGACAATAGAAAGAGATGGACAGTTTCAGATGTTAAACTAAAAGTAATGGCTTAATTGTTGTGGTAGTTTCAGGGGCTGAAGTGAGGTTGAATATCTTATGTCTACATAAATTTTGGTCTATATTTATCTCCTTTTTTCCCCACGTTACTCCACAAGTTTTTAAGTTAAGTCAACCTACTTAAAGATTCAAAATAGCAAATAATCTCATATCACTCTTTGACTTACGTTCCAGTCCGATTTTTCTCAAGATGTGTTTTGCCGATGCCGAACCGATGCTCATATTTTTAAACCAGTAAAATGCAAACTGTAATGTAACCAGTAATTGATAAATTACTTTGTTTGTATTAAATTGAAAAAATGCTTTGTTTATGATATCACACAATAATCTGTTACTGTCATTAGTTGCTAAAGAGATGTTGCTTTGTGGTTTGACTTACGGCAGTTGAAAAGCACCATGATACAGAAAAAAACATGCGACTGCTAGATCGGATCCGGCCTTGTGACCAAAAACAATACTCCAAAAATATTCATACACAAGTTAATTAAAAACAAATTGTTGACTAATTTAGTTTATAACGATTTTAATAATCGATTTCAATCAATTAAAGCGATTAGTTGTTTAGCCGTAGTTTTTACTGCGCTTCTTGTTACTATTTTGCTACTATTGGGCCTACTGTATACCCTTTTTTTTACAACTTGCTCAGGCTTTTAATATCAGTTGTTGAGTTGAGTGAATGGAATGTCAAGCTGTAATATTATTCAGGTCAGAGTTAGTTGCTGAGAATGAGACTGATGGTGGGCAGATATGGTGTCCTTGAGGTTTTGTTTTCTCCCGTACTTTATGAATTGCTGGAAAATGAAGCTCTGAAACCTCATTGCCAGGACTTTAAGGTCGTGTTCCTTGCAGTCCTAAAAACCTCTCTTGCACCCCCATTTGTAGTTGTGAACCCCGCCCCCCATTTCAGACTAATGGGTACATTTTTGCATTCACTGCTAAATACTCAGTAAATGATGAATATATCTCAAAGTCTAAATGTTATCCTTGATATTCAAGTTTTTTTTAAGACTCTTGCTCCTGTTAGGTGTTCACCATCTATTTGACTTGTTGTTCATGAAGCCCTTTCCCAAATAAAATGCTTGGAATAGAAATAGATCTTGTCTATTGGTGGTTTATGTGCATATCCCTTGTGTGGATCCCTTCACTAGTAGTGATGTTCTGCCAACACTTAAGACTCTATGGTCGGATATGAAATTGTGGGCTAGAGTGAGAACATATTGGTTAGACAATTCCCTCACGTTTGTCATGTCATTGGTGTAAACTGTATGAGAAAGAACAGACGATAAAAAGTTAAATTAGTTTTAATCAAAGCAGCTCTTGCATTGTTGCAGTGTTAGGGATTTGTGCATTTGGTGGAGGTCCATATAAATTGAAAGAAAAGGAGAGTGGAGCCAAGTTCTTGCTTGGGTGTTTGGGTTGAAATCTAGTGCTGGTTCTGAGCCAGACAAGCTGTAATCCTTGCTAATTACTCCCAAGTCCTACAAAAAAAATCACTCGCTGATGAGACCGTTGCTCACTCTTAGCTCATGTTTGATAACTGAAATTTAAGTAGGTTTCCGAGTATTCCGCTCATTCTTCTGTGTAGATGAATTTCAATATACAATTCTAACATTTAAGGAAAGAACAGGAGGTTTTCATTCATTTTAAATTGTCCAAAAAGCAACCGCCCAAAAAACCTGAGGCGGGTTCTTGGCTGCTTAACATTTGTGAATTTGACTCATGATGTGATGCCATGTTTAGAGCAAAACTGAAAAGTAAAACATGATGGAAACAATGGCAGGCTTCCTGCTGGCTTGAGGCAAAAGAAGCGCACACATGAAAGATTTTTGTGTTTAACGATGGCTCTGAGGTTGCAAATCATTCGGTCAGTGCATTTTTGGTGTGATATGTGTTGGCAGACAAATGTGTTTAGTGGGAGCTCTAGTTGTCCCGCCAGGACTTGAATTATTATCAACAAGCTCAGATGCAAATAGACATTCACAAAATTCCGAAAATGCTGTACCATTCTTGACTAAAGTCCATAACACCCCTGTTTTGTTAGGGTTAGACTTTCTACTTTCTTTGACTGTCACTTCAACTGGTGTCCAGTGTCGTAAAACCCAACAGGTATATTAGAATCTTTGTTGCCTCTTTGTATTACCGAGCGTACAGAAACCTAATCTTTTACCTGACCTCATTTTGCCTGGAGCATTTTGCTTGGCCATGTTCTGCTTTAACATCTGGTGTATAGCAGTATACAATAGTAAATATATTCCACACATGAGATTTGAAGTATTTTGTATTACGCCTTTTCTAAAAGTTATGTTCTAACAATTTAGAAGATTCTGATTCTATAGTACATGCCCATCGTGCACATCGTTCTTGCATGGCCTAAATGGAGTGATTGTGATGTCACCTTGATTTTCTTGATTGCAAAATACCAAGGTGAATCTTTATCTAACAAGGGTTCCATTGTACAGAATTCTGACTCGTGCATGCTTTTTTTTTGCACATATGCCATAAGCATGGTGATAGCCTGACGGTGGATATTGTAGAACAAACATGAAAGATCTTGGGCACCACCTGTTCTTTTCCTCTTCTCTCTTCATTTGCGTAAATCAAGCAAGCTATGCTACAACTTGTTCTCCATTTGTGTACTAAATAGATCCCGGTCTCTGCAAATCTCTCACTTAAACCCTATCGCTCTTCCAATGCTTCTATTCTGTCTAACAAACACAGAAGCATGAACTGGATAAATGGCAAGATGGAATATGCTGCAAATGCAGTTGATCATACATGAATGCCTGGATCTTCTAAGAAATGAACTAAAACTGTAAAGATAAAGACATTTTGATCCAAGGAATCATTTCCCTGTTGATTGTGCTTGCTCGCAGGTAACTGTTAAGTTTGACAAATTACTTAATAGACATATAAATCATTCTTGGACATATAAACTATTGCTTAATCAATTTTCTAAAAATTGCGTGCACCAGCAACTGCATTAATCATTCATGTTTTTGCAGAGCCGTGTATACAAGTCTCAGATGTTGTACTTATTGCCCAAAGGACAGAAAGTACAGTTTGTTGGGCAATGTTGTCTTACGCTTGGAACTCATTGATTCTTTTTTTCTGTGTGGGGGGCATTTATCATGTAATCGGTTTAAGGGATGACCTGTAAATCTTTATCTTTCACTAATCATTAATGCATTCGTCTGTTTAGCACTGTCTCTTCTTAAAATTCTACTTGCAAAAAAATTCAGTTTGAAACCTAAGAATCATATCTATCATATCCACTCAAATATAGTATGAGTAAGAATAACATGAAATTGTCAATCCTTTCAAGTTACAGACAATTCTACACTAATTAGCTACATTACTAATCATTAATTAACGCATTTGTCTGTTTAGCACTGTCTCTTCTTAAAATTCTACTTGCAAAAAAATTCAGTTTGAAACCTAAGAATCATATCTATCATATCCACTCAAATATAGTATGAGTAAGAATAACATGGAATTGTCAATCCTTTCAAGTTACAGACAATTCTACACTGAGGAGCTACATTTGTCTCATGCTGTTTGCACATAGAGGTCAGACATCGTCTAAAGAATATTTCAATAGTCAACTGTGGGGCGTTTTGAGAGTGGCAACAGAACAGTGGTAGACCTTTTTTTTCTTACTGATTTGTAAATGCTCTCAGGCAAATGTGGGAGCAAGTTGAAACCCTGACAAAGCAGTGACCTGGGAAGTGGTGCAGGCAGGGAGCTTTTGTCCCCAGAGACAAAGCTGGAGATGCCGGCTCAGGACAGGAGAGGGAAATGGAATGAGAGGCTGCTGTGATGTTGTGGAATCTCCCCAGGCGCTTCTGGGTAAATGTTCATGGATGACAGCATTTTGGAACACTCACAAGTGGAGAATTTTAATTGGCCAGAGGCCCCAACTGGTTTAGTAATCGGTAATGGACTCTGGTAACAACTTAAGAATGTGCATTTATTTGGGTGAAAGAAAAAATGTAAATAAATAAAATTGATATTTTCAGAGAATGTTTTAGTAAAATGATTCACAGATTGAATCATGAAAAAATTGGCACTTCAATGTTTTCAAAAGCAGTTGTTTAAAAAGTGGTAATCCTCAATTTATATTGGCGCTTCCCCAAACCATGTCTTTGGCTCCAAATTTAAATCTATTCTATCCAGACATGTCTACTTAGAGTAAATGCACAACTTCCTGCTTTTTCTTTTGTTCATCTGGTATGTTTCTTTACAGAGCTTTTCCGTCGACACTTATTTCTATTTGGAGTCAAACTATGTTTGTACCTGTCTGCAAAATATCTAAGCCACAATTTGCAGTGTCTCTCAAACACTTATAAATGAAGTTCAGATTTAATTGTCAATGTGTGAGAGGACAGAGATAAAGTTGTTCACTTAAAGGTTCCCACTTTGTTTCATTGTTGACACGCTCTGACTAATAATGAATAAAGTCATGGGACAGCTGTAAGGGCAAAAGCCACGTCTTCAGCACGTCTTTGGAATTTCTTGCTCATACAAGTCATCCAGATGATTTAATGTCAGATAAGATATTTTATACTTTAGAATTAAATAAACTACCGTGAGCCAACTATTACAATAGCAGATCTCCAGTATATATTAGTCAGTACTTGTCGCTTGAATCACTTAACAGAAAGTAAAATATGGGACAAATATTGACCAGAAAAACTAATTAAGACAGATTGTGGGGCACAGTTCCAGCATAGTCTTGCGCTTCTGGACCTCTTAAGGGAGTTGGACTGAAACTCATTATTGGTTTTGGCATTTGGCTATAAACTTTTCATCACATTATCTTTTTAAGTGGATAATGTGTTGACATAGTAGGTGGAAACATTGCCTTGCTCTCATTATCTTCATATGCTCAGCCCTGCGTCTAATAAAGCTTATAAAATGTAATCTCCTTTTTGGTTATTCACCCTTTATTCTTATTGTACCCATTTATGATCTAGTATATGGATGTTGTAAGATAAAAGCCATCTAGGTAAGGGTGTTGCCTGTGGTGTACTTTGGCTTTAGAGCTCGGAGGGAAATAGGTTTTCTCACAAATACTGCAAAATTTCGAAATTAGAATGTTAGTTTTATCCACCAAATCTAAAAATAATTACAACCGTGGACCGTCTTAATTTAAAAAGTGAAAGGTAAAGTTGTCTTTAGGACAGCCCTGACATTGAAGAGCTTGGAAAATCTGACTTGGAAGTGTGCACAAAAGACACATCACTTTTCTTTAACTTTGGCACGGTGCCCTCGAGCAAGAGTACGTGATTTTACCGAGTGGCTACTTGATGTGAATATGTGGGTGTCTGTAAATTCTCTCCCCCTGCAACAACACTAATAGTCAACCAACTTAGTGAAGGTTTTGCTGTACTGAAAAATATTATATGATACTCCTGCTAATAGTAACACTACAGCTGAACTTTATGGCATGAAATGATGGTCTGAGCTCATGCTTTTGAGGTTTCTGCTGACGCCACTTAATGCTTCGACTTATGGAAGTTTTGTTTTTATGTCTCTAAGTGCCACTGTGGTGGAGATCCCCGTACTAAACTGGGCCCTCTAAACAACTATATATTTTTTTTCCTCATTAAAGGTTTGAGTTTAATTTCATTATTACACATCCATTATAGCTTTTCTAAAATTACCCTTAGAACGTTGTTAAGTAAACCCTTGAAATAGTTGCTTTTTGTCGGCTGGATAATAATTGGTCATAAATCAGTGACTAAAAGCCAAATGTTGATATTCTATGGGTACTATGAATAATGGAAATAAACCAAGATATTGATTCAGTTTAGGTTATTGCTACCTTAAGTAATTTTGTTGCATAAACTGATGAAGCTTGCTCACAAGGAAAAGCAAAATGTCTTCTAAAGACATCCAGAAAAGTTGACTTACTGGATTATGCACGCAAAAGAGGAAGGAATTTTCTTAGTTTCTACACCCAATAAACAAACCTTTGGCTTCTTTCTTTAAACTCACAAATGGTTCAAATCACACGCGTTTGAATTCCAGCTTCAAACTTTTAGAAGCACCACGGTAGCTGAAAAGCCTCCAGGATCTTGACCAGAAATTGAGTCTGGACAATACGGACATCTCGCTAGATTGCAGTACGATACCCGAAATACTATTGTTTTCAGTGTTCTTTTTTTTCAAAGAGCCACAACTATAACTGCAAAAAAAGTATAGCGATTTTAATAATTTATTTTCCCTGGTATGTTTATAAATATTGGATTTTGCATTTGGAATGTTGTACTATTAAACTGACCACAGTCTGCGAATGTCATCAGGGTGTCAGTATGTAACATTTGTTTTTTAAAAATGTTCTGAAAACTGGCACTACTGAACATATTGGCAATGGACAAACACTGGTAATCAGGGTGGCAGTATGTAACATTTGTTTTTTTAAAAATGTTCTGAAAACTGGCATTACTGAACATATTGGCAATGGACAAACACTGGTAATCAAGAGGGCAGAGGTGAGTGAATTTGTGTGCACTAATGTAAAATTCAATGATGTCAATGAAGTCTGGGACGTTTGAAAACCGAGGTTCCACTGTATAAATATGTTACCAGTTGGACCTAGCTGTAGATGTGGTGCTAGTGTGAAAAGTCCATATAGTAGAAATTTTAATTATCAAAATTGAGATCTGGAATGTTTATATCGAGAGTTTGATGTGAACAAGATTGCAGACCTCCACTTCAATATCTGGGGATTATTTACTAAGCAGCAAAGTGCAAACAAGAAGGGAATGTTACGTCTGTAAGGCGTGCAAATTTACAACAATGCTGATACAGTCTGATCTGTTCTTTGCATGTTCAGGGAAGCAGGGTCTTATGTTTGTCTTTGTTTTTGCATGTCATGATAGTTTCTTTACAATGTGTGCGTGTTTGGTGCTGTCTTTCATTCGTCCTTTTGTGGACAGAGAAAATGAAAATGAATAACGGTACGCTGCAGCATGCCATAATGGTTTTACATTGCAAAATAGACATCTCAAGTTTAATCAGTATGTACATAATCTCTGGCCAAAGTTCAGTTCATTATTTACAAATGTTGTTGACTGTGTGGAAGCCCTGACAACCGCGGGGTTCCAATTACAATAGAAGCAAGCAAACAGTCGTGCAATGTGCACTTATCCCATGGTTTCCTTTACAGCTCTGCTAATAGATTTGAGCAATGTCTTGAGTTCAAGAAAGTACAGAAATAATCCCCATGGGTCTTTCATGACTTCAGATAGAGAGAATTGACCACTTGGCCTTTCTATTTATACTTTTTGCTTGTGTCTGCGACTTTTACGACTCTTAATTGCCAGAATGTCTGGGTGGATGTGTGTTAGTGGCATTATTATTGGATGACTGAGGTTTAGGCTCTATGTTACTATGTGTGGTGGATGTACCGGCTGGTAGACAAGGGGGTGGTCAGAGGACAGGACCTCTCTCAGAGGAGTGGCTGTTAACCCTTGACCTCACTGGTTAAGCCTAGAGGGTGATGGTGGCCGAGGCGGAGGGCATGCAAGCGCTGGGTGGGGGCTGCATCCTGATGTCTGTCTGGTTCGGGAGCACATGATGGCAGGCAAGGAGGGCGGCAAGGTGTCTAATCTGTTTTTTGTCCGTGAGGCGTTTTCACCTCCCCCGCCATCATTCTCCTGGGAAAAGCATTTGGGGCAGAACAATGTCAAAGGGAAGTGTCTTATTTTATGAGCCATTTAAAGGGAATGGTGGTCACCCCACAAAGGGAAGCCAGAAAAGTGGTGGAGTGCTGATGAATGCCATGGTGCGCAGTCACGATTGTTTACAAGGTGCTGTTCTCTTGTTTTGAGCACCATAAATGGCTATTTTCCTCTTCAGAATGACATCCCAACAAGGTTTAGCCTCTGTGTCTTGTTTCATCTTTGAGAGGCCCCTTAAAGGAAGATTCAGTCCACCCAACACACACACAAAGACTATTCATGTCAAGGAATGTGCAGGAAAATGATTGGCAAAGATCGCTGTAAATAAGTAACTCTGATAGTCAAGCCTGTTGTTGACTTCAACTGGTACTCGGTGTCTTGTACCTCAATTTTCTTTTTTTGTGTTAAGACAAGGACTAACTTTCACACTATATCCCCGAGCTAAGAACGTTGAGTTTTTTTAGATGTGAATCTGTGAGTTAACAATGCAACACTTGTACAGACATTCCTGTGAAATATCGACGATCTCACTTTATTTGTGTACTTTGGTAACTAGGGCTATTTTCCATGTGGATATAGCCCTTCTGAGTGCTGGGCGGTGTGGCCGCTGCTGAAGGGTGGGGGGCGAATTGGATGTCTGTTAGACCTAAAAGTTGAGAGTGTGTGTAGCCCTTGGTTCCAGTGCCTCCAATCATGCCTGTACAAAGAGCCATGTGTTGAGCAGTGATGTGATGTGTTAATATATTTAAGTTGGGGCTGCTCACATGCACGTGTACACGAGCAGAGCCTGGTTGGATGGTCAACGGTTAGAGACAAATGGAGGAGTAGAGACTTGTACTGTATAGACAGAGAAAAGCAGTTCATGGTGCCAGAGTGTATCATTCTGTTCTAAACATTTGATTCATGACTATGAATCACTTCTGGAAGTGTTTTTCATTTGAACCAATTTGTATGGTGCCCCTAGTGTTTAGACTGAGAACTTGGCTGCATAACCTTAAAAAAACTTTGCATGCACCCCGACTTGGGGAAAACTAAACACACCACCATACAAGGCCTGAAAGGACCCATGTTTATTGAAAAGGAAACATTAACACAGTTGCAAACACAAAATACTGTGGTACCTCTACTTACAAAGTCGAGTGATTCCAGAAGTGATAACTTTAATTTTTTCGTAAGTAGAGACAGATTTTACAGTTAATAGCCCTATTTCGCTCCAATACTACCAATGAAACTCTTTAAAAATTATCAGAGTATACCAATTTTGTATGAGAAACCCCCAAAAACTTAAAATGCTTTCGTATCCTGAGTCAAAAATTTTCCATTGAGGCATTTCGGGACATTAATATTTTGTATGTACAGATGTGCGTAAGTAAAGATATCAGTGTACTGTTTTTGAATTTTTTTTTTGTCATTTCAGTGCATCTGTAATGTGAGTGGAAAGTTGTTGCTTCCAATTATTTTGTGTGGCTACAGCTGTTTTATTTTGCGGCATTTTATGTTTTTGTCTTTTCATCATGTGGTTGCAGCATTTAGTTATTCGCAGCACATTTGCCCAAAATAGTGGAAAAGAATTCAATGAAAATACTAACTAATCCTCGCACATTAGGCTTTTCCCCACAGTATTCCCTTCAACTTTGATTTGCATCCTTTTTAAAACAGCTCATAAATGCTTGTACAAACTGAGATCATAAAATGTTGAATGCACTCCTTTCTTAAGTGTGTTTACTTATTACTTTGCATTTCTCTCAAAACTATATGAAGCAATCACTCCTTTTTTGTCACTTAACATCCATCATTTACATGTTCTGTTTTCTCTTTTCCAGGAGAATCGCTGAGAGTATGTCTGCAAGGTTTCTCCTGCTGCACTGTGGAAATGGAAGAGAAGCTGTGCCAGCAAAGTCGTTACGATATCAAAGCCCCTGTCTCCAAACTTAGCACCAGTCTGCAGTCCACCTTTAGACAGAGGCATGAGCACTTTGACAGTAAGCAAACAAACTAACACAAATACCAGCTATTTTGTCATAAAGTTTCGTCATACTAGCAGCGTTTAGCACACACAATTTTTGACAGACAATCCCACCTGCCATTACATTGCCCGAAGCGGAGACAGTCGGTCTGTATCCACTGGCCGGTCCACCTGTCTCTCAACATCTCAGTGTCCTCTCTCGCCCCCTCTACTGGTTTTCCTTCTCTAGAAAGACCCGCACACTCGCGGACGGACCACACACATCTTCAGATTTGTGCTTCCTTTTCCTCAGTGTATGCTCACATGTGCGTACGCCAGTAAATAGTGGGATCAGATTTCACTTATGTATGGCGGAAGCACATGGGAACACGCAACAGAGCGGAATCACAGAGGAAGTGGCACAACTTTTGACTCCTCCGACCTATCACTTCTGCCGTTTTCATGGATTTATTCCTTGAAAAAAGGGGAAGGAAGAAAAGGTCATGTTGAGATGTTGGGTTAGTTTGTGCATGTGTGACACCTTTCTTGTACGTGCGCGCCTGTGCATATGTGAGTCGCAGACCTTTACATGTTGTGGGTCTAAAAAAGAGAGTCAAGGATTGTCAGTAACAGGGTGAGTGTGTATTGCAGCCAGATGTGAACTGGAATGTGACGCGTCGGAATGCAGTGGCAGCTCACACTGTCCCGCCCCTCGCTTTCTCCTTTTCCTGCCCCTTTGTCCCATCTCATGCCTCTCTTGACATTCCCTGTCATCCCACTCAGACCTTTCTTTTCTCTCTAAGTATTAGTATTTTTCATTCTTCCTTGAATTTTCAGGGTTTTTTTTGTGCACACGCAGGTCCATGTTAGTGTCTTGTGTCAATAGATATCCTCCAATCATTCTAGAGCACAGGTGTGAGAGCACTCGAGGCTTTAACGTAAAATAAAAGTTAGAATAATAAAATAAACATTCCCCATTCGTCTTGTTTTTCCTAGACAAAAATGCACTGACTGAAAATGTAGGAACATATAAAGTACATGCTACTGCAAATGTTTTTAGCAGTCGTGTTAAACACTAAAATACCATGCTTGAAATATGTCTATATATGGTAATCATTACATCATTGTGGAATACTGCAAGTTATACGATCCGTTTTTCAAGTCATGTAGTTATCTTGGAGGGGTCACCGCCAGCCCAGAGCTGAGAGTGAAATTGTAACCTGCTTTTCATTCACCTTTTGTGCCCCCTATGACTGCAGGAAGCTTGCGGGCGGCTCAATTCAAACTGTTAGATGTGGGATCTCTTTACAAAGGCCTGCTGCGTTTTTTTCCACTTGCTCCATTTGACACCTCTAACTGCTTATGTTGACATGTTCATGTTGCCATCCCATTATTTACTTGTTACACACCACGACACTCAGGAGCTGACTCATAAAGTGCTTCTTCCAGTATTAGTTCTTTGTCAGAAATATTAACTCATTGGCTGCCATTTTCAACAGTATTAGTCTAATACATTTTGACCAGGACAGGCTGGCAGCGAATCTTTGCCGCCATCCCTCCTAATCAAAATGGGCTGGACATCTAGCGCTGTCCATGGCAGACAATGAGTTAGTTGGCCAAAGTGTTCTGTTGGAAAATTTGGCAAATTAATTACCTAAACCTTGTTACAGCCTGGTAAGTTTGTAAAAGAGTAATACAGTGGTACCTCTGATTTTGTAAATTGGAATTTTTGTCGGTCATTGAAATAGCATAATTCGTTCTACGTTAGACAAGCTCCAGCACCCCGGCGATCCTCGTGAGGCTAAGTGGCATCATGAATGAATGAATGAAAATGGAGTACCATTAGAGGGCGTCCGTGTACCACACTTGAAACACTACTGGATTAGACATCTTTTGCCATCAGTGGTGTAGTAAATGAGTAGTAACTGCTTTGCATAAATGCATAAACACAGTTCAGCCAAAAATAACGATAAAAAAACGCACATGACTACATGCATATACAGACTTCCAAACTCAGGAAGTGGAGTATGTGATTAGACACGCTCTCACCCTGGGCCTGGAGCAAGAAGTCATGGCCAATTAGGAGGCAGAAATAGTTCTACCCGCTTTGCCACGATCTCGGCCTGTCTGTCGGCCTTAATACGCTGACCCTGTCCAGCAGTGCAGGCTTACATGTGGAATTCAAAAACGTGGATTAAGGCTTCTCATAAGAGACACCCGTCCCCAGAAATCCAGCAGCAGGAGTGGCCAAATCGCATCCCATGAGAAAAGAGTGAGGAGCAAGAACTAATTGGCACAAATAGGGGTGCAATTACTAGTTGGGTTGGGATTGGGAGGAGCAGTGTTTAAAGTAAAATAGGTGGGGGTGTACTTTGGAGGAAGTTGGAGGGTGGAGTGGGAGGAATTCTGCTTCCTTGATGCTGTAACAAATTAAAATCATTACTTATAATTTAGGGCTCTAAGAACCATGTGTAATGGAATTGTCAAAATAGGCTAGATTTGGACATTTGCTTTCTACATTTTTCAACTTTTAAGTTGCTACTTCAAGGTTATGAATGGCAATGTGAAATCGTGAAATGAATAAAATATATAGTATAATAAAATTATATTTAAAAAATATAGAACTGAAACTGTGTTGTTTAAAAAAATAAAACAGCAAAAACAATTTAAGCCTAATTTAATGCCTTTATTTACTGACTCTTAAAAACATTTTTTACATGCTTGAATTTTTTTTTATTTAAATCTTGCACATTTCAAATATTGCAAAGTAGGAAATATAAACTGTAATATAAACCGAGCTAAAACAAAGGATTTCTGGGGGGAAATCTTTATATAAATAAGGCTAAACTATAATAAAAAATGCCGATTTATTCCTGTGCTACATCTCATCATCATTATGCCTGTTATTTGTTTGTACTCTTTGGCGCGCACAGCTGCTTCTCTTTCTCCTTTTTCATGTCCATCAATTCTTTTTTTACTGACTTGAAACTTGTTGGTACTATAACATTCCGTGGTTGGGGGTCAATCTTTATTAATGAAGAGTAGCACTTGGTTTCTTGTCATCTACTATGTGTGCGTGTGCGTGTGATTTGGGGGCTGCGGTGTTTCCGGTATCCTTGGCAACACAGCAGGGATTTGGAGTTAAAAAAGCCCTCAACTTAACCCACCCCATGCTGCCCTCACTCACCCCCCATCCCCATTTTTTTCTTTTTAGTGTGTCAGTCTGGAGTGGAAGTGACAGCATTACGAGGGGACCGCGTGTGTGTGCGTGAGTGTAATTGTGTGATTGTGTGTGTGTCTGTGTGTGTGCGTGTGATTGTGTGTGCGTGTGTGTGTGATTGTGTGTGCGTGTGTGTGTGTGTGATTGTGTGCGTGTGTGATTGTGTGCGTGATTGTGTGTGCGTGTGTGATTGTGTGCGTGATTGTGTGTGCGTGTGTGATAGTGTGTGATTGCGTGTGTGTGTGATTGTGTGTGCGTGTTATTGTGTGTGTGTGTGATTGTGTGCGCGTGTGATTGTGTGTGTGTGATTGTGTGCGTGTGTTATTGTGTGTGTGATTGTGTGTGTGTGTGATTGTGTGCGTGTGTGATTGTGTGGGATTGTGTGTGTGTGATTGTGTGTCTGATTGTGTGTGTGTGGGATTGTGTGTGTGCGTGTGATTGTGTGTGTGCGTGTGATTGTGTGTGCGCGTGTGATTGTGTGTGTATGCGTGTGATTGTGTGTGTGTGTGTGTGTGCGCGTGTGATTGTGTGTGTGTGTGCGTGTGATTGTGTGTGTGCATGTGATTGTGTGTGCGCGTGTGATTGTGTGTGTGTGCGTGTGATTGTGTGTGTGTGCGTGTGATTGTGTGTGTGTGTGTGTGCGCGTGATTGTGTGTGTGTGTGTGTGCGTGCACGTGCTTGCCGGTGGCAGGGAACGTTTAGTGTCTCCTCCTGTGAGAGCATGGGAACTTTACATTTCAAAGGCAGGCATTGGACACCCAGAGAAACTCCAGCGGGACAGAAGTTTTGTCTGCACGCCGCGGCAAGAGTGATAGAAAAGAGATGAGTGAAAGGGGGCTGAGCGCGTACGCCTGCATGCATGCACGACTGAAGGCGACGCATTTTTCAGTGACTCTGGAATTCTCATTTTGTTCAGATTAAGAGAGTCGGGGGTAAGGGGGACTGGATTATTGGGGGGGGGGGGGGGGGGGGGTGATGGACATTCCTTAGGATGAAGTAGGTCATTGTTCCCTGTCTACTGAAGGGAGATCTCTGAAGAAACTGATGAAGTGAAAGCAGTACGGCGAGGGAGATGCTGGGATGGGTGAAGGCGCACAGGTCCATATATGGGAGGGGAAACAGTTCTTATTATTCAGTAATCCTATTGAAAAAATCCCTCTGAAGGACAGTCTAAGAGAAGCCAGGAGAAAGAAAATCAGTGGAATGTAACAACAGAGAAAATGCCATTGATGGTCAGTTTGATGTGAGGAGATGTCCCAGTTGACTGGCCTGTGTGCATTACTTAGCAAAACATTTTCCAACACCGCGCCTTTTACAAGTTTTTGATCCTTTGTGTTAAGGCCAGCCTAAAATGAACTATTCGCAACATTCTTTTACTTTCTCTCCTTTGCTTGTTTGAAAAAAAATGCACCTATTACACTTAGAGTATCTGGCTATCTGGGTAGCACTATAAGGTACAACATTAAAACTAAGCGGAAGAAAAAAGAAGGAATGTACTTAAGGCTGAGTTAAATTAGAAGTTGTTCCTAAATATTTAAAAAGAAAGAGTTCTTAAACATTAAGTTTGAATCTTTTGTAATTTTAGATGAATGGAACTGAATTGCATTTGATTAAATGCCCTCTAAAATGATTTAGAACAATTAATTCAGCCAATCTTTTGCTTACCACTAGAGGGACCCAGTGTATTACATTATTTTCAATTTCTAGTATCTGCTTAAGCTCAAGGTATATATTTTATCAGAATGTCTGTTTCTCTAAATTCTTAATGACATGGCCCGAAAGTTGTTTCATCAATATGCCTCTCTTTATCTTCTCCAACCTTCCACAGAGTTTTTCCAGGAACTTTTGAAAAATGCAGAAGTCTCGCTACACAGCATGTTTGTGCGAACCTACGGGATGATGTATGTGGAAAACGCCGAGCTCTTCAAGAACTTCTTCGAGTCCCTGACACGGTACTACGTGTCAGGCAGCGCGGCTGTCAACTTGGAGTCCATGTTGTCAGACTTTTGGGCTGACCTCTTGGAGAGGATGTTCCGGCTTGTCAACGTACAGTATGAATTCAGTGACGCCTACATGGAGTGCGTGAGCCGCCACACAGAACAGCTGCAGCCTTTCGGTGACGTGCCTCGCAAGCTCCGCATCCAGTTGACGCGCGCTTTTGTCGCAGCGCGTACATTTGTGCGTGGCTTAAACCTCATGCCAGAGGTGGTCAACAAAGTCTCTACGGTAAGAGTCGAAGCAATGCACGTTTGACAGCAATAAACTTTTTCTCATGTGTAGCATGCACCTATCAAAAGTATGTTTACATACCATTAAACTAATTATACGATTCCCCATGTTGTGCAACAATAGCAAAAATATTTTTTTAAATGTACCGTATTTTCACGACCATACGGCGCATCGTATTTTTAGCCGCAGTGTCAATAACGAGTGCTATTTCTGTATTTTACACACACAAAGGACGCACCGTTTTTATAGACGCAGCCAGGCATGGCAAAACATACACCAGCTTTAACATACACGCTACACCCACACGCTAAAAACACATTTTTTAAAAGGCAACGGAAGCAAAACTGAGTTCGTTTATACTTTATTTATCCATTTTACAATGTACTCACGTCATCATCTCCCACAAATCCAGCAAAGTTGCTTCGTAAAGCTGTGTTGATGCCGATCGCCAGGCCACAATCCATTCGCAAATAGTAGCTAGCTAGTAGCTAGCGTCCATGCTTCGTAAAGCTGTGTTGATGCCGATCGCCAGGCCACAATCCATTGGGTGTATTGACAAAGGAACTACATATCCCAGCAGTCACTGCGCAGTACTTTTTCTACGGGAAAATAGTAGAGTCGGGGGCTGCTTGGCGTAGTTGTGAGAGTTGTAGAGGATGGTGTACCCTATCGACTGATTTATTTTATTTTATCGTGATAACAATTTTAGTATTGGTCCATATGTAAAGCGCACTGGATTAAAAGGCGCCCTGTCTATTTTGGAGAAAATTTAAGACTTTTATGTGCGCCTTATAGTCGTGAAAATACGGTACATATGTAACATAGGACATTTCAAAAGTTAGCGGAATGAAAGTACACCTTTTCACAATCCGTACTTTGCGGCAAACATTTATAAATACACACGTAGGCAAAAACACACACTCTGAAGAAACCACAGTAATTGATGAGAAGATTACACGGTTTTGTAAAAAAAAAATGTTGTGTAAAAGAGTCTGAAAGTACAGTACATTATTCATTGAATGTTTGTCTTCCAACTGAACTGCAGGTCAGCGCGTCTCCCAGCTGTGTGCGAGCGGCCATGAAAATGTTGTATTGTCCCTACTGCTCGGGCCAAGTAGCGCTGAAGCCCTGCCAAAATTACTGTCTCAATGTAATGCGGGGATGTTTGGCCAACCAGGCAGACCTTGACGCTGAATGGAACAACTTTCTTGGTAAGTGGCGATACTACCTGCAGCTTCACTCTCTTGCTCCTTTCGTTTATAGACTGCTACGTGTTGTCAGATTTCTGAATTTCACAATACTTTGCATGTCTCGCCGAATTAACTCAATTATATAAAGGCACATTTCTAAGGTTTCCTGTCTAAATTGCATAAGTCGTTCTTAAAAATGGCACACACTTTTTAAAATAGCATCAGGTGTTTTTTGGGAAATGAGGAACTTTTACTTAACTAGTTGTAAAATCATTTAGTGAATAAAACCTTTTTTTAACACTTATTTTACTAACTCGGCTCTTTGTGGAGCGACAACGCAAGCTGCAGCAACTCCTGTGATTTTGACCTTGCTTCCCCCTATTGGAAATTATTTGCATAACCAATTATTGCGGCCGAGACGTTTTTTCTTAACTTGGCAGTTTTCCCTTTTGTCTATTTTAGATGCCATGCTTGGTTTGGCTGAGAGACTCGAGGGTCCTTTTAATTTTGAGTCTGTCATGGATCCCATTGATGTGAAGATTTCCGAGGCCATCATGAACATGCAAGAGAACAGCATGCAAGTCTCGCAGAAAGTCAGTATTTTCCCATGTTTTTGACAGACACAAGAAATACAGATTCCTTCCTAATCAACCATTTTCCTTCGCTGACAGGTATTCCATGGATGCGGCCAGCCTAAACCAAGCATGGCATTCCGTTCCAAACGTTCCGCCAAGGAGACAGCCTTCACTGGACGCTTCCGCCCTTACAGCCCTGACGCAAGACCTACCACTGCTGCGGGAACGAGCTTAGATAGACTGGTAAGGTGTGAGTGGACAGAAGGAGAACTTGGTGTAGTTTTGTGAGGCTGTCCTTGATTTGTTTACTTTTTGCAATAGACGAACGATGTAAAGAAGAAGTTGAAACATGCCAAGAAGTTCTGGTCAACTTTGCCAGACACAGTTTGTGCTGGTGAGAGAATTGCACCTGGTGATGATTGCTGGAATGGAACAGCCAAAAGCAGGTACAGGATTTGATTAAAACGGGCCTGATGGTTAAAACTAGAAAGAAAGAAGATGTTACCCATTTTGTGTGGTTCTTGAATGCTACTCGTCAATCAGCATTACTTAGCTAGGAGGAAAATGACCAATTGTATTAAGATACCATTCCAGTGCCTTAAAGGCCTGGCGGGCCGCTAGGCTTTTATTCCCCAACCCTCGACTTGCTAAGAAATGATATCAACTATACATATTTACGTGTTTGTAGTACGTAAAATACACCTCCACTTGTGGGGTTTTGAATAAAGTAGTTTTTATTTTGTCATTTTTAGGTAGTTAAAATAACGTCCCCATGTTGTTACTGCTATGTGGGTTTCAGGAAATGTGCATATTTAGGGCATTGCAATATTGGTCCTTTCTAAAATGGAAAACCGACTGATTTAAAGTTGTAACAGTAGGTCAGATACCAGTGACACTACTGGGCTTCGGCTCGTGGCGACAACAATTTGTGTTTTAAACTTGCCTATAACAAAAACTTCATAAATCAATCTTAAGGAGTTTCTGCCTATAATTCAGACATTCAGAACTCACTTGTTCTCTTCTTGCACCCATGCGTTCAACTCTAGTTTTTGTAAACAAATTTTATGTACTTTCATGTACCTTTAACAAATTCAATTACATTTCACTCTAAAATAATATATTTCAAAGTTTTGACAACTTTTTTGCTGAAACGTTTCAAATATTTGAATGGATGACATTCTTTTTTTAAATAAAATTACATGAATAAAAGATGACGTTAAGCGTTGTAATTCTGATAACTATAACGTTATGCCCTTACTACTTACTAATGTTATTGACTTTATCACTTAGGTATGAGGCTGTTGTCATTGGCAACGGCTTGGCTAATCAGGGGTCCAACCCCGATGTGGATGTGGACATTACAAAGCCAGACACTGTGATTCGAAGCCAGATTGCAGTTTTGAAGGAAATGACAAGTTGGCTCAAAGCTGCGTACAGCGGCAATGATATTTCCATTGATAACGGTGAGAATGATCAGCTTTTTTTTGTAATCTTTTATGATGTCCACTGGCAAATATTTGACTCGCTTTGTCTCTGTGTTCTTAGACGAGGAAGCCAGCGGAGGAGAGGAGAGCGGCAGCGGCTGCGATTCTCCGTCCTGCGACACGGATCGAGACATCTACTTTTCCACTCCACCCATTCCGGTGGATCCTCGGGTTAATCTGGTCCATGGTGAAGCATCGGCCGGCGTCACTTTGCGGGGAAGCGTGGCACTATTGTTCTGCGGGCTGGCCCTGCTTGCTGCCCACTTGAGATAAAAGTATTTGGGCCGTGAGACGACGAGAATGACTGAGAATGACGGAGCGAAGGGGAAAACTGTCAGAAAGACTTTTAAACAAGGCTTCCTTCAGGACCTCGGACAGTCCAAAATTTGGGGGAGGGGGGAGTCTCTTTTAACATTACACTTTTAATTATTTGCATGTTTTGAGGGCAACTGTGTCCTTCAATCGGATTATCATCCCATGAAAGTCACCTTGACTTTGTTAAGGCTACGCTAAGGTTCTGTCTGCAGCTTCAGGAAAACTATTTTGTCTTATTTCGGCAATTTCATTTCATACTTCGATGTGTGCCTTCTTCAATGTAAAAATAACACATGGTACCTATTGGTGTCCTTCCATCATACAGAGATCAGAGAGTAATGTAGATTTTAGTAGTTGTATTTGAACAGTGAAATTGAGTGTTCATTTATGAACGTCAATTACCTCTCTGTGTGCAAACTGTGAATCTCTTCGCTTTTATGCTTTTTTTTTCCTACAACAGCCAGTATGAAATTCTGGGAATGGAGCATTTCACGTGTGCACTCTCTTTTTGGTTTTCCTTGGAAAGATAGAATATCTTGTTAGCACTGCAGCATTACTTTGTAAACACAAATAGAAAAGTTACCAGGGTGAGGAGAATAAACAGGGACGGAATCATTCTTTTCAAGAGTTTTGAAGGCTCCCTTTGGTTGCAAATGTGCATATAACAGCCTAACTTTTTGGTTTCTCTACTGAGTAGTTCAGTAGTAAGGTCATACCTCATTCACGCTATTTTAGTGCAATCTAGTGATAATGGAGTTGAAAGTGTTTGTTGGAGAGCAGCAGCAGGACCCTCCTAGTGTTACCCCTTAAAAAGGCAAAGCAAGTACCCCCCTATTAACCCCCCCCCCCTTTTTTTTTGTACTGTAAGCTTAGTTCAAGACTGAAGATCTGACTTTGTACAGTCTAAAGTTTGAAAAAGATCACATTCAACTTAGAAAACCAAAAGAGAGTGCTTCAGTCAAAGGAAATCAAGGACAGGTTGTTTTACTACAGGGTTTTTAAATAATGTTGAAGAGGTGCTGTATTTGTATAGCTATTTTTGGTATGAAGATATATATTAGGTACTACAATGGGGTTTAAATGCTAGTTTTAGGCAGTTGAACTGGCTGGTGTGCTTTGTGGCTGCACCTCCCACATATGGCCTTTTTCAGTATAATTGGAATCCTTTTTAATCTACTGTTCATGTTCCTTTAGTCACATCATTTCAAATCGTGGTTAAAATGTTGACATTTTGTCACAAGTTCAACCAAACTAATGCAATTTATGGCACAGCTTTTCTGATCATCTTCATACATAATTGGAAACTTGTAAAGAAAGAATGTATAGATTTAATTGAATTCTGTTGTGGAAATTCAATCAACGCTGTTTTTTTCCTAAAAAGACGATTAGATTTGTTTTTCTTGAGATTTTTTTTCCTTCTATTTCATCTACAAGATTGTGGTCAAATAGCCTTTGTACATGAAATCATTCTTAATACTGGCCAAGACTCTGAATTTTCAGTTTTCTTTGTCATGTAAAAGTCAGTCTTTGATTCACACTTTAGGGTTTAAGTATGCAATCCTACCATTTTTAAGTGGCTTTCCCCATATATCTTAATGGACCTTCAACATCTGGCAACAAAATACTGTGCTGTACATCACCATTGTGTCTGTTTTTTTGGCTCTAAAATTGACAGGTTGATTGTAAGTTCACATGAAAATGTCTTCAAAACTAGTCTACAGTCCTGTCAAATAGACTGCGAATAAGTCACTGAGACATTGCTGTTGAAAATCACACATGGAAGGAATCCCTATGCAATCCATTTAAAAACCGTGAAGCCTTAATTTAAAATAGTGCGCTGCAACTGGATTTGGCAATACTGTACTTCAATATGGCTGACATATGAACATAGTAGTATATCTCTTAACATTTTTCCAAGTGCTTATGGAAGTCATCATGACTTGCAGAAGGGTTACATTGAGCGAAGAATCCCCCCCATCCCCCAAAAAGAAAAACTTTCAGAGTAAATGTTTTGGGAAATGGTGTATGTCTGTGCTTGCGGGCCGGAGCAGCATTTTCCAGATGGCAGGAGTCGGTCCCACTGCAGTATGTTGTGTTTTTTAACCACAGATCAACTTCAGTCTAGTGACTAAGTTGAGTTGGACAGGTGTTGGTAGTCTTTAGAATGTCTATGGTCCACAAGGAAACTGAATGGACTGAATCATCTCTGAGGAGGGACTGTGTGGATGACTGAAAAGAATAAGAGAAGTGTAAATAAAGAGCAGCCGTTTTAGATGTCTCTAAAAGAGGCCATAACAGTACAACAGATTTTTACATGTCAGAGTATCTCCTAAATGTTATGGAAACAAGATGAGATAGATGTTGAATTGTAAGAAAAATGTATTTTAAACAACATTTCTTAGTCTTGTTGAAATAAAGACTGCCAATATTTAAATGATGATACGTCTCTTCTTTTGTCATCTGCACACTTTTTATTCAGTTTGTATTCGACAGATAACATTTCAGATAACAGTAACATTGTGAAAGAAAGAATATATGACAGGTTTTAAATTGTCAGGGCATATTGTACGAGTGGTAATTATTTGCTGTAGATATCCTGCTTTTACCACCACACAAAATGAAACAAATTTCATTCTCTTATTGTAAAAAAAAACCTAACTACAATCAAATGTCATTGCTAAAATACAGTTACGTCTAGCCTGCTAAATGTGATTTATAGTCAGAAATTTAATAGGGAGTCTTCGTTTACACATTGTAATTTATGTACAATTTTGCGCAATGAGCGCGTTGAATGTTTCATGTATAAGGTGCGCGCACAATAGACAACATATATGTGACTAGATATTTTGGTGCGCTCAGTGAGCCAACGGAATATAGTCACCATTTTGCGTCGGGATCATTTGAGAGGATTCTGTACTTTGAAATAGAAACTAATTGCTTAAGTGTTTTGTATTTTATAAATCTCAGAGATCCAGTAAATGAACTGTTAACTGAAAAACATTAACGTGTATTTCAACATAAAGTCTAAATCCCTACCAAGTTAATATGATTTTTTAATAAGCCAAATGGTTTGTAAATCCGTCAAGATTTCAGCAAGATGAAAATATTTAGTTTGAGGAAATCACTCAGGTATCCCACCCAACAATACATACACCATCAGTCACTTATGCCGATGACTCCGCCTTTAGATATCTAGACCCGTATATGTGATATTGACTATAACTTGTGTACCACTCAAAACCATCCGGCAGAAGTTGGGCCCTCGGCCTTGTTGTCACAAAAGGAATGGCGAGCGGCATAGGCAGTGAGTATTATTTTATTTGTTTGGGAGGTTTTTCTATTTACTTTAGAGAACAAAAATGTACCGAATTTATTAAAAACCTCTACGACTACCTTGATTAAGTTGAAAATGTGTATTTCTTCATCTTAAATAAACGCTATATCGCCTAGATGGTTGTGTCTCACCATTGTCTTCCCCCGTAATAAGAAAGCTAAGCTAACGCAAAATGAATTTTAGACATTTGTCTTCGTTGGGTTATCGTTTTAAAATAATGTTTCTTTTTCTGATTATTGTTTCCAATCATTCCATCTGTTGTTGTTACTGCAATATGTAGATATTAATATAATCGGCGCTTAAAATCATATCCAGCATAGTAGCAACATACCGTAACCGGGACGAGTATTTCATTAACTTACCTTATTGCGTTATTATAAATGGTGATTTTTTATGAGAGAATTGCATGCCGAACAGTTAAGAGTTCAGTCCGCGTTGCTATTTTAATTTACACAGTAATTTAAGTATAACATGCCCAAAACCAACAGTTACAACTCAAAATATTGTAAACATTTCCCATATTATTGTATCTCTGTGTCGTTTAAATAAACGAATGGGTTTCCCCTTTATTTTTATGACTTTAATTTATGTTATATGATTGTTCAGTGTCGTTGTAGTACTCCCTAATAAGTTGATACTTCTGATTACTATACACATGTATTATTAAACTAAGGCCTCAGTCTGATCCAAAATCAGTACAATTTCATTCATTTATTTCGCTTACGTGGGAATAATCTAATTGCCCTTCAAAATTTGACCCTGTGTACAATAAATTCGTCACGATAAAGTATTAATCAGGAACATCAATGCACATGTGAATTTATTGCACAATTCGTTTTACTTGAATATTCAAGTTGCCCCTAAAATGTCAGGTCAAGGGCCACTTTACTTGCTATACTAATTTATCTTAGTTTGTTCAAAGCTATTGATACAAAGCTTTTGTACAAAATGTAATTGTCCTTCTACATTTTCCCAGAACATAAGATTTTGAATGTGGGACCGACAGAGCCATGGTCAGTCAGAGAGAAACTGTGCCTGGCCTCTTCTGTTATGAGGAGTGGTGACCAAAACTGGTAAATCTATATGTCTGTGTTCTTAAAGTAAAACATCCTTAACCTTCCTAATTTCAAATATTTTTTCTTCTGATATTGAAGGGTATCTGTAAGTAGAGCCATCAAACCTTTTTCCGAGCCAGGTCGACCACCTGATTGGTTCTCACAGAAGGTAAGAGTTCCCAATTGTTTCTGTTCTGATCCACTATCATTGGATTTACTGAATTATTCCCAATATCAGGAATAATTTCTTCATATCTTTACATTACAGCACTGCGCCTCACAATACTCTGAGCTACTGGAAGCAACAGAAGCCCCTAAGTCAGTACCAGAAAATACAAATACCCAGTCCAAAAAAAAGCCTAACTTTGGGTTCGTAATCCAGTTTTATATTCCACATTATTGTTCCAGGCGTAAGCGTGGTGAAAAGGGCGAAGTGGTTGAGACCATTGAAGATGTAATTGTTCGGAGGCTTACTACTGAAAGGATAGAGGAACTGAAAAAACTATTGCGAGACACACAAGAACAGTACAGGTAATTATGACTTCTTGAGGAAGCTGTAAGATTTCTTTTTCTTTTTTTTATGTGACCTGTACGCCTATCATCTCTGTAGGAAATTGAAAAAGGATGCTGATCTGATACAGACCGGTCACATGGACCCCCAGCTAAAAGAAGTGTGGGCAGAGATTACACTGTAAGAGCTGCTGATTTATAGTTATTTCCTTTTATTAAAGCATCTACGTCTTAAAAATATCCCAATTGCTTTTATTTTTTGTCATATTTCCATTATAGAAAGAAAACGCAGGATGAGGAAGAGGCAGATAAGAAAAAGAGAGCAACAGAAATGGCATATCAAGGTGAGAAACGTACAAAACAATTCGGAATTTAGGTTGTAGAAACTATTTTAATCCTCGGCTGCCATTGATGGAGACAACTGGGAGAGGCTGACAGTGTATGATTACTGCCAGCCCACCCAGTTGAAATGAATACCAAATTAATGAATGTGTGTTTTTAAATTGGAGTTAAAACCTAGTAATGTGAGGTAGTCGTATCGTGGGGGTGCACTGTGTTTGTGGTTAGGGTGTACCTCCACCAAGAAAAAAAGTGCAACGTTATGAAGAGTTTTAAATCTTCTTTTTGCAAAAGCACCCATTTTATATAAAGAAAACTGTCATACCACTAAACTTTTGCAAGAAGGATAAATACTGAAATGATAATGTCTCCGTTTATTGAAAAATTCATGTAAAATGTGAGCCTGTCTTATGAACACGGCACTGAAATATTTTGAAGACGTCATAATTTATTCTGTTTCGTGTCTAGAAACAGGTTTGTTATTGGAATTTACATTTCTGTTTTGAATCTTTGTCTTTCAGCTCGTCAGGCTATTAAGAACACGCCCAAGCGTTTCCCCAGTGTCACCGTTCGATCCCCTTTGGGAGCTAGTCCCACCAGCGTGGACTCCCAGCCAGACTCTTCTGCCCCCACACCACCTTCGGAACCTGCGGGCATCGCCTCAGATGACACCGGCACCCACACTGTAAGAACATGCTTACAATATCCTTCCATACCTGTCAACCTCTGCCGATAATTGCCCTCATAAATGATTATGATTCCCCTTACAAACCCCCAAAAAAACCTTACAAACACCGTACGCTGTACGGTGTTTGTAAGTTTTTTTGGGGGTTTGTAAGGGGAATCATAATCATTTATAAGGGCAGTTATTGGCAGAGGTTGACAGGTATGTACTTTATTAAAGTACGAGTTCATTTTCAGGAATGTTCCAATTTGCATTACAGTTGTTATAATTCTCTGAGCAATGTTGGCCGCTCATTTTCTTTTTCCCCTCGCTCCTCCAGGTCCAAGGTGTAAGTTTTTTACTTCCAGTGTCAGAGGGGCAAGGCTCAGGCATTAAAGATGGAAGCCACGCTGTTCTTGTGGAGGACTCCCCACAGAAGAGACTCCTGGCTCAGAAAGCTACGCCTCCACCGTCTCCGCTATTGTCGGAACTGCTGAAAAAAGGCAACCACATCTCGGCCAGCCCCCGCCTTGTGAGAACCAGCATAGCCTGAATTTTGCAAAAAAAAAACACTGTACACATTTTATTTATTAATATCATATGCAAAATTATTGGCAGGGTATTTTCCTTTCAAAATATTTTTTGAGAGCACGTGGTCATAAAATAAAATTAGGACATAATGCCAAAGCTGTCAGATAGTTTAGTAAATAAGACACAAATACATTATATATTGTAAGCATTTATTACAGGTCCTGATCCTTGACTCATATAAAATATATTTTTTGTATAATCTGTTTTATTTAATACATATAGATAATTAGAGATGTATTTTTATAGTGCCACAACTATGTAGAAATACTGTAAACAAATGATTGAGCCCATGTTAATCCCATTTGGTAGTTCCATCTAATGAATCCAGAATTTAAAAAAAAATTGAACATTAAAAAATGTGCTACTCAAAATTACAGGCTAAATTCCTTGCAATAACCATACACTCTCTTGCTCTTGCAGGTAACTGAAGGAGACTCCTCTGGCAGTCTGAGCAATGGAATACAGACTGCTGCTGTTGTCGCCGCCCCGTTGCCGTCTGGGCATGGAGTCATGACAGGTCAATGTGCTCAATTTTATGTAATGCAACTTTTGGTTGTCTTAATTTAATTTCACCGTCTTTGTTGAGTAAGCAAGCCACATTTGTTACTCAACTGGGTTTATTTTTGTTAGTAGAAGGAGAAGTGGAAGCAGCAGTGAAGGCAGAGCTGGGTGAGGAAACTGGTCTAGTAGAAGAAGACCTTGTTGCTGTCTCTTATATGGGGGACGAACTCGATCTGGAAACTGTAGGGGACATCATTGCCATCATTGAGGAGAAGGTGCACACGTCAGACTTTAATTTTCTTTTGTATCAACTTTATGCTGGTTTTCACCTCCATCGTGTTCTCCCAAAAACTTTGGGTTTGTAGATGTCCACCTGCCTTTTATATTTTCTTTCTTTTGCAGTTTTACGTGCATTCTATTAACATTTTGTGTGTAACTGACAGCTCAAAATGTGGTGGTTAATTTCCATGCTAAATGAAAGGACAGTTTCATTTAAGATTCATTTGAACAACAAATGGCAGTATAGTGCCATTTTGACAACTCTCAAAGCCAGTTAAAGTTTTGTTAAAGTGTCATGACCTAGTATAAATAACCCCCATGTGAAATACATTTTCTTAAAGAATGTAAACAAACAAATTAGAAATTTCTTAGAACAGATTATCAATGCATTCATGCATTTATGTGGGTGCTGTTGGGATCAATTATGCGGACCTGGGTGGGCGAGGTAAATGAATAAGTATGGATTAAAAAAGCGACAATATCCCCAGTCCTCACTAGCCTACAAAATGAAAGCTGGAAGTTTTAACTTGATTCCCAGAATTTTTATTGACGGACATCATTTTAGAACATTGGTTTTTGTTCATTTTTCAATACTGCTTCAAGCATTGCCCACAATTCTATTCAGGAATTGGACAAGTTTGTTGAAACATGCTGT
Source organism: Stigmatopora argus (assembly GCF_051989625.1). Classification (NCBI taxonomy): domain Eukaryota; kingdom Metazoa; phylum Chordata; class Actinopteri; order Syngnathiformes; family Syngnathidae; genus Stigmatopora; species Stigmatopora argus. The sequence goes on from NC_135395.1 coordinate 16,358,440, forward strand.
AGCTTTCCTCATATTGGTCAATCTTCAATCGATATTGATTAATGACAATTGTTATTATAGAGTTCGAACTTCAATTAAACAACTCATGCTTGCTCTCCTTCCCAGGTGGACGATTCAGTGGAGGCGTTAGATGCAGCAGCAGTGGAAGCAGCGCTGTCTCTGTGCGAAGAAGCTGTCTCAGAAGGACACACCTTACCAGGCCCCTGGGAGACTCAGGAACTAAAAGAATCGGACACAACATCAACCGTCCAAGAGAATGAGCACATAGAAGAGCCATGCAAAAATGCGGCGCTGTCTGTCCCGACCTCTGTCGAGCTGGATGACAAGAATCAACCAGAAAATACAAGCACCTCCCAACATGTCAAAGAAAACTGTGAGGCAGCCGCGAGTGAGCGTGACATAGCTATGTGTGAATCTTCGGACGATGTGGCAGCTGAAGGTGATGTCGCAGAAGAGGAGAACACTGGGAAGACCAGCACAAATGCAGAAGTGAAGAGCGAAGTCGAGGAGTGGAATCAGCCCGAGGCAAACCCGCCATGCCTCGGTGAACAAACTGATACACTGAAAGTATGCGAATACCAATTCCTCCATCATAATAATACATTATTTATGCCCACAGATTCCGAGGACAGTTCTGTGTCTGGCAGAGAATCCAAGGTAATAGTGAACATTATTGTCATTTTGGAGACGTCTATAAAATATTGCCATGTATTCAACTCAGGAGGTGAAAGAGGAAGAAGCGGGGAGTGAATGTGACCCAGAAGAAGGAATGGAGCTGAAAGAAGAGTGCGGTGAAGGCGAGGGTCCGTATTTGTCCGAAGTGGAGCGGGCAGCCAGCGAAAGTGAAGACGGTTACGGGCCGCCCTCGCAACGCTACACTGCCGATTCACTGGCCAGCAGCCCTGCTTCTTCTTCCCAGCTGTGAGAATCCTCAAGCGATACAATCGAGATATATTTGAATGAATCGGAAAAGCTGTAAGAGATAGATGCATTTGGTCATTTGGGTACCATTCTTTGGTCATACTAGTTCCACATGTGGTGAAGATCAAGAGGCAGTACAAGCCCAGAAAATTTGGAAGAAAGCCATAATGCTGGTGTGGAGAGCTGCTGCTAACCACAGGTGATGCTTCACAGCTTTGCCTAAAACCAGAAATTGACTCAAGTGCTTCTCTAAAACTCAACTGGCCTTTTATTTTTCTCTCCACATTCTCTAAGGTATGCCAGCGTCTTCTTGCAACCAGTGTCAGATGACATCGCCCCTGGTTACCACAGCATTGTACACAGGTACGAGCATTGTGTCCTTGCAATCTGTCCAAACATGACACCTTTACCAAGGTTAGGGTTAGAATAATTTGGGATTATTCATTATACTTTTGTTATATATTGAGTTTATTGAATAATTTTCCCTCTAATTCCCCAAATTGTTTTAATAGTTTTAAATCAAATTTGTTAGTTTCGTTTTTTTCTTGAACTCGTGAGTTTTAGGACTGTTTAGTTTTTTTTCTAGAGTTAATTGTGAGATGCAAGGTATTAAAAAACTCAACAAAAGGAAAAAAAATACTACCTCTGCTAGTAGGCAAATCTTACCTAAGGCAGAGGTTGTTTACGGGTCTTGTAATTCTGTTTGTCTATGTGCTCGTGTTTAAGAACTCAAGAACAAATAAGGGGATTATTAATAAAATGCATATGTTTGCAAAATGAAACGGATTACGTTTGAGGCAATGAGATCAAAGGTTTTAGAGGCCAGGAAAGGAATTTGGCAATACTACCACAGTAACGGTAAACTTCCATTTTTTTCAGTGTTTATTCTTTTTTTAATTCCCTAATTTTCTGCCAGTAAAAATCTTTACAAGATTTCACCTTTGAAGTTATTTAGCCAACCCCAATACATTTTTATACCTACCAAGAAACTATCCTCTCTCATGCCTCTTCCCTTTTCAGACCAATGGACCTCTCGGCAATAAAGAAGAACATTGAATCCGGTGTGATCCGTACGACAGCAGAATTCCAGCGCGACATCATGCTGATGTTTCAGAACGCTGTCATGTACAACTCGTCCGACCACGACGTCTATCACATGGCCCTGGAGATGCAGCGAGATGTGCTCGAGCATGTCCAGCAGTTCCTGGCCACGCAGCTCATTATGCAGACCTCGGAGAGCGCCATCTCTGCCAAGAGCCTCCGTGGAAGGGAAGGAAGTCGCAAGCCAGGCGAGCCAGCTGAGAAGGTGTGTTGAACAACTTAAATGACAGAAAAATGGCTTACTCAAATGTGTCTCAACATTTGGTTTGTTGCAGTTTTTTAGGTGTGCTAAGAATGCAGACAAATTTAAACAAAACTAAAATGGCAACCACATGCATGCATTTTTTTAGCCTCGGATGTGACTTGTTTCACAGTTTAAATTGAGATTTTTCTATGAGTTGCGATTGTAAAAGTGGCATATGAGTGAAAATATAATTACAGCTCTTGTCATTAGTTTTAGGATCCTAGATAACACAACATTTCTTTTGTTAAGAATGCGCCTTCAACTACATTTGTGCCTTGCACTGTCCATAGCAATACACTGTGCAACATCCTTGGAATCCTCGGTCCCTTTATTCCTATGCCTGTCAATCATCTCTCAAAATATGTATAGCAGTGAATGGAGTATTCTCCTTCACCAGCTATGGCACGTTAACACAATCAATGGTATGTATAGATGAAAAAAAACTTGATTATATTCCCCAAGAAGTAATGACATTTGGTTGTTTTTCTTTTATCTGTGTCTGCTCCATTTAACATTGTTTTTTTTAGCTAGACAGACACATCTTGAGATGCACGGAACACTGAAACGTGGTCTTTATTTGCCTGACTGTCTACTCTCTGCTCACCTTTTTAAGTACTTTGCTGCATATTTTAGTTGCACGCTGGCCACACTTCCCTAACTTTTCCGTGTGTATGTAAATGTTCACGTCTGCCTAGAAGACTCCAATTAATTACAAAAGACAACGTTTTGTGATATTACACTTTGGAGAATGACTGTTTGTCAAGAAGTTAGTTTGTGTTTTGGTGCTTGTCTTTCCACTTGCTTTTCCCAGTTGACGGACTGACAAGTAGATGACATTTTCTCACACGATGTCTGTGTGTGTTCTCTCCTTCTCAATCCAATGTGTGTCCGTCTGTAGGACATGGTCCCAATGGCCTCTCCTGCTTTCCTTCTCTCTCTTTTTGTAAGTATGCAGGCTATTGATCAGATTTCCTCGGAAGCAGGCCACGTTCCGCGCACGCTTTTGTCATTGCAACCGCTTCATCAGTTCACCCGTCTTCTCTTTTCAGTTTGACATTTGTGGCATGAGAGAAGTGTATTGGGTCCCAGATCATCGCAAACTGTGAAACTTGGGTGGTGCAATTGGTTAAGACATTTGTAAATAATTCAAACAACAAATAGGTTGCTTTTTTGATACTAGTCCTGAAAGTGGTCGATTTATCCAAATCATCTTTCAAAATTGACTTTTACATTCAGAGACAGAGCTTTTCAAACAGTAATTGCCCCCCCAAAAAAATACTTATAGGGGACTTTTAAGGGAATCACAACAGATTTTAAAGGATATCTGTAGACACTTTTGTGTTTGTTGCAACTTAACTTGCCTCACTCGTTAGCTGTTTGATTTGTAGGGTCTATCTATATCTATACTTAGGTTTGTTAAATCTATTGAACTTCCGTTACAGATTTGTAGACAAATTATGAAAAATTATTTACTCATAAGTGAGGTGTTTCAACACATCGTTGTGTTGTTGACTTAACTATGTTGAAACGATGCCACTTATCAACTAATGTTGCACAAAGAGTGAAACTATTAGCTTGGCTTTTACTTTACTGTGGGGATACACAAATATTGAATGTTAGTTATGGATGACATTCATGTTTTAATAGATTGGAAGAAAGAAGTAACAACTTTCAACAAATCAAGAAAGAAAAGCACTTTTGCTCTCCTAAATTATCTCATTCAATCTATTTGGCTTGAATTTGTCAGTATATTTAACAGTCTAATTTCAGCGTACGCTCTTAACTAGTTGCTGGGTTCTTTAAAACTGTACATTTATTTTCTCATTGGGATCACAGTTTAATTGGAGAACATCCATTTACACTAAAAGACACTGAAACAAACAGGCTTGATTTTTTTGAGTTTTGGGGAAGCTAATAACTCCGAGAAAAGCCTTAGCCTGGATTAAATGCAGGCAGATGCACTAAAGTACTATTTAGTATAATGCAATGACTTTGCCAGGGAAAAAGACAATTCCGATTTTAAAAGCCTGATAAATATCAGTGCCTATCCAACAAATAGTGCTTACTTCCATGTTTTCCTAAAACATCCCAGTTCAATTTTTGAACACTGACTTGGGCTTTTAGCAACCTGTTACCAGCCACCGTCGGGACATTGACCCATCGCTCTTTTGTTTATTCTCTGTCTGCATGATATGATTTCTTGTCTTGAATGTATTCTCCTTTTGATCATTTTATTTTCTGTTTTCCATTTGAGTAGGAAGCCCCCACTCCCATCCTACACAGAGGTGGGCCTGCTGTGTATTGTGTGTGCGGGCAGACCCAATTTACATTTTGTCGCTCTGTCCAGCTAATCTTTGTTCTTCTCGATTTAAATTGTCATTTTTTTTCCTCTTTTCTTTCTTTCTCGTCGTTTCCTCCTCCTCAACGCTTTCTCTTCTACAGGATGGCGGCACCAGGGGTCGCCGTAGTGCAATGGAGGCTGACCTGAAAATGAAGAAATAGACTTGAGCAAGATGCCTGGAGGCCAAGAAGATGGAATTGAGTAGGTTTGGTCCAGTGGTTCAGTAGAAAGAGCTGTTCAGTCTGTGGGCCTAGTGTGTTAGCAGCATACCTGTCAACCTCTGCCGATAACTGCCCTTATAAATGATTATCGATTCCCCTTACAACCCCCCCAAAAACCTTACAAACACCGTACGACTCGTACGGTGTTTGTAAGGTTTTTTGGGGGTTTGTAAGGGGAATCAATAATCATTTATAAGGGCAGTTATCGGCAGAGGTTGACAGCTATGTAGCAGTTCTGCTAGTGCATTTGTTCTTTCCTAGAGAGGAGCATACGGTACATGCGGATATGTTGATGTGTTTTGGTAGAGCTGCATCTATTTTTTTTTTCGTACGTAGTTACCAGCTAGGAGCATGTTCATCTCGTTTGGTGGCGCATTCATAGACATTGGAGATTGTAAGACGGGTTGGGGAAATATACCTGTGTTTCAATTTAAAGACTCTCCGGTATCCAATCAGTTCACTCAAAGAGCCTTTGTAAGCCAACAGAAATTGTTTAACATTTTTTTTAGTGTACTGGATTAAGAAAACACTGACTGGTTTGTGTTTTTGAAGCGTTTCAGGAAGGCACACCTATCTTGTGATAACGAACACTGGAGCTTTATTGACTGTAATTCTTTCACAGTGTTAATCAACTGAAAAAGCTTGAGAACAAATGTAGGATGTGAGGAACTCCTATTTCCTCACTGTGTGGAGAGTAACTATTAAGAAGATAACCATGGTGGTAAGTGCATGCAATTCTTTTCCACCCATCTAAACATGTTCAGTGTGCTCAATGAATACTCTTGGCTTTGAATAGAATTTTAAGAAGATAATATTAAGACAATAAGTTAAAGGCTGTTTGAACGGCAGAACATCGACCAGAACCAGAGTTTAAAAATTGGTCCCAGTTGATAAAACATCCCATTTGACATAGTATCTAAAAAAATGTATTTTGTTTTTAGTTACTCACATTTGTTGATGATCTCAAACATTTTAATAGAACTATGGGGAAAAGCAATCTAAATTGAAAACTGGGCAAATATGTTTTCCAGGCACTGTGGGAGTAGATGCTGCCTTTTTTATTGTTAGCTTAAGTGGTCTCTTAAGTGGACCCTGGGAAAGCCAAAGATAATTCTGTTTGTGTTTTCCAAAATTCTGATTTATACATTTTTTACTGTGCCATGTCATATTCTTGTGTACGTAAACTATATTAGAATTGCTGGCAGAACACATGGATGTGTAGCTAACCATGTTTACCATACACAAGAATGTACTACATATCATTGTAAAAAATGTACATTTACTCTCATGCTGAAGTACATTCCAGCACTCTTGCATACCTGTCAACCTCTGCCGATAACTGCCCTTATAAATGATTATGATTCCCCTTACAAACCCCCCCAAAAACCTTACAAACACCGTACGACTCGTACGGTGTTTGTAATGTTTTTTGGGGGTTTGTAAGGGGAATCATAATCATTTATAGGGGCAGTTATCGGCAGAGGTTGACAGGTATGCTCTTGGTCCTTTTTTCCCTAAACTTTGTGGAAGTACAAAGCAAACAATCTGTCCCATGGTTGCCTCAATTTTCTGGAACACTCCTTAAATTGAACATGTACCGTGTTTCTCTTGGGGGTGGTCACTTTTTGGGATCACCTTCGTAATCCATTCGTATCTTTTTACACGTTATCTGCCAACGTCAGCTGATTGCATACAACAAGGTGGCAAGTATAGGGTAGAAAATAAAATAGAACCACAAGCAAGATCTACATAATTGACATTGCTTGTTATGGATAGTGTTTATCAAGAAGCGTACTGTAAAAAAACAAAATGTAAACCTGGAGAGCTCGTCTTTCGACACTCAAATTTTGCTACTTAATGACTTGAATTGTTTATGAAGCAAAAATAGAAACCTCTATGTTCTTTTAATTTATTCCAAAGTATATTTTGAGTTGCTCATTTGGAATTTTCTGTTGTGTAATCATTTAGTACTGTTAGATGACACTTTGTTTCCTTGTTAACTCCCATTCTCTATTAATGTCAATGAATGCTCCACCTCAACAATTTTCAGCTGGACAAAAAAAAGTCCATGTATAAGAAATGTTTTACTTCCAAAGCAATTAATGAATCATTTGCAATGATTCCTGCCATGACTTTTTTTTACCAGTTGCACAAAAGAAATTGAATTGAGCCCAGAGATACTTTTCATTGGTAAATCGGTTCAAGCATGATCGAAAGCCAGGTCACAAATACGTCGATTCAGTTTAGCTAAACTACCATTGATGTATGCCTTAGTTCTAACATATTAGCGTGTTGCCAGAGTGCGTGGTGTGGTCAAAGACAGCTTATGTAATGTGTCCTAGATGAAAGTAAGAAAACATGTTTTGTGCTCACGTGATGGACCATTTAGAGTTTGTGTCTGGGTAGCTAATAAATGTATCATAAGTTTTGTTGTACATTTGTTAAATAAAAGATGTTTTAAACTAGCTCACGAAATATAATTATCTCTTTTTGCAGTTCCCCCGCAATTGTTACTTGACTGCACGCTACACAAAAAGTGTTGGATGTTTTTGGAACGGTTTGCATGTGAGTTTCTTCAAACTGCCAAAGTTTTACGCCATGGGTTTGTAGAATGGAAACGTACCTCTGTTAAGCAAGTGTTTCAGGATTAGCACATGGTGACCTAATTTGTTTTGCTCATGAGATGTTGGTGCACTTTGAGAGGGCTCAGTTCAGTGGGTTACTGATTACTACAACAACAGGCCAACAAATATCTGTTTTTCTAGTTAGTAAGAAGCTCATCTCATTCTCTGAACCGCTTTATCCTCATTAGGGGGGCAGAGGTTAGTGAGAATGAAAATGTTAAAAACACCTTTTGACAGTAGAAGACAGCCAACCCATTCCAACTGGGACAAGTGAGCCGAGCACGATTATGTTCGATTGCATCCAGCTCTTCCCAGTTGAAATGGCAGGCCAAGAGTTAAGTGAAGATTTATAAAACAAAAGGTTATCTCAGCAGAGCAAATTACACAGGCCACATGAATACCATTTTTCCAAATTTGATTTTATTTTAAAGTTTTCATCTTTCAGCTGTTTAATTATAAAATATATTTAAAGATAGTCCTTCACTAAATTAAATTCATATGTAAATACCATCACAATGTGTGCACATAGCAACTAATAGTAATTTAATTTCAAACAGAGGCCCCAAAATATTGCCCCATCAACAGCCAGTTTGCAGCAACTGTTATATATGAATGTAGTAAAAATACATTGGAAAAAAAAGTATGGACTGGTTAGATTTCATTGTTATTGATTCCAATGAAATTTATTAGGTATTACATACTACCCCTCATCAAAGTGTCAATAGTTCACCAAAATAAGCAAAACAATTGTGACCAAAATGTTTAATCATAAATAAAAATACAGAATAATACAGGAATGAAACCTTCCCCTTCCAGAGGGGACATAAACAGTGTACACTCAGAACAATGTGCAAATTTACCAACACAGACAAGCATGTTTTACCTCGTGGTCTCACACAAACAAAATGTTCAACATCTTATGCCCATAAAACTAGATCATTCAGCACAATGCCAGGTTTGGTTGAGTCTTTGTTAAACCTGAGCTTCATATACATGCAACTCCAGTTGTGTGACTTTTATATTGCACCGTGTGGAATGTTCATCTTACGATACATTAGATTTTTTTCCACCACCTTTTAATACTTTAATGTGAAGCAGTGCCAGATTTATCGTATGGTGTCAATTTAGTCAAAATTGCTATTATGCTATCAATTTCTGTACTTTTCACACACCTTGACAAGGAATACTCTTGTGATCATTGGCTCTAGTTGAACTCGTGAATGACAGGGCTGGCGGAGGAGTAGAGCTTCCGTTTGACCAGCTTGTACTCTGGCCTCAACTTCAACACTTTATTGCCCTCGAATATGCGCTTGAGTGGCGGCCAACAATCGCTCTTGTCTGCCTTAAATACGACAGAGAGTTCAAATGTCGGGATGACATTAGAAATGGGGAAAATGCCCCCTAGAGACTTGAGTCCATCTTTGGTCTCCACATAGACCCTGATGGAGGCGCCTCGCAGCCCACAAGGCTCGTCTGTAGACGAGCGCAGTATGTCCCGGCTGACTTTGGCGGTCATCTGGCAGGGGAGGAGCAACACCTTGCACTGGAGGACTGATGCCTTGGCCTCGCTCAGGCATCTCTCAATGTGGTGCTTCAGATCTTGTTGAAGGACTTTTGCGTCATGCTCCAAACCAACCTCCATGTTGGGATCTGTGAAGACAACGATAGGAGTTTCAAAACTGATCATACTGGCCCACCACATATGATTTAAAAAAAATGAATATAGCCCGCACAAGAAGCTTAAATTCAGCATACATTCTCAGATTCATCATTAGGTGGAGCTAGTTAATTAGTCGTATGGTCAAAACCTGTTGAAATCAGTGTAAGAGGTTGGGATTTTGCAGTGTTTTTCTGCTACTGGACATTTTCTCTTTGCATGGCAAAGTTTGTTTCAGTAGTGAAAATAGAAATATTGCAAGATCCTTATACCTCTGGATTAATCTGTTGCTTGTGGGCCTTCCATTTCAGTTTCATTAGTAATCATGGTAGCTCACAATCAAAATGGATCGGATGTCTAAATGACTACATTTAACAAATTAAAGTGCAAGTTGGCCCTTGCATCCTTGGATTTTTATAAAAAAGTCACTCTGGCGTTTACTATTATTACCTACCAACCCTAGTGTAGGACTGTATGGGTGGTTTTCAACTATTGATCTGGAATGGAATATGCACATTTTCCCCCATTAACTATGTATTCAAAATATGTGACAAAACATAAATGCAGAGAGCCACGAGAACAAAAGACATTACATTTAGTAGCCATGTCAACTGAACAGCTCAGCATGACATCAGCTGATTCTACAACCGCATTACTTGCATCAGAAAGAGTTCGCGTGGTGCGCTTCCGCTACATAAACTAGTTCGACCAAACCACAGGTGAATCTCGCGATTGCGTTGTTTTCCGTAGCTGTTCTGCGTCTAAACTATTCATCCCATTCCGTATACTTACATTGTAAAGTGCAGTTGGTGTCGTCAAAACTGTCGACGCTTCCCCGTCTGATCGAACTGTCCTCTTGAGGCAGGGACGCGAGCCTAAAAAAGTACGTTCCTATCATGTCCGTGACGCTTTCTTCCTCTCGAAATACGGGGAGCTTTTTTCCAAATAGAAGAGCCGCGGTATAGACCATCTTGATTTGTGCTTGTAGAACTCCGGTGTCGCCTCCGGATGCTTAGTTTGTATCTTCTCCATGTACTGCAGGAACTGCGATTGGAAGAAAGGAGATAAACGGATGAGAGTGGACGAGCTTTTATAGCGGAGGAGTTTGTTGCATCAGCTGAGTTTGCTGTCTCGTGGGCGGGGCTTCAATGGAAGAAAGTTCCCGAAGTGTCTCACGCAATTTGGCAGGACATTGCAGACAGGTAACATAAAAAAAATAAATTTAAAAAAAAACAGCCTACAATGTGGAAAAAAAGATGCATCTAACGAATTTCTAAGAGCGTGGTGGACAGCTATTCAGAAATGACTATTCTTGGTCGTTTGACCCTTTCATGCAGGAATTATGACTTTTTTCCCCCTAATATTTTTTAATAATTAATCTCATTGGCGTCCGATGACGGCATCAGAGGTCCAAGTCATGTATTGGACGTCCATCGCCGTCAATGGCACTGAAAGATCAGCATGCACACCCGGTACTCCGTTTAAATAAATTGGACGTCTAGAGCCGTCAAGTTAGATAGTATGAAAAAAATGACAATATCTTAACTGCAGCTGAAAACTCATTTTAACCTTGTTTTTTCTGCTGAGTTTGAAGTAAATAACCAGGCTTTTCGAACAAAAGTAGAAAGTGTGCCCCTTTGTTTTGAATGGTAAAGTGGTAAAGTTTGAATGGATTAGTAATTTGTTCTTGTAAAGAACAACAAGATAACATTTCTGCGTGTTTGCACGTTTCATTAATTTAGCTTTTGTAGAAATGTGTTATAAATGTTAAAATAGAAATAACAACAACTTAATATCTTGTTGATATATTGATGGTTATTCTTGCATAATAACTAGGAGTATATATTGATGCATAGTTTAAAATACACACTCATGTTATATGATCATCTAAATATAGTCTTACTAGAGCTGTTGACGTCATTTTTTATGCAACAACTCTTTGGAAAAATGTTGCCTCTCTACTTAGCCGTGTGCTTCCACACAAGATGGGGGCAAGACTGGAATTGCGAGACCCCGGCAGGTCCAGGCTCGTGACGTGAGCTTTGCCTTACTCACGGTTGAGTAACACCTGTCTGAAACAAAACCTCACTCTTGAATACGTAATCCATGTTACCTCCCAATACTGCAATTTTGAAAACGTCATCCTATTCTACTGTATTTAAACCCACCGTTTAATACCACCTCATTTGAAACATGTCATCGCTTTAAAAAACACACAACGAGGAAATCATGGCCTGAAAATATTTTTACCCATTCATTCATTGAGTCTTAAGTGGAAAACTTTTGCAACAATATATAAACCACATGTCTGTTGAATCACAATGACTGTGAACATTTTTCTCCTTCGACATCAGCAGTCCTCACCAATGATGCAGAAAAACGTGTTTGTTTTTCTCTGGGAATTATAGCGAAAGAGGCAATAAATGCAGAGAATATTTAATCAAGAATGTGACGACGTCTGTTAACGATAATAAATCTAACTTTTGAGGTATATTTATCTTTATCTACGGATCAAGCGTTACACTTTTCAGACAAAGATTTGGAGCAAAAAGTGCTTTTCACAGAGAATTCACTCTCGCCCACTGATATAATGATTTATGCAGAAAATGTCTGGAACGAAACAACAAGATCAAGCCGTAGCTGCCAGGAGAAACAATGCCATGCGTCATGTTCATCATGAATGTATAAAAGTGACTCAAAATGCTTAATTCCTTTTAAAACAATCAAATGAATAGGACAAATAGGATACAAAATTGGTAAAATATCAATAGTAGTGTATAGTATTTGCCAACATAGTTTAAATTACTGGGGAATTATTCAATTCTCATTTAGTCAGTTTAAGGCAAAACAAGTATTGAGTTTGCTTAAATGTCATCACACAGTTTCTTCCATTTATGTGGGCCACAATTAACTCCATTTTAACTGAATTAAATGAATTAACTGAAGTACGTACATAGTTTGGTAATATCTTGATTGTGTCAAGCTATTTATTTAATTAACAAAGTAACTTCTGTTGTTCATTGTAACTCACAAGAACACTCGCATTAACCAAAAATAAAAATATTAAAGACCTCCATGAAATTAACTTTAAAAAAACTGATTTCACAGCATATCAGAAATGTTTGTAAAACCCCTGACCAGCATTCAACCCTCAAAGCTCCAATGATCCTATATCACAAAGAGAATTATAAAACTGGCTTGTTTAGTACAGGCCAGAACACTGAGCCTTATTGTTACAATAGAGTCAACATGTCAGATGATGTCAGCTGCTTACAATGTAATGATTGGTAGAAAACAAGTCTGACCTGTCTCAGTTGTCATCACTCATTGTGGCTAGCACCAGAACTCGTGCATCTTCAGCTGAGTGTTTGTTTGGCTTTAACACAAAAAAATAGTAGTAGCCAAGCTAAACGGTCAGATCAGAAGCCCTATCTTAGCAAGAAATACAGTTTTTGCTCCTTGTTTGAAGAAGAACTTAAACTTTTAGAACACAATTTATGGCATAATATACAATATTCAGTATTTGCCTAATTTGTGCGTAGCTTTTCATGCAATGGGTATTTCCACAACTATATGTGCATCTATGTGTCTGTATGTGTGTGTATGTATATATATATATATATATATATATATATATATATATATAGATAGATAGATATTATATATATATATATATATATATATATATATATATATATATATATATATATATATATATATATATATATATATATATATATATATATATACCCCATTTTCGGGCAATGTTTGCCCGTACGCCATTGACGTTCATCGCTGTCTTTTCCCGGGAAAATCGCCACCCTGGCCTGGTTTTAATGTCTGAAAAGCTCCAGTATTTGTATTTAATCATGAACTGCTGCTAGGAAGTGGATTTTACCCTATTTTTGTGCATTGATTTATTGATTATTTTTTATGTGTCGCAGCTCTAGCTGCAGTAGAGGTTTTATAGCCATAAAATAGTTTTTGAGGGTTGGATTGATACGTTGAAGGCGCTACGAGAAAATGCACCGACCGCTACTGGTTTTATAGTATCAAGACCGCAAAACTCATGACTATTCTACGTCATCTTCAAACATGGACATTGAGGTGTTTACCACTTTAAATGTGGCGGGACAATATGGGCGTGGTTATGCCTATTGGCGACGTAGCTGAGTTAGTTAAGCGCATGCGCAGTAACCGTTCCTTTTGGAACGGCTGTCCCACGCTGACGCTCGACAAGCACGCCAACCAGGTAAGGAGCAGAGCAATTCGCTGGCCTAAATGCGTTTTTATCACGCTATCGGGATATTTTTCAGCAATCAATTGAGCCCAAAACGCCAACAAATCTCTTAGTTTAGTGCCAAGTTTAACACACCGTCGACAGTTTGGAAAAGTTTGGGCTTCATTTCCCCACCGGCTCTGTGCTGTATGGTACTAGTTAACATTAGCGTTAGTGTCACGATTTGACTTAAAAAGTATGTTGTCCGTTTTCTCTCCATTATTGAGTCGTGTGGCAAGACTTTAAATTTAATCAAACAACGCCGAGTCATCAACCGACAGTTTGCTGGGTAAATGCTCACTCTAGAAGGCACGACTTAGTTCCTGTTGTTTGTTCTATGTAATGATAGTTTTCTTTGTGAGTGCTAAACACCCGTTGCCGATTTATAAATGTTCTGTTTTTACAAAAAAAATCACTTGTACAAAACTGTTAAGTCAACTTTCTCCTAGCTGTTAACGTCTGTCTGTATATTTAATCGCCGTATACAAAACTATTAAGCCAACTTTCTCCTAGCTCACTGGTGTCGAAGCGGCGGCCCGGGGGCCAAATCTGGCCCGCCGCGTCATTTTCTGCGGCCCGAGAAAGTAAATCATGAGTGCCGACTTTCTGTTAGGATCAAATTCAAATGAAGACTATACATGTATATTATATTTCCTCATTTTCCCCTTTTTAAATCAATAATTGTAGTTTTTTAATCCATTTTTTTCCTTTTTGTGTTTTTAGTTCAAAAAGCATTTAGTAAAATCTAAAAATAAATATATTTGAAAAAATCTGTTTTCCACTCTAATATTGAACATATTCCCAAAAATATTTTGTTTCCTTTTGAAATGAAAAAGAAATTATTATAAGATATTTTCCCTCATGAAGAAAAAAAAGCTCAAACAAACATTTTTTTTAGATCTATAAAAACAGAATATTTAGGGCTTTTGATAGTTTTTTTTTAATCCAATTTAAATAGAAAGAATATCAAAATATTTCAAAAATGTGAAATCGAGTTGACGTTATTGCGACCCGCGAACCAACCCGAGTTTGACACCCTTGTCCTAGCTGTTAATGTCAGTCTGTATATTTAATCGCCTTGTCTGGAAAAGGAAAAATAGCACTTGGCTCTCGCTAACTAATTTTCATTCTTTATCTTGATCGTTTATTAAATTTCTTGTAAGATTTCTCTATCCCGTAATTGTTTGGCAGCCCCCAAATACCTTGGTTAAATCAAGTTTTCCCTGTTTAGCATCAAGATAAAACTACTTCCCCAAAAAAACAACTAAGCCTATCTGTTGAATCTCCAGGCTCTATATATGCTAATTTATGCTTTTTTGTGTGCAAATTTTCCCTGTTTAGCACCAAGATGCAGCTCTTCTAGCATGCCTAGAGCACTATTGAGGTTATAGAAGAGGAGACTGTGCCAGATTAAGGTAAAAATACACCCCCCCCAAAGTTGAATCTCCATTCTATATATTCTAACTTTTGCTATTTTTTTTGCATGCAACAGGCCTGAGAGATCTTCCTCACAAGTTGCCCACTTGAATCATATGTCTCTGTACTTCTGAAAATCCAAATTAAATAAAAGCCTAGATCATCATGGTGATGTTTCACTGGCCATTCATTTCCACAGCTCTTTGACTAAATCTTTAAGGTAAGAAGGATCCCAGTTAATGTTAGAGCAGGAATTCTAAGTATTTATTCCCATTTTTTTTCTGTTTTTATTCCTTAATTCTATTTTCTAAGTGTTTATTCCCCATTTTTTTATTTTCTGTGTATATACCCCCAGTTTAATTTTATTTTCTAAGTGTTTATTCCCCCATCTTTTTTTTCTAATTTTATTTTCTAAGTGTTTATTCCCCCCCATCTTTTTTTTCTAATTTTATTTTCTAAGTGTTTGTTCCCCCATCTTTTTTTCTAATTTTATTTTCTAAGTGTTTATTCCCCCCATCTTTTTTTTCTAATTTTATTTTCTAAGTGTTTATTCCCCCCCATCTTTTTTTTCTAATTTTATTTTCTAAGTGTTTGTTCCCCCCCATCTTTTTTTTCTAATTTTATTTTCCAAGTGTTTATTCCCCCCATCTTTTTTCTAATTTTATTTTCTAAGTGTTTATTCCCCCATCTTTTTTTCTAATTTTATTTTCTAAGTGTTTATTCCCCCCATCTTATTTTCTAAGTTTATTCCCCCATCTTTTTTTCTAATTTTATTTTCTAAGTGTTTATTCCCCCCATCTTTTTTTCTAATTTTATTTTCTAAGTGTTTATTCCCCCCATCTTTTTTTTCTAATTTTCTTTTCTAAGTGTTTATTCCCCCCCCCATCTTTTTTTCTAATTTTATTTTCTAAGTGTTTATTCCCCCATCTTTTTTTTCTAATTTTATTTTCTAAGTGTATTTTACAAAAATTAATTGTAAGTGTAAAATTGTTTTGTGAACCTTTAACTAAAATGTCTGTTCTTATGTCTACAGGTGGACAAACCAGAGAAAAGACTGGCTACACCAATCAACACTTCAATGTAATGACAACTATGTATGTTAGAATTGAAATGTTTACCTGTAAATAAATTTTTTAACTTGGATTGTTACTTGCATTTTTTGTTAGATAAAGACAAACACATGCATACATTTAAAAACTTTTATTTTGAAAAAGTTTGGAGATAGGTTCTGGCGTAACCCCCAGCCCCGCGAAATGTGGGGGTGCATCAGCCTATCTGTACATAGGCAGGAAACCTTGTCCCCCTTGTGGAATTCTGGAAAACAAAAAAAAGGGGGTCAATATACAAAGTTAAGTAAAAAACCATTCGCAAGGTCTTACCTTTTATTTTGAAAAAGTTTGGAGATAGGTTCTGGCGTAACACCCAGCCCCACGAAATGTGGGGGTGCATCAGCCTATCTGTACATAGGCAGGAACCCTTGTCCCCCTTGTGGAATTCTGGAAAACAAAAAAAAGGGGGGTCAATATATATAAAGTTAAGTAAAAAACCATTCGCAAGGTCTTACCTTTTATTTTGAAAAAGTTTGGAGATAGGTTCTGGCGTAACACCCAGCCCCGCGAAATGTGGGGGTGCATCAGCCTATCTGTACATAGGCAGGAAACCTTGTCCCCCTTGTGGAATTCTGGAAAACAAAAAAGGGGGGGTCAATATACAAAGTTAAGTAAAAAACCATTCGCAAGGTCTTACGTTTTATTTTGAAAAAGTTTGGAGAAAAACTGAAGCACCCCCTCATTTCTCAGTGCTGGGTGTTACGCCAGAACCTATCTCCAAACTTTTTCAAAATAAAAGGTAAGACCTTGCAAATGGTGTTTTACTTAACTTTGTGTATTGACCCCTTTTTTGTTTTCCAGAATTCCACCCAATGGGGGACAAGGTTTCCTGCCTATGTACAGATAGGCTGATGCACCCCCTCATTTCTCGGTGCTGGGTGTTACGCCAGAAGCGAGAAATGAGGGGGTGCATCAGCCTATCTGTACATAGGCAGGAAACCTTGTCCCCCATTGGGTGGAATTCTGGAAAAAAAGGGGTCAAGGCACAAAGTTAAGTAAAAAACCATTCGCAAGGTCTTACCTTTTATTTTGAAGATAGGTTCTGGCGTAACACTGAGGGGGTGCGTCAGCCTATCTCAACATAGGCAGGGAACTCTGGAAAACAAAAAGGGGTCAAGGCACAAAAGATTAAGTTACATAAAAAAGAAATACAGACTAGGGCCTAATTTAACTAAAAAAACCTCCTACATTTAGCTTTTTTTCTATAAAACATCAAAAGGGTACCCATTATTTAGATGCTGCAAAAGGCAATATTAGACATACTCCTGATGGTCTGGGTTTTCTGCAGAGAGACTAAAAAATGATCCGAGTCTTTAAAGGCCCCTATCCAGGCTATTTTTCACATTTTCCTCCACAAACAAATAATCAGGATCTTGATGTGGTGGGAAATATAGACGGCCCACAAGGTACAAATTACATGAAAATAACAAAAATAAATCTTGCTTCTGTTTTTCTCTTATGCCGAGGAAAAAAATGTTTCAAGGAGTCAAAAATGACACCTGCACTATTGTTGAATAAATGTCACTTAGGTTTTGTCAAAACCACATTTAAAAATGAAACAGTCCAAGCCCTGAGGTCTTTAAGAAAGTTAACGGGGTAAGGGTATATAATCTGAGTGCACAGTTCCACTACATGGCAGAATTTTTTGTACCAATTACCAATTTCATCATACGCAGTTATCTGGGTATGATGACAAAGCCTATGTTCGATTATTATTTGTAAGTTCAGAAATATGTGAAACTCACAAGCGGAAGCTACTCCTACACTTGCCACTATAGTATTTAAAAAAAAATTAAAAATTCAATAGGGATGACCCTACTTTACAGTTTTTCATTTATCACAGCCATGTCTGGTCTACATTAACCGCGATAATCGAGGGATTACTGTTTATTCCTTACACGTCCACTAATGGCATTTGTGTGGGTGACTTATCCAAAGGTTTTTGCTATTAAAAAACACAAAGCTAATTAGTGTTTTCATTCAAAAGTTGAATGTATCATGAAAAACGAACCAATTGCGCAAAGCCTTGAATACTGAACGCTGACGTTTAAATATTACACGGATAGAGAAAATCGGAACCATTTAAAACTGACTCACTTTGTTATGGCGTCGACAAGATGCCCCTTTCTGGTCGTTTTGGCCACATTCTTGATGTTTCCCAGCAGTCTGTGCTCGTTGAGGGACTGAAACACACAATGAAATGATTTCCTTTTAAACAAAGAGCGATCGGTAACGCAATGTAGCCAATTTGTTTGCAAACATTTTGCCGTCTGCACACACATGGGGCTACATCACGTCAACGAATCATGCTCTTATCACTCTTAAGACGAGAACTGGGGCTTCGAAATCCCCAAATGACAACGTACCGAATGTGCTGCATCGTCCTGTGGGAAGTTTGTCAGGCTTTCTTCGGCAAATCGTCACTTTTGAGCTGCTCTGCAGTGCACACCCGTGTCGCCTCCTGGCTCATCAGCCATTTTGGCGTTTGACGTCGGCTATTTGAACTGTGACCTCGGCCACGCCTATTAAAAATAGACACACACAAAATATAAATTGTTTTCATAATAACGTACGTTAGTCAGTGTGTGTGTGAGGGGAGGGTGGCTGTGGATGCTTTTTGGTTGGACTTTAATACTTAAAAAAAAAATACATTGTTTTCATAACAACATGCATTAGTCAGTGGGTGGGGCGGGGGCGGGGCTGTAAATACGTGTTGATTGGGCATTCATACTTAAAAAAACACATTGTTTTCATCATAACGTGCATTAGTTAGTGGGGGGAGCTGTAAATATTTTTTGGTTGGGCTTTAATCCTTTAAAATACAGTAGTATTGCACATTATGAACATTGTGATGACATGCACTTTAGTGTTTGTTTTTTTACTTCTAGACATTTAAACAGTGGCAGTGCATTTTTTTTGCCGTTTCACGTATGGACGTATATGGACGTATCGATGTTCATCGCTGTCTTTTTACCGGGGAAATGATACTCCGGGCCCGGTTCTGATGTCTAAAAAGCTCCAGTATTTGTATTTAATCAATAAATGCTGTTTTCGGCTGGATTTTACCCCATTTTCGGGCAATGTTTGCCCGTACGCCATTGACGTTCACTGCTGTCTTTTCCTGGGAAAATCACCCCCCGGCCCGGTTGTAATGTCTGAAAAGCTCCAGTATTTGTATTTAATCATTAAATACTGCTAGGAAGTGGATTTTACCCCATTTTTGTGCAGATTTATTGATTATTTTTTTATTTGTCGCAGCTGTAGCTGCAGTAGAGGTTTTATAGCCATAAAATAGTTTTTGAGGGTTGGATTGATACGTTGAAGATGCTACGAGAAAATGCACGGACCACCACTGATATATATAATGGCTTAAATATGAAAACACAACTGGAAGCGGTGGCTCCAGTGGCAAGAGTGGTTACCTCACAGCTCTGGGGTCCTGGGTTCAAATCCAGGTCACGTCCGCCTGTGTAGATTTCCTCTGGGTGCTCTGGTTTCCTCCCAAATTCCTAAAACATGCATGGTAGGCTGATTGGACCATCCAAATTGCCCCTAGGTATGGGTATGGGTATGGGTATGGGTGTGAGTGTGCATGGTTGTCCGTCTCCTTTTGCCCTGCGATCGTCTGCCCACCGATTCAGGGTGTACCCCGCCTCTGGCCTGGAGACAGCTGGGATTGGCTCCAGCACCCCCCACGACCTTAATGAGGATAAAGCGGTTCAGAAAATGAGATGAGACGAGACATCTGGAAGCAGCGCAACCAGGGGAAAAGCAATGAAAGGAAGATGACAGATAATTTGGAATTATTTGATAAGTATTCATGGACAAAACATAATTAACATCAGTCTGTGATTCAGATAGTTTTTATGCCAGCAGAGAAGGCCTTTATACAAACACACACACACACACACACACATACACACACACACACACACAAGTTTCCAGTCATGATGATTCTCAGTAAAAATGAACTGCAATGAGGCTTTTGACAGAAATGAGTTAAGCACCTCTAATCTTTGTGATGCCACAGATGACTTACTTTTGGAAGTGACTGGGAAAAAAAGAAACAAATATTCACAATTTCTCTTTAAATTCACCTGTGTATTATCACGTCAGATTTCGGCATTGCCTCGCTTTTTCTTTTTCATTTTCAGTTGGGTTTGGTTGGGTCTTTTTTTGCGTTTGACGGCGATGCGGCTATAGATCTTCCTTCAGGAAATAAAGGCTCAGCATCAATGGCAAAGGTTCATGCATATTTTATTCAAGAGTAAAAAAAGTGGATCGTCCCATGGGGCATGCTTACAGTGTTAGTGAATGGGAAGTTGAAAGCAAAAGAGTTAGCGAGAGAGATAGAGAATGAGATAGAGAATGAGAAAGAGAATGAAAATGAAAAAGAGAATGAAAGAATTAGAGAGAATGTGTGTGTGTGATAAATAGAGAGAGAAAATGAGAGAGAATGAGAACATACCTGTCAACCTCTGCCGATAACTGCCCTTATAAATGATTATGATTCCCCTTACAAACCCCCCAAAAAACCTTACAAACACCGTACGAGTCGTACGGTGTTTGTAAGGTTTTTTGGGGGTTTGTAAGGGGAATCATAATCATTTATAAGGGCAGTTATCGGCAGAGGTTGACATGTATGTGAGAATGAAAATGAGAAAGAGAATGAGAATGAGAGAATGAGAATGTGTGTGTGATAGATAGAGAGAATGAGAATGCGAATGAGAAAGAGAGTGTGTGAGAGAGAGAGAGAAAACCGTGGCAACATCGCTATGGCACGGGATTTTCAGGGTTTAGTGGTTTCGTCTCTCCAAAAAAATCACAGCAAGATCAACCAAGGGGCAACGCAACATGAGGAGCAACTAGCAGAAAGAGAGCCAGAGCTTAAATACTAACAATAATGTTCATAGTAAATATAATAATCATCAAACCATAAATATATATTTAAAAAAAAAACAATATTTATGAGCGTACACTTCGCTTTGTTATTGTTACGGCAATATTATTCTGTTCAAATGTCTCGGTGTCGCTTTAAAATACGCAATTTCTTCTTTTTACCATGCAATCATGCTTTCGCCTGCCAAATGCCTGTGCCTCTGTATATAGTGTGGTTATTAACTACAAATTTGTATGTCATCAAACAACTCCTGCACACTGACAAAGAACAGAGAATTTAACTCGGACTCTGCTCTTTTGTTTCCACCGCGTGTACTGTTATTTAGTGCAGCGCAAAAAGAAATGGGAAGCAGGTGATAAAAAGAACCGGGAAGTAAAGTCGACATAATAAAACACAAAAGTGAATACAAAAAAGCAAATTAACATTATGTACAAAATAAATTATTTGTTATTCCTCACTTCATTTTTCCAGAAAAACAGAAAATAAAAATCCTACTATATAGTGAAACACAGAGCACAAATATAATTCACATTATTATCAAATAACTTAACTTTGCATGCACCGATGCGTTAATATAAATGCTTTACAAAGACGTTTTCCCTCGGTTTTATTCTGGTCTTGGCAGCTGTAAGATATAAGTTCCCACTTTCTAGCCCAGAGAATGTTGGCTATCACTGCCATTTGGTAGCAATAGGGATTTAATATAGTATGACTTCACATTTTAACTCGCGTCCCCTCGCGTATATAACGCATTCTATTTCTGCTAAGCTGCATCCTGCATCAGGTGTGCAATATAAATGTTCAAAGTTTTCTATTTCCACAGCAAAACTCATGAGACACTTGCTTCCGATCACAGCCGACTTTCCGACCTTTTTAATCCCCGAGAGCTGTTTAGCCTGAGACCAAAAGGGGCGAGTGGGTCGCCACTCTTAAATAGAGGCGTTGTGCTACAAAAGCAAACGGTTCATCTCATCCCAATAATAACAAACGGGGGCTCATCAAGCCACCGTCCATTCTTTTTTTTCCAAATATTACTGCAATGGACATTGTTAAAGTGTATTCGCAATTCCATAAAAACTAACTATTGTACGTTTGGTTCCACTTCCCGACTTTTGGATGCAAATTAGGAACAAGATGTCCCCCGGTGGCCGCTGCTCGTCAACACGACACATTCCACCAAGAAAGTCGCACCACGCTGACACTGTCCACCCATCGGGGTTCTCCGACATGCACAGTGAATAGTAGCTCCTCCCGTTCTGCTCATTCCGTAGTTTCTTTCCTCTGTCTGTCGCGCAGGTACAAGGGAGTTGCAGTTCTCTAAATAGAGAAGCCTTTGTCAAGTCCGGCCACACTGATGCCTTTACATACAGCAAAGAGAAGGAGTAGATTATCATGTGAGAGTGTGTCTTGTTTGAGACGATGTTTGAAAGACTGCATTGCTGTGTGATGCGTTTGCGTATCGAGTATGTCTATGTACAGAAATCAGTAAGGATGGTGCTATTAAGGGTGTCGTAACTGCGGTAACTGTGACTGGCCGTGTGACAGTACGCATCCATCACTGTATATTGCTGTTGCTGTCGGTCCCGTTGGGCTCTCCCATATTCATGCGGCCCATTGACAGGCCCACACTGTTGATGGCGTCACGCCGCGGCGGCATTCTCTCGTTGATGCGGTCTAGACCTTTGGCCTCCTCGAAACTGCTGATCCGGTGCTGCGGGGAGAAGCCTCGGATAGCTGCGTGGACAAGCAGTCGGACACAAACATGCAGACGCAGTTATTATCTGGCATTTGATGGAATTGTCTGCATTCAAACTCTTGAAGGAAAACCACCTTACTGACTGTCAGGCTAGTTTAAGAGGCCATCTATACCACAACGGTAACAGGATGAAATACAAAAACTTTTCCCGAAAAGCCCACCATGTCCACGCCTACGGCTGAAAAATTTGAAAACTCCTTCCAGATTGGAAATCTTGACAGCGCTCCACCCTTCGAGGTCTCCAAACTATTGCACAAAGAACAAAAGTGGATGCGGGTTTTTGTTCCAACTAATCCAACACAATAAATTTATAAGCAATAAGGTTTCTACACCTGACTGCGGTGGCACTCGGACGTTTCGTCGAAAGAAGTTTGGTCCCCGGATGTTTGGTCCCAGGACGTTTGGTCGACCGGACGTTTGGTATAACGGACGGGGTGTTGACCGGACGTTTGGTAGAACGGACTCCCTCTCTCTCTTTCTCTCTCTCATGATTATAATTTTGAGAGCGAGAGACTACCTGGTTGCTCACTTTCAACAGTAAACTCTGTCTCTCTCTCTCTCTCATAATTTGACAGCGAGCGAACCTGGCGACCAAACGTCCGGTCGACCGGACGTTTGGTATAACGGACAGGGCGTCGACCGGACGTTTGGTATAACGGACGGGGTGTTGACCGGACGTTTGGTAGAACGGACTCTCTCTCTCTTTCTCTCTCTCATGATTATAATTTTGAGAGCGAGAGACTACCAGGTTGCTCACTTTCAACAGTAAACTCTGTCTCTCTCTCTCATAATTTGACAGCGAGCAAACCCGGTATAATGGACGGGGCGTCGACCGGACGTTTGGTATAACGGACGGGGCGTCGACCGGACGTTTGGTATAACGGACGGGGCGTCGACCGGACGTTTGGTAGAACAGACTCTCTCTCTCTTTCTCTCTCTCATGATTATAATTTTGAGAGCGAGAGACTACCTGGTTGCTCACTTTCAACAGTAAACTGTCTCTCTCTCTCTCATAATTTGACAGCGAGCGAACCCGGCGACCAAATGTCCGGTCGACCGAACGTCTGGGGACCAAACGTCTGAGGACCAAGCGTCTTTTGACCAAACGTCCGGTCACGGACTGCGGTCAACTGATAATACTTGTAAGACACTGGATTGGTGACAAGATGTCGTATTGTGCTGTTGGACTACAAACCTGCAACCCTTTGTGGCATAATAGCCCACCCGTTGTTTAAACAGTTTTGGGTGATGTTTGATTTCCGTACTCCAGATCATTAGGTAGTGATAATAGCACATTATAAATTTGCCAGTGAAGGGGGTGAAAATACAGATGACTTCAATGAGTTCAATTGTCTATGCCGGCCGGATCGGTTGGAACAAAAACCAAGACCCACAGATACCCTCGAAGACTGGATTATTATTCTCCATAAACTAACTGCGGTCAATGCTATACACGAGTCCAATCAACTTTTGACTACGCTCATTTCAGAGAGTCTTTTAGAGCATTTTAGCAATTTAGTGCATCCATTAAGATGCAGCGAAAGAGAAAGACGAGTGGACGAGACCTGGAAGGCCCGTACTATTGGAAGTTTCATACAGTAATGTGTTTCCCAAACGTTCTACTACGTGGGGAATTAAAATAGCAGTTACAAGGCACTTTTCGTGTTTTTGCTTAGGTCTTCTAAATGTGGCCCAAGTGTCATCTTAATCTAATTCAACTTTTTAGGAGTTTTCATTCCATACTTGGCAGGACAAACAAAACATTTGGTCCATTCTTTTCCCCTAAAGCTTTGGGCTCAGATAAACAGAATTTGGTCGCTTTGCATACGTTCTTGTAGTAGTATCGACACACATCAGGCAGTGTTTATCTGTTGTTATCAATGCAGAGCCCGGATTAGTTGAAGTAGACCAACAAAGCCCTAAAGAGGGAATACGGATGGAACAAAGCATAGCCAAACTGAAGTGGCCATTCATTTTGTCTCTTAAATGTGTATACAAATTATTTTACTAGCATAGTTGTACTTCCACTCTGTACCCTCTTAAATGTAGCTTTTGTTTCCGTTACTTTTAGAACAAAAAATTGATCAAGCTTGGCTAGAAACTCACAGAGACCCAAACTAAGACTGAGAAACTGAATCTTCAGCAGACGGGATATCAAAGCGTTCTATGCACAGGGCTCATTTCGGTATTATATATACAGTATAAATTCCTTTTAATGTTTTGTGGTTGATCATTTATTTGATTTTTTTTCAGTGACCTAGTTTATTCCGAGTAGGGTAATAGTAGCAAGCATACACAATAGGTCTTGTGGCAGTTTCAGCGGCCATCAATCACGGTATTTTGTTTTACGAAAACATTGAGACTGAAATTTGATGACACCACTTTAAAAACTACTTTTCATGAACGTGAAGCCACATACAAATATATAATATTCAGCTACACCCATCACGAACTCTAGCTCCCATCTTTCACAGAAAAACACAATACAAGCAATACCCATAATTTATTTTCCTGAACAAATTATGGACTGTATTTCACATAAGCCACAGACAAGACTACATATACAAATCCAAAGTCCAAAAAGACAATGTGAGCAAGAATTTTCTCTTGTGTACGTGGGAATAAAGATTTTGATGCCTACCTATCATACGCTAAATAAATTAGATTTCTTCTTAAAACTATATGATGTTTTTGACCATGGCTTTCTTTGTAGAAATCTGTCTTGAGTGCTAAACGATCAACATTGCAATCATTTACCAATCTTTAACGACTTTGTCTTGCAGGCATTAAATTCCACATTTGATTATTGATATGCAAACATTGCTTTCCACAGTGATTTTGGAACAAGGGTTTGCACAAACTGAACTATTACAGTCAATTAAAGCGTGCACTTAATCACCAAGCGTCTGCACACAAAATACTGACACATTGAGTACCATGAAATCAATCTGTTTGGTAGTTTTTGTTTATTTTAAAAGGTCTGCATTGCGCCTTGAGAAAATCTAGCTGATATGTATACGATTTATTCTGATCACTGATTTCGCTTACTAATGATTTTTGTTCTATTTTGACCTCAACAATGTGAATTGAGTTAGCAAATGGTATCAGCGCAACACCATTCCTTCACTCATTTTCCATTCCACTTGTAATCACAAAGGCTGCGGGGGTGCTGGAGCCTTTCCCAGCCAATTTTGGCCTTTAGTCAGGGGACACCCTGATTTTTTTGCCAGGCAATTGAAGCAATGCAACACTAATTAAAACAAAGTTAAGTCCATTTGTTTTTGTTTTACTAGGCTAAGTTCATAGAGTGCCAGTCCGGGATATGTGAGCAGGATCAATGACTTATGCTCAATTGTACAAACATTGTAATAAATCAGCCTCATAAATCAGGTAAGTGTCATTAAAACGAAGCTATGTGTAGAAGGCTTTTAAAAGATTTTAATTTTATGCTAGAATTAAAACTTTACGGGTCAGCGTGGTATCAAAGCATAAATCCTTTTGCAAATATTAGAGCCATTTAATTTTCACCATCAGTTAGCTGATAGAGGAAACAGATTGATTGCACAGTGACCCTTCACAGCACCTATAACATATTTAATAACAAGAAAACAGACAACAAGGGGTCAGATTAAGGTCCGCCCGCTTATCAATGTTCACCCCCGCCTTTCTGCTGTGCGCTCACGTTTCAAAATGTTTGCGTGAGAATGTCGACAATGTGAATGCGTTGAATGTTAGCGAGCTGTGATTATTGTTGTGAGAGGTGATGCGGTTAAAAAAAAAAGCGTTGAGCAAGACAATCTATGATATGTTGAGCATGGTGGCAAAGAGCGCAGCCATGCTGCTCGCATTAACCCCGCCCCCCCCCACCACCACCGACCCACGCCAAGCACGGTGATATGAGTGGCTTTTACCTTCAGCATCCTTAACTGTCTCGATGGCTTCTATGGCCTCAATGGTAGCTGAATGATGGTCAGATAGATAAGGAGAGAAAAGAGGGGAGAGGAAGAAAGACGACAGGTTCCGAGAGAGCATAGGAATGAGACGGAGGAGAAAAAAAAAAACGAGTGAAGACTGAAACATGCTTCTGTGCAGATACACCTGGATATGATAGTGTTTGTGACTCATGGGCGTTTATGGAAAATACAGGGCCTCTCTTGCAAACATATGTGAAACAATTCTTGACTGAAAAGGAATGTTTCAAGCTCAATCCATGCGTTGTTAGACCAGTGTTTCCCAACCTTCTTTGAACTGCGGCACACTTTTTGCATTTAAGGCAAACCACTAGCTGAAAATCTTCAAATTTAAAACTATGTCGCCTATATTAACATTATAAAGTCGTCCTCATCAAAGTTTTATTGACAGGAATTAAATTTTAAAAAAAAATCCAAAATCTATCTTTTTCACACCAATCTAACGTCATCAAAGTTGATGACCCCGAACAACTTTCAGTTCGACTGATGTTGTAATAATTAATCCAACGTTTTATTTTAGTTTTTGACTTTTCCTCCCAATGTGAGCAAAAACGAATGTGCTCACAGAGACTTTACGTCACCAAAAGTTGATGCCCCTGAAACCAAACAACTTCCGGTTCCTGTACCGTAAAAACAGGAAAAAGACTTAAATCTCGTAATATTACAACTTTTCACCTCCAAATATAACATTTTGTGCTCACAAAGATTGAACGTCGACAAAAGTGGTAGTCCGGAAAACCAAAGAGCTTCCGGTTTACTTTACATAAAACGAAGCAACAAAAAGCTTTAATCTCATAACATTCCGATTTGAATCTTGTTAGACTACAATCGATGATTTCATATTTCAATTTTAACCTCGTAGTAGTTCGATTTTAATCTCTTAATGTTGAAATTTCTTTCTTGGATTATTACGATACATGACTTCTTGTAATTTCCCTCGGCACACCTGAGCAACGCTCACGGCAAAACGGGTTGGGAAACACTGGGTTAGAGGACCCCCGGGGTTAGCAATAGCGTTCTCTCACTCGCACACTATCCCTTTCTCTCTTGTCTCACACCCCCACACGTATAACCAGCAGGCTGTTAGTATCCTCAGCACCAGCGCAGTGAAGTGAGGAGAGGCAATGAGTCCGCAGGGCAATAGGATGACAGGAGATAGTAAATGCAAGAGGAAATCAGGTATACCTCGCTGTGGTCCATAACGTATATGCTTAACTTGTATTTGGAGTGTGTATTTTTCCACTAGAGTTGAGCTCTGGTTTTGACAATCAGGTGTGTGAATGTGTGTGTTTGTGATTGTGCAAAAGACTCACCACTCTGCAGAGTCTGTTTGCCTCCTGAAAGCACTCCACTTGGCAGCATACCTGTCGGGGTCAGGCCTTTCAGGGTCAATACGTTCTCACTCTCTTCCCTGAGAGTCAGTGAGAGGGAGAGACAGAGAAAGAGCAGAAGAAAGGCTAAGAATAGAAGCATACACCTGTCCAGACTGTTTATGGGTTAAACCACATGTGTCAAAGTGGCGGCCCAGGGGCCAAATCTGGCCCGCCGCATCATTTTGTGTGGCCCGGGAAAGTAAATGATGAGTGCCGACTTTCTATTTTAGGATCAAATTAAAATTAAGAGTATAGATGTATATTAAATTTCCTGATTTCCCCCCTTTTAAATCAATAATTGTAATTTTTTAATCCATTTTTTTCTGTGTTTTTAGTTCAAAAATCATTTTGTAAAATCTAAAAATATATTTAAAAAAAGCTAAAATAAACATTGTTTTAGATCTATAAATAACTGAATATTCAGGGCTTTTAATCCAGTTCTTTTAATCCATTTATTTAAAAAAATCTAAATATTATATCTAAAATGGTCCGGCCCACGTGAAATCAAGTTGATGTTAAAGCGGCTCGCGAACCAACTCGAGTCTGACACCCTTGGGTTAAACAGATACAAAAGGCACAGAAACACATTCAGAGTGAAAGTTCTTGGACAATTTACAGCAGTGGTGTTAAACGTACGACCTAAGTGAACCTTAAAATGTGGCAAAACCAACGGCAAATAACCTGAAAGTGCCCCCCCAAAAATAGCAGCGATTAATGAACAGGAGCCAACCCGGAAATGCCCCCAAAATCAATAGGACGTGATCCAAAATTTAATTTAACCCTAGAATGGTAACCCGCTATTTCAGGGGTTACCTATCACACTTCTGAAATAGAGGGTTACCATGGTTACCGAGGGAAAAAAATGGGTCCTAAGCAAGACGGTGCAATGAAGGGTACCCATTTTTTCCCCCGGTAACCATGGTAACCCTCTATTTCAGAAGCGTGAAAGGTAAGCCCTGAAATAGAGGTTTACCATTCTAGGGTTAAAGGACCTAAAAGTACCATAAAATGACAGAAAAAAGTGACGCAAAATTAACTCATTGCCTGCTATTGACAATGATAGATGTCCAATTTAATTAAACTGGCTGTGGATGCTCATCTTTCAGTGCCATTGACGTTGCTAGAATGAACAAACGTTAAATTGCGTTTTTTGCTTTGTTACAAGAGAGAACGACTTAAAAAATAGGTGGTTCTCTCATTATTGTCACCCTTTTTTGGAACACACCTGTTATTTTTTATGATTTACAGATATATCAAGTTCAATTTTATATTTAAAAAAGACAAAGCTAGCCTTTGTCATCCTTGATTTCAAACATTTATCATTCACTGTATTATACTCTACTACATTCTCAAGTCAACTTACCGTAGAACAGAAAACATTTTAGCCATCTTCCCGATGGCACGGATTTTGTTCTTAATCACTTCCTTCCTGGCTGCAGCTGCACTTGCTATAAAAGAGACAGACAGCATGTTATTATTTGTTATAAGAAACACTTATGTACTACTACCACTAATGCAGTACCACGTGTAGTAATCTGTTTGGTGGAAATGAGTGAATAGGTAAATTCATCATTGATGCATTTTAAAATATTGAAAAAAAATCATCAACAGTTGTGTCTGCACATCCTAAACCAGTGTTTCCCAACCTTTTTTGAGCTTCGGCACACTTTTTGCATTGAAAAAATCTCAAGGCACACCACTAGCTGAAAATATTTTAATTTAAAACTACGTATGTTGCCTATATTAACATCATAAAGTCGTTCTCATCAAAATTTTATCAACAGGAATTAAATAACCTCCCCAAATGATTCCCAAATCTTTTTTTAACCGATCTAACGTCATCAAAGTTGATGTCTGCAGACCCCAAACAGCTTTCAGTTCGACTTATGTTAAAATCATTTTTAACCTTATTTAAATTTTTGACGTTTTCCTCCCAATATTACGCAAAAAGTAATGTGCTCACAGAGACTATACGTCACCAAAATAAGTTGAAAACCCTGAAACCAAACAACTTCTGGTTCACGTACCGTAAAAACTGAAAAATGACTTAAATCTCCCAATATTACTTCAACCAACCTAACATTACCAGAAGAGCCGTTTTGTGCTCACACAGACTTAACGTCGACAAAGTTGAAGCCCGGAAAACTTCCGGTTTACTTAACATAAAAACAAACAACAAAATGACTTTAATCTCATAATATTACGATGTGAATCTTGTTATAGTACAATCGATGATTCCATATTTAAATTTTAACCTCGTAATAGTTCGATAATATTTAGATTTCCCTCTTGGATTATTACGATGTGTGACATCTTGTAATTTCCCGCGGCACACTGGTTGGGAAACACTCCTAAACGATGAATACTATGCATGGTGCATATCTCAATCAGGACTGTGACGCTAAATCACAGTAGCCATTTTGATTATTCCTTACCATCGAAGATCTCTTCGCCATCATTCATGAGTTCGTCATCAGAGCAGATACTTAGGACATTCACCAGCATCTCTGTCACTGTTAAAAAATAAAAATAAAAATGAATCACTTCAGGCTCACAAAAGGATGACTTCACTATGATAATATCATACCTGTCAACCTCTGCCGATAACTGCCCTTATAAATGATTATGATTCCCCTTACAAACCCCCCAAAAACCTTACAAACACCGTACGACTCGTATGGTGTTTGTAAGGTTTTTTGGGGGTTTGTAAGGGGAATCATAATCATTTATAAGGGCAGTTATCGGCAGAGGTTGACAGGTATGTAATATTTTCTCTTAAACTAAACTAACTACGTAACTTAGCATAAAACATGTCATATTCCAACCTACATTTTGTATACCATTGGAAAAATGTCAAACCTTTTGGAAGAAAATATTTTCTGGCATGTGTAGAACTTTCCTCCTCCAAAGGCTCAACCCTTTTACATTGCATATCCGTATTTTATGCATCAATAATTTATGGTTGAAAAAAAAGTGGTCCGATCAATCGTGAATGTATCCGCTGAACAATAACAGAAAATAGCTAAAGAGCCTTTGTAATTTCTCTATAGAACTCTATCGCAAACTCACAACTGCTTACATCAATATTTTTTTTAAATCTAATTCTTCTAAAAGTTCTTTTATTACCTTCCATTTAGTTAAAGCCTTTAAGTTTCGCTTTGTCTTATCCTCAGTTTTGTTGTTGTTGTTTGTTTTAGCATGAAATAATTCACATTTTCCATTATTATTCTGAACTTTTAAACCCAGCCTCAAACACTTCAAACAAAGAATATGCAACTATAACCAGTTATACTAGAAAATCCCCCTAAGCCCTGCACACCCACCACTCTTTAATCCTCTAAGTCGAGGCTAGCCACTTTTTAAGCACAGATAATAGTGTTGTCTTATGAAGTGACATCCGAAATATACAACAGGATAAATTTTCACTTTTCATGTTTGTATGTATTAAACTACAGAACCGTTACAAAGATATTTTCATTAGAAACTGAATGGTAATAGGCTAACAAACAGAAAGCAGAAATGTGAAACCTGCAGTACTACATACTTGGAGAAAAATGAAATTACGTTTCTTTCAAAACCCTCAAAAATAAATTGGGTAGGTTTGTATTCGCCTGTTATGGGCGCACGTTACCCTTTTCCCCCACAAAAGGCAGAGACCAGGTGAAGACGTCCATAAAGTTGGGCAGCCAGTAAGGGTGAGGGGAGCAATTGAACTGACGGATGTTCATTACATTGTTCTCGTATTTCAACACCGCAGCTAGAAACACACAAAAAACAATCACTTTATCTCATTTGAATTGATTTCCCCCCAAAAATGCATGTGCAATTCTTTACCTTTGTTATTATAGACATCCAGGTAGTTTGGAGCAGAGAAAATGGTGATGAGGGAAGGAAATCCTGTTGTCTGACTCTTTCTGTACATGCGGTATCTAAAACAGATTTTTTCTTTTAAATAAAGAGCTCTTTTTCCGGTGAATTTTGAAGGTTAATGTTTGACGTAATGTTACTAATGGTTTCACCAAAGTGAATGAAGCGCAGGAGCAGCAACAGTGCATGTAAAAGGGCAACCTTAATTGCTGCATTACATTGAGAGGATTTTCCTCACATAACAGATGCCAGGGTTGATTTATCGGTCAGACAATGATTTGACCTGAAACTATTTTCTTAACAAAAGGGTAGAAAAGTCACATAGTTATGGATAATAGCACTTTATTTCATGGCAAATAACAAGGTTTTGTTTAAAATCTTTGTGGTAAAATATAGCATGTTTAAGCCCCTCTCCTGTTTTGCGGTTAACTTTAATTGGGACTTACAAATTGCTTGAAGCAAACATGCTTTGCTTACTATTTATGGAATTGCGGCATTGTGAGTCGATAGTCCACAAATGTTTTGACAGCAATAGTGAAAACCGCTGCATGTTTGTAAAATGCTTAAATGTAGTCGAGCCTGTTTTTTTTCTTCTCAGGTCCTCTACACGCTAAATAATGATTCGCAGGATAAGTCAGTTGAGCATAAAATCACAAGCTTTTCAGTAGAAAATAATATAAATCCTACATGGACTTTTAATAACAAGTTCATACCTGTCAACCTCTGCCGATACTGCCCTTATAAATGATTATGATTCCCCTTACAAACCCCCCCAAAACCTTACAAACACCGTACGAGTCGTACGGTGTTTGTAAGGTTTTTTGGGGGGTTTGTAAGGGGAATCATAATCATTTATAAGGGCAGTTATCGGCAGAGGTTGACAGGTATGCAAGTTGAAAACTTAATTTAAGAACTTGATCCAGCAGAACTACGGAATTTTGAGTTCCGCTTAAAATCAAGAGCTTTTTCCCAATATAAAATAAAGCGTTTGTGACAACCCGGAGAAGAACAATGACTAAAAATTTATACAGTGGTACCTTGACATACGAGTGCCCCGACATACGAGCAATTTGAGATATGAGTAAAATTTCGGGCAAATAGAGGTGGAGGCGGGGCAAATAGAGCCAAACCGGGAGAAGAAAGGTATCAAAATTTAAACCAAAATTAGAATTAAGTTTAGTGTAAAGTTATTTTTGAGTGTGTCTGTATCATAATCCAAGTTCATTTAAATTTGTTTATGTTATGTTACAAGTGTGTTGCCGTGCAAAAAGCCCCCCTCTGTCCATCTCTCTCTCTCCCCTCTGCGAAATCCATCTAATTTTAGTACTATTAAACACATTTTAGTACTATGAAAGCACTAGTTATTTGTTACTTTGTTAATAGATGGCGAATTACAACAAATAAAAATGTTTTTCCAATCCAATATCCTGTTTTTGGTGTTTTTTCAGAGGGTTGGAACGAATTAATTTGTTTTTAGTTCATTTCTATGGGAAACGTTCATTTGAGTTATGAATAAATCAACATACGAGCTCAGTCCCTGAACGAATTAAGCTCGTATCTCGAGGTACCACTGTATACATTTAAAATGGGAAATAAGTATGACAAAACAAATAACAGTCAACATAAATGTTTAGGTCTGAGTTTATGTAAGATTTTTCATCTTAGCTCATAGCTTAGAGGCGCGCTTATTGTTAGGTGTGTTTTGAAGACCTTTCAGTTTTGGAAATATATGCTATTATTTTGAAAAACAGTTTGAGCATTGTTATGGCATTTTCAAAATGACAGAAGCAAATATTCTTGGCAGAATTATATAATGAAATGAACTTATACTTCATAAAGTGATACTATATTACAATTAAATTATAAAACGAAAGAATTCTTCTTACCCAGCATCCTGTGCTTCATGCGCTCTGATGATGGAAAGCAAGTTGTTGGTCTGTAAAAACTCACACACTGCTGGGTAACTGGAAAAGAAAAGGGGCGGAGTTAAAAGAAATGGAGTAAATCTTAATATTTAAAAGCATCCACTGAACTTGGGGTAGGTGAGTAGAGTACACAGTTAATTATTTTTTCTGCACTTTAACTCATTGTTTCCTTATAATTTAATATGAAATATGAACATTTTGTCTCAGGATACAAAAGAATTGCAAAAACATCCTGTTTGTTATTCATTTTGATGCTTAATAGAATTATTATCAATAATTTTCTCATCTTTTTCCTCTTATTCGTGAGCTTCTCACATATTTCATACACACACAACATTGGTCTACTTTTATTCATTTAGTTAGTTTGCAGAGCTTGGAACGGATTAAAGCTTTGACATGTAAAATATGTCCTTACTTACGAAAGTTTCAACTTTTGGAACCACTTCTAGAACCAATTATTTTCATAAATAGAGGTGTTACTCAACTACTTTTGAATTCACTTTTACACAAAATGAGATTAACCACAATTAAGATGAGTAACTGTTGCCCCAACTAAACTTCTAGAAAATGACTGTCTTTTCTCATGTACAACATGTTGGATCAATAACATAAGACCCCCACAACGCATACACAGGGTGTTCTGTCTTTTCAAAATTTCTCACTGCTGACAGTTGTACGCGCATCTTTTATCTTCTCACCCTCGCCAAGCTCTTCTCCCATGTTGCTCTCCCTCTTCTCTCACTATATCTTAATATCACTCTGTATCTGGCAGGGGTAACCGGTCGTCATAGCAACAGAACCGTGCAGCTTCCCTGGGGATTGTGGGATATCGTTTCATGCCGAAACAAAAATGCGTGCATGTGTTTGCGAACGTGCTGTGTTGATGTGTTTCATCTCAGAACCGTGTGTGTGTGTGTGTAAATAAGCCAGAATTCTGTGTCTCTAGGACTAATCCTAGTGATGGTTATTAGTTCTTAGATCATTGGAAGAATTGCTCTCTTCTCAAATGCCACTATGATGTCTTATAAAACTATGTTCAGTAAGTCTGATTTTTGTTATGTAGAATTCTGATTGTCTGGTTTGTTTGTTTGTTTGTTTGTATGTTCGTGTTGAGGAATTGATAAAGGAATCTTATTTAACTTGCCAAATATTTTTGTATAGTATGAAACAGAAGAACTGATTAAAAATGGGTCTAAAGATGTCAAAGGTCAGAGAGGTTTGTTTGTCTGTATGTTTGTGTACGAGACACCTCGATGTCGGTAGTAATTTGGTCTCAAGACAAATAAATTTAATCATATAGACATATTTTTGTATTCTCGTGTAGATGATTAAAAATGCTATAGACGAGACATTAAATAACCTCGAATTCTGGAATGACCCCCCTTAAAAACAACACATTTAGGGGGCTTCCCAGCAGCATCATTGAAATTTAGTGTATTTTGGACCTTGTGGAGGCAAGCGCCATTAATTTTACCTATAGAAATAGGAGCAACCCCTGACTGTGTTGTGTCCAAAGTACTCTTGGGTCTTTTCATTTCCAAAATCTTCAAGTGGGTCTGCCCACAACAAGTCACACATGGGCCCAAACGCCGGCGGCTCCTTGAATCGGTCCAACTAGGACACAGAGAAAAAAAAAGGGTAAGTCTCATACACACCAAGCCTATGCAGAATAACCCCATTTTCTTCCATAGAAACAAACACCATCACATGTCATGTAAATTACAGAAAAGAAAAGCAAACACATAGACACATAACACTACAGATCATCTCCGTGGCAACCCCCTCCGCACAGGAGAGGGAGGATGTCACACTCGCAGATTCACCATGGTAACGCTGCCATTAGAGGAGGAAGTGTGTGTTCTCTCGATGTCGGCGCGTTCATTTGCGGGCTTCATTATGAGGAAATACTCTACGCGTAATTCTTTGGTTGCCATTGACGGCGATAGACATTCGATCTATTGTGACTCCAGCGTCTCTCAGTCAGTGGTGTGCCGTCAGGGCCTTCAAGCCCTTCTCTGCTGGCCTAAGAAATATCTGAATCACAGACTGATGTTAATTATACTTTGTCCATGAATACTTATTAAATAATTCCACATTGTCTGTTAGCTTCCGTTCATTACTTTTCCCCCTGGTTGCACTGCTTCCAGATGTGTGTTTTCATATTTAAGCATTTAACCAATCACATTTCAGCTATTATTTTTTGCCAGGGTCAGAAATCTGCCTCAAGGCTTCACAATCAGTTCTGCAGGTTTTGCTGCATTAAACAAGCGTCGATAAGACCGTTGCTTTAACCAATCAGAATTCGACTTGGTGACACCAAGGCCTTCTCGCAGGCGTAGGGATACGTCATCGCTTTCACCAACTATGATTGGCTAGTGATAGAGTGGACTAGCCAGAGCTACCAAACTGTATCTGGAGCGAGCTGCACAAGCAAATATATTGTTGTGTTGATTTAATGGCGGTTTTGTCAAACCGCAATGGATGAAGGAGATGAAATTGATTTGTTTGCAGATTTATGGTCAAAGCCATTTTCAAGACGGACTTTTCAAGAAAAAAAAGCTGGACATCATTAAGAAGGGTCGGACAACTCCAAAGGAAGCAAGCCTGTCACAACCGGGAACGAACATTTTCAGCACTAAATCGAATAAAAACATATGACAGAAATACGACAGGAAAGGCTCGACTTTCAGCATTAGCTTCGATGGCCATAGAAAAGAAGGAGAAAAGAAAGGAGGGTGGATATTGTGTACAGGTAAAAATGATTTTTGGTAAGTAAAATATGGCTATATTCCTAAATAATATTTCAATTGTATGAGGTTATTATTGATTATCTTTTATGTGTCGCAGCTGTAGCTGCAGTAGAGGTTTTATAGCCATTACATAGTTTTTGCTGAAGGCGTCACCAGAAAATGCAAGGACCGCCACTGCTCTCAGTTAATACAGATTGGTCGGCTAGCGACGTCAATGGAAGTGAAACATGATCATTGTTACCTTTTTGATGTCGTCCAGTGTGTGGATCTCTGGCGAAAGGCCCCCATGCACACACAGAAACTGCTGGTTCATGAGGGCTGCAAGGGGGAGGCAATCAAATGCCTCCATGCAGGAGTCGTAAACCTGCTCCGAATATTTGATCTTACCTGCGGGACATTTGGGGACACAAGTTGAGAGAAGCTCGAAATGACTTATTTTTTAAATTATTACTTGCGCTTTGAACCACCAGTTTGTCGCACTTGCTTTTTCTTATTGGATTCAAACACAAGTACAAAGGATGTTGGGAGGATCAAAGCTAGGACTGAAGGCATTTGATGACTTTTTGTTAGTGTTCATTAATTAATGCTAGGATGAAAACAAATACAGCACATAGGATGAAGTGACTGTAATGGCAGTTTAACAGGAGAACAACACAGCATATAAAAAATATAATAATAAATGCATTTCATGGAAATTGCCGTCGCTTCAAGTAATTGAGTATGCAAATGATGTATTTCTTAGACTTCTGATAATGGAGCAAGTAATGTTTAACCTCTTAGGACGTAGCATCCACATGTGTGGACATCACATTTTTGGTTGTCACAAGACTACAATGTTAAGTTTTGGCGTCCACTTATGATGTGGACATCATTTTTCTCAGAAACAACATCATGTAAAAAGATAATTCTTAATTTTTACACTCATCAGGTCTCAATTAGCATAAATATCAAAGAGAAAATAAAAATGCATGCCTTGCAAGAGTTTGGGTCTTAGGATGTTAAATAGGGAAATTATGTAAATATAATGGGTGGAGCCATTTTGGGATGTCAGTCATACCCACGATCATACACAGTCGAGCACAGGTGCATCCATAATGGGTATTAATGATGTAATCTGGAATACTCTGATGATTGGCTCGGCTAAAACAGTATTGCCACCACTTCTGATAGTTATGTTATTTTATTTATTTTTAACGCGACTATTACTTTTCAGAAAAGTGGAAGTCACATACCTGTCAACCTCTGCCGATAACTGCCCTTATAAATGATTATGATTCCCCTTGCAAACCCCCCAAAAACCTTACAAACACCGTACGAGTCGTACGGTGTTTGTAAGGTTTTTGGGGGGTTTGCAAGGGGAATCATAATCATTTATAAGGGCAGTTATCGGCAGAGGTTGACAGGTATGAAGTCAGTATTTTTTCCGAGAGGTAATTTCCACTAGAATGCACATGATCATGGAGTTGTCATTCCCTTTAAGACTTTGCTTCAGATTTTATGGAGTAAAATCTGACCCAAATAGAGCAGGAAGCAGCACAGAGACCCTGTAAGGCAGATTGTTTTGTTCCCCCCTCTCTGATTTGGCTGCTATATCACTTGTGACATCCAACAGGATGCATCTTGAAAGTACATTTCACACATTACGGCCAACAGAAAAACAGTGTTATGGATTAAAATTGTCAAAAGGTTAAAACAAAAGATGAATGAGGGAAAAAATAGGAGGTTGGACAATGGCTGATTGATGAAGAGAGAAGGGAAGGGGAAAATGATGGACTGATATTTGTGGATAATATCAAGAAAAGGGTGCGGTTGAGGACAACAGACGTACGCACTCTGATTCTGTTGGAACAGTGAGCGGTTTTTTTTTAGGTCTAAATGTGTCTGTCAGGAGTGTCATTGTCAATCACTTCTGTGCTTGGTGTATAACAAGAGATCATTATTGCCAGATGTCAGTTTATTTCCACTTTATCTTCTTCTTTCTTCCTCTTTTTCCTCTCGGTTTCTCACGCACACATACAGCAGATGGTAATAGAGGGCGACCACTATTTGGCAAGTGCACCAGGGGAAATTAGCTTTCTCGTCCCCTGGCCAATCAAACACCGAGGAGGAAGTCCCTGAGCCAATCATTGAGGGCCAATTTAAGGGCTGCTAATCACCTGGTCTCAAACAGGACTCACAGGCAAAGAGGAGGTTCCCGGACTATTCGGAAATGCAATACAACACTTAGATCCAACCCATCCATTATTCATAGTTTTGAATACCTTTGGAAGGAATATAAATAACCCCTGCCTGGTGCCCGTAGTTAGCTGGTATAGGCTCAAGCACCCCCTGCGAACCTTGTGATAATAAGCGGTTCAGAAAATGAATTAATGTTTTAGTTTTAATTTAGTGGCATATTCCTGTACATACTAGTGAAATTTTATAATTTAATGAAGTTTTTAAAATTGTATTTATTCATATTTTAAAGAATTATAATTCTCTTATTTTTTTCTTTCATGTATAAAAAATGTTTTGCATTATTTTAATTTGAAAAAACAAAGGAGAAACTGTAAATATTCTTTTTCAATATACTTTTTGTTTTGTTTTTATTTAATCAAACTAAACAGGAAAACTGTAGATATTCTCTTTTATTATAAGTTTTAATCCCTCTTTTTAGTTGTTTATTTTTTATTATGGGAGAGAAATAGTAAATATTCTATTGTTGTATTCATTTCTGTAGTCCCCCTTCTTTCATGGAGTACTAGTAAAATGTATTTATTTTTTATTTAAATGAAAACATGATGTCGATGCAAATGATTGACTTTTGTGAGCCACGAAAAAATAAGATGTTTTGGGCCAAATCTGATCCCCAGGCCACAGATTGGACACTGGATTAGATGGAAGAAAACTGGATTGTGCAAAACGGTTGAAGGAATGGTAGAAAGTACCAATAGAAGAATCCAATGCAAAAGGCATGACTTGCTTTGCTGTTTTAATGAGCCTTTCCAGAAAATTTTAACAAAGTAAAACAGTGAGGATAAAATATAGGATTTATAGAAGGGGGTCGATCATTTTTATCACTTCCTCCTCTACCAAACACTTAAGTACTGTATTCCTCGAATGATAAAATTAAACACACAATTGGAGAAATGTTCGCCCTCTGCATAAACAATGACACAAAAGCTCAAGTGACATTTAAAAAGGAACAAATGCATTACTCACATTCTTGTTTGAAGGTGAAATATTCCGTCAGATGTCTACATTCATGATTTCCCCGTAGAAGAAAGAGTGTCTTTGGGTAGAGGATTTTCAATGACCACAAGTACAACACGCACTAAATGGGAAGAGAGGATTAGAAGAAGCAAAAAATGGCATGTTATTTTCCCATGTTCTTTCAAACTAGAGCCTCAATATAGAAGTGTTGGACCTCAGTGTTCCTAGAGCAACAATGCTAACTGGAGTAAAGCAAGCAAAGTGAACTTAAAATGCCAATAAACTAATGTAAATGCAGAATGAAATTGTCTTTGCCGAGATCCTCAAAGTGATTGCTCTACATTAGCTCTACCTGCTCTTGGTTAGTGTACCAAAGGCGGACTAAATATTGCTCACCTCTCTTCCAACTGTCAATGACATAACACTCATCCCATCACGGCTCACTTCCGCCACACAATGTGATCACAGAAATACCTTTATGCACTTGCCTCTATTGTACAGAAACAAATGCGCAATCCAATCATTTTCCTTTTTTCCCATCGCACAAGTATCAATGTACAGTGGTACCTCTACATACGAGGAGCTCTCCCTACGAGATGCTCGAGATATGAGGAAAATTTCGAGCAAATAATTAGCTCTAGATACGAGAAAAATTTTGAGCAAATAACTAGCTGTAGATACGAGAAAGATTTCGAGCAAATAATTAGCTCTAGATACGAGAAAATTTTCGAGATGCGAGAAAACCAGGTGGCCATGACATGAGAGGCTGTTTATCATTGTAGCGCACTGTCTTTTTTTGCCTCATCTCTTTCGTATATAACAGATATCTACGAGCACTGATCGGTTTCTTCTTCTGTGTGTATATATATATATATATATATATATATATATATATATATATATATATATGTGTATATATATATATATATGTGTGTATATATATATATATATATATATATATATATATATATGTGTGTATATATATATATATATATATATATATATATATATATATATATATATTATTACCTCAATGCTGAAATAGCCCCTGTCTACATAGTCCCCCAGGAAGAGGTAGCGTGTGTTGGCAGGGGAACCTCCCACTTCAAACAACTTCATCAGGTCGAAGAACTGGCCGTGAATGTCTCCACACACTGTGAGAATAACACACGAGCGAGTGTGTGAATTAACAACACGGTGATAGCAGTCACATTCATGATTTAAACTATGAAGTTACTTTGTTAGTTCAACTTGTTACTTCGAATGCGCCAGTGTTTACATTCACAGAACACATGAAAGAACACATAATCCTACATTCTAAGACCTATTATTTTAAGTGACTATTGCAAAAGTGCCAAACGGTTGTGTGTGGCCTGTGAAAATTAATCATTTGCTTGGACTTCATGATTCTCACTAAAGTCATGTATCTTTTGTCCTATACTAAAAATCGAGCACTACAAAAATGAGAGAATTTTTGCTGCTTAAATTGTTTACTCTGGGGGTGATGCGATGTATCCATACCTGTCAACCTCTGCCGATAACTGCCCTTATAAATGATTATGATTCCCCTTACAAACCCCCCAAAAACCTTACAAACACGGTACGAGTCGTACGGTGTTTGTAAGGTTTTTGGGGGGTTTGTAAGGGGAATCATAATCATTTATAAGGGCAGTTATCGGCAGAGGTTGACAGGTATGTAGTATCCATCACGGCAGAATGCCAAATTATGAGTCCGAAATTATCACTTATTTGGGTCTTTTGCCGGGAAAAGCACTACCAATTTCGTCATACGCAGTTTCTGGGTATGATGACAGTTAGGCTTTTTGTCGAGACAATGATAATGACAAACCCTATGTCAGATTATTATTATTATTATTATTACTCTTCTAAATGCTTTTAAATTGACATTTTGTAGGATATAGAGAATTTCGAGATCAAAAAGCTCTCAAAAAATGTGATCCACTATTTTTCACACCCACTCACAGTCTTTTGCCACACCAGGAGCAGTGAAAATGTGATTACATCCTTACCCAAACTTTGAGTGTTCCATGCTTAAAGGGAATGAGGGTAGCCACTTTGCTTGAATGCAAGTTAAATGATCTCTTAATTCGCCAATAGTAATATGGCCAGTCTACCTGAAGATCTCTGGAGCTGTGCCTATTCTCAACATTACCAACGCCTGCATGAACCTTTACTTTGTGTCGCTATTGTATTTATATATGTGCTCGATACTCTAGTACCTCAAATGACCCTTCTTGTTTGAAGCCGTCACATTCTGATACGTAGACTTCAGGACCGTGTGATCTGTCAGCACACAAATTCCCATCCGCCTCGCTCGCCATCTGTCTGCTTTCACTTAGTCAAGTTCCCCTCTGCATCTACTTCACTTTAGATCTTTTGCATCTGTCTGACTGCTGACAACATTCTGTCCCTCCATTTTTGTCTCTTTTTCGATTGGCCTGGGAATTGAGGATCATTCAAAATCAAGATGGCTAAGCTAAACCAGTGTTTTCATTCGTGTAAACAAGCTTTTTTCCCCCCAATTTTAGATTAGAAGAAGCTCGCACTAAAGCCTCAATTTATTCACAAATGTACATAATGGATGTGAACTGTGTCTTTATCTCATACTATTGCATTGAACATTTGTATGTATACTAAAGAAAGAAATAGTAGTACAACTAAGGATGAGTGTGCTCTTTGTTGAAGTCATTACAGGTAAGAAAAGATGATCATTTGTCTGTTAAAGCTTGTATGCAGAAGAACAGCAAATATGGCTGGGCATTCCCAATATTTTTTGCTTCTGGTGAATCCATTCTTTTGTTAATTGGATGCATCCTTTGGACACAGCTAGGAGATAAAAATCTGATTCATCTTCCACTTTTTGCAGGCATTTTATCTATACCAAATCCAAATTGGAAATTACTCAGAACTCTCTCTATCTTAAGACCCGGTTTTGGTTGCAAAGCAATATTCTTAATGTGCCATTTGTTTCTTTACTTCATCAGCTACGTTGAATTCCCAGGTAGATAAAAATCGCCTTCTTATTAACATACACAAAGTAAGATGAAAACACGAATGAATTTACCTCAGCTCACCCTGAAAATTGTTACTTATCACTTTTGCCTGCCCAGACAAAAATCAGGATTATTATGATGTAGCGGAAGTTAGAGT
Organism: Stigmatopora argus; assembly: GCF_051989625.1. Classification (NCBI taxonomy): domain Eukaryota; kingdom Metazoa; phylum Chordata; class Actinopteri; order Syngnathiformes; family Syngnathidae; genus Stigmatopora; species Stigmatopora argus. The sequence goes on from NC_135395.1 coordinate 16,401,258, forward strand.
AATAGATCAATATTTCTTTGCCGAAGGGAAAAAGTCAGGAAAAACCTCTGTGCTAAACACCTCTTATTCGACCAACTCTCAATCCACCTTGTCTTCGGTTGCCCCCGGGGAGCTGTACCTGTGAAAGCCGAGTAATGTTCCTACACTGGAACAACCCACACAGATTCATCTCACCACTTAGATTTGCATAAATGCACACACCTGCACATCCACTGTTGTTGATGTTCTGAGATGAGTCCGAGTATGGAGGCAGTCTCCTCTCTGAAATCTATTTTCCATTTTACTCTCCATCGATCTTAATCTATCCTCTGCTTCCAACTTTCATATTCTATTTGCTTCAAACCATTTGCCTGTCCAGGGAATGCATGCAGGCGTCGGAGGGGTATGACAAACCGATTGCATCTCTCAGCAAAGTGCGAGGGAACAATAGTTCATGGTGAAAGGGCAGTGAATACACATGGCAAATGATATCACCGAAAAGGTAGTGCCAGTGCGGGCAATATGGTTTAAATCAGGGGTCTCCAAAGTTTTTCCTGTCAGCGCCGCTTTCAGAAATTTTTAATGATACAAGGGCCAACTTGGAAACCTTCCACTTTCGTTTAATAATCAGGATCGATATCAGGTTAAAAAAAAGCAGAAAGAAAGAAAAGAAATCGCTTTTTAAATCCCAAGGACTCTTTTGAATTTTGTCCTCTTTTCCAAGCCTGTTAATATCAAATATTTTTGTTTATATTACTGTTTATTATTTTTTAAATTATCTTTACAAAAAGTTTCTTTTAATGTACTTTAAAGAAAACATAAAAGTAGACATAATTAGAAGAGCAAAAAATATATATGTGGGTATATATATATATATATATATTCTTTTTTTAATTTTTAGAATGTTTAAAAAATGTGTTCCTTTTAAAAGAAATTATAATATATATATATATATATATATATATATATATATACACATACATACATATATACACATATACACATATATATATATACATATATATACACATATATACACATATATATATACATATATACACATATATATATACATATATACACATATATATACATATATATGTATATATATACACACATATATACACACACATATATATATATATAGTATATATTAATAATAAAAGGCTGTGTGTGTGTAAATATTCAGATTTCTCTAGTCCGCAACATTTTATTGAGAAGTGACGTGCACCATTTACTTTTGCATACCACAAAAGATAATGTGAAGGGCCACATTTGCGCCCCAGGAACCTTAGTTTTAGACCCGCTATACATCCATAGGCAAATACCTGTTACTGGCGCTTCAATGTCCAACATAGTCCGCTCCTGGCGCAGAATGGCAGCACCCTCATCGATGATGCGCAGGGCCACTGCCTCCTCCAGCCGGCCCTCCTTGGTGAGGTGAGCTTTGAGCAGGTCCACCCTCGGTCTACCCTCGGCATCAAACACCTCCTTCATGGTTAGCCGATGGGCCAGAGGGAAGGGGACCGCTGTGGGGATAAATAATAGGAATAAGTGCATGAGAGAACATTGACGAGCTGGTTTGCATAGTGAGCGGGGGACCGGAACATGATGAATTGATGTTTTCGTTCTAAAATTCGCCTTGAAACATTACTAGCCCCTTTGAGCTCTCTATTAGAATGTCGCATGCTCTGACCGCGTGAATTATGGCGGCTAAGGCGTACGGTAATAAAGCAGGGGCTGCCATAGTTATCAGGGTTGCCTTCCTCTATTCCGCAGTAATGTTTCCCGCCTCTGTTCCGCAGTAATGTCTTTCTTACATAATGAAGTCCCGGGGGCCGCCGCTGGAGCGCAGGAGGGGGGTTGACTGACGACGGGGGGTGATACAGCGAGAGTGCACAGCTGCACGTGAGGAGTCTCACACACACACACACACACACACAAACAAGGCACGTTGAGAACTGTGCAAACATACATGAAGGCGCACAAAGTCGGTGGTAAGACACAAAAGGCAGAGGCGTGGGGGGCGCATGCGTACATCACGTAAGAAGTCTTGGCATTTACATGCTTGATTGCTTATGTGTGAAAGGGACACACGAAAACACATGAGATCATACGTCATAAAAGGTATTGTTACACAGAATCCTCTGAGCCTCTTTGAGCCCCACCACTGCTAACACAGATAATGGCCTAGATCACACTCTAAAAGTAGGTAGGCTAAAAGCGTTGAATTCTCCCTTTGTTACGCTCTCATCTTGACCCTGTGAATAGGCGACAACGTCCGCTTGCACAGTTGTCACTTACAACGTTTTAAAGTCAAACACGGTGCAATAGTGGTAAATATAACAACAACAACGTCTGTATGTGTATATAGAATTTTTGTCACAGTATGCTCGCTTCTGTTTAGTGGGACATTGGAAAAAAAATGATAAGAAAAGTTCGATTCCAGGTCAGTCTTCACTGTGTGGAGTTTGCATGTTCTCCCTTGGCTTGCGAGGGTTTTCTCCTGGTACTTTGGTTTCCTCCCACATCATTTTGATAGTAGGCTAATGTAGATACATACAGCATGGATTGCCTTCATTAATTAGACCTATATAAGGCTTTTAAATTGTTTGCGGCTTCAGACATTTGCTTTTTTTTCCGTCCAATATGGCTCAACATTTTAGGTTGCCAACCCCTGGACTATGGTATGGAATGGACTTGGAAATTCAGGCATTAGGTAGCACATAACTAGCTAATAACTCAATATTTATGACATTACATCACCTTAAAAGTGGAAAAAGAAAAAAGGAACATCATCGGGGACCCATACCACCCTGGTCACAATCTGTTCCACCTGCTGCCCTCTGGCAGACGCTATAGGTCCCACAAAGTACGGACAAATAGGCTTAAGGACAGTTTTTCCCCACATCCATCAGAACTCTAAACTTGCGGTAACCCAACACACTATCCCTTCTGTGTAATAACTTTGGGGTGAGGTAATATGAAAAGATGTTTGGGTGGTGAGCTGCCTCCTAATGGCTGACTGAAGTTAAGTGAAAGACAGTGAGAGGTAAGTGATCCGCTCGGGGGGGTGATGCGATGTATCCATAACGGCAGAATGCTAAATTATGAGTCCGAAACTACCACTTATTAGGTCTTTTGCCGAGAAAACGCACCTTATGGAGAAGCACTACCAATTTCGTCATACGCTGTTTCTGGGTGTGATGACAATTAGGATTTTATTGTTGATGATGACGACAGGGCCTATGTCCGATTATTATTATTATTAAGTGAAAAACCCTTCAACACACAAGCGCGTCTTGACACATGCCAGGACACCAGCAGCTGCCAAACTGGAGTGTCTGCTTTCCATCCATTCACACCAAGTGCTGAAACCATCTTTGACTTCAGGTTTAAAACAAAACAAAAAAACGAATTAATAATTTAAAAGTATGTGCACAACCTGGCAGCGTAAAAGCTATTCATGCGTGTGAGCTGAAAAACAAGAGAACAATAGTCAGTGTGTGACTCAAGTACGGTAATGTACTGTTCTGTGCTTGCCTGGACCACGCTGTACTGTTATAGAGCAAATGAGGGAACACATGCTGGTACTTATACATGATCACCACGTGTTGGTTTGAGGCAAAACTAAATCTTGGGTGTGTGCGCACACGTGCGTTTGTGTAAGTCGTAAATGTAGAGCCTACTGTGAAAAATAGGGCAGGTATGAATGTGTCAAGAGCAGAAGAAACACAGCTCTGGGAGAAGAGCTATATACTTGGGAAAATTGCACTGGGCAGAGGAAGAATTTAGCATAACACCAGTTCAGATCTACCATAAATGTCGTTTTCATCGGACAGCTGACCTTTTTGTTGGGACAAAATGCAAGCTCCTTTTCATTTCAGTTGAGAAAGATGTTTGAGGTTAAGGGTTCTTTTTAAAGGAGGCTGTAAAAATGAAATATTTTGTTTACAGTATTTTTAAGCGCTGTGTGAGGACAGTGTGTTTATGATATTTATGCATTTGGGATTTGATGCCCTTTATTTATTTATTTTTTTGGGGGGGGGGGGATGTTTTCTAAGTGATCCCAGGCCATTCCTCACTGTGTGGAGTTTGCATGTTCTCCCTGGGCTTCGTGGGTTTTCTCTGGGTACTCCAGTTTCCTCCCACATTCCAAAAAGTAGTTTTAGTATTTTACCCCAAAGTTGGAGCTTCAAAATCATTTCTACTGTTGCAATGACTTGTAAAAAAAAAAAATGTCAAGTTGCCCCCAGTCTATAATGTTTTTCAACCAGCCTGGAGTCGTTTTCTGTTTTGATGTGCATACAATTGTGTGGAGAAATACCAGTTTGTCTGAGGTGCCCTTGAGCAAGGCAGACTATGTATACTTCAGACGTTAAATCAATATTTAATGCTAGACATGATCCCTATAGCACCTGACTGTCTTCAGGGTTTTGCAACAGATGGTGTTGGGGAAAGTTACAAACTCCGTGAAAGGCTGCAAATAAAATACGTGAGATAAATATTTTCTAGTTATATCTATTTTTTTTAGAACATCCACTGAGTAGCCATCACTTTAGGTATAGGTTCGGCATACTTGTGATCCTAATTGGGTCAATCAGTCCAGGAAATAGATATTTTTCAGAGGACCAAACCATCTAAACATTATTTCTTAAAATATTGGTAGTCACTCATGACCATTGTTTACTCTTCATTAACAGTGGACAGTCATAATATGAGCACATCACATTACGACTTTTTCACAATACGAGCATCGTCGCGAGAGAAAACGACGCATTATACGAGCGAAAAACATACAACAACAAACTGAATTATCCCATGAATGCAGGGCTCGGCAACCCAAAATGTTTAAAGAGCCACGTTAGACAAAAAAAAAACACAAATATGTCTGGAGATGCAAAAAAAAAAAAAATTTTTTCTCTTTTCCCTTGGGATCCATGGCCTATAACACAGTCGCTGGGTTTTGTTTACAACAGCAACCAGATTATCATCACGCCCTGCTAATAGAAACGCATGTCGAGGCTATGACGCAAATCTTAGTTGACAGAAATGCTGAACTATTTTTTCTACATACATATTTACAGCATGGAAAAATGTTAACAATGTTTGTGTCTTCTTTGTCCTCCTACAGAAACCATATTAAAACAAAAAATATATTTCTCTCCCCCATTTTCAAACATTTTTGAAAAAGCTCCAGGGAGCCACAAGGGCAGCGCTCAAGAGCCGCATGCGGCTCCAGAACCTATGGTTGCCGACCCCTGCAGTAGTAAAAGGAATTTTCAGTCTACTCAACCAGAACATTTAACCTTTAAAAAAAACTTTTGAGGAAAAAAATAAAAAGATTCAACTTTAAAATGGAGGCAATCATCTCTAAATCTTGCACAATGACAGATTAGATCACTTGGAGATACCTCCTACTGTTTATATCCTTTGGCCCACTCCGCACAGCTGAACTACCAAGTGTGGAATTTATTAAGCGACAAAGCTGCCAGCTCAGCCAAAAATCTCAAGAGCACAAACCAGCGAGAGCGAGCTCATGACATGGCTTTCAACCAAAGCCCCTAAATTTGTTTGGGCTGGTCAAATACTCTAAGTGGTGCAGAATTTGATCAGAAACCACCCTTCCATTATTTCTAATGGCGAAAATCAATTAAAAGGGATATTTCATTAGTTTTAGCAACAGGAGACGGGGCTGCTGCAGGAGGAAGTTGCGGCAATCGTCTGGCCTAATTTGTCTGTTCAACAAAACAGAAAATGGGTATGAAAGCAAGTAGACTTGTCACTTAGTTGGAATTTTTGGAGCCAAGGCTTATTAAATGACATATACAGTAGACAATTGAGGATCCTTTATTTCCGGCAAAAATTGCCTCTCGTTTTCATCCAGGGAGAATAAAATGTGGGGTCGTGCAGGAAGTAAGACATTAGATCAAGGGTGTCAGACTCGGGTTGGTTCGCGGGCCGCGTTAACGTCAACTCGATTTCATGTGGGCCGGACCATCTTAGATATAATATTTAGATTTTTCTTTATAAATGGATTAGAAGAACTGGATTAATAGCCCTGAATATTCAGTTTTTTTATAGATCTAAAACAATGTTTATTTTACCTTTTTTTAAATATATTTTTAGATTTTACTAAATGATTTTTGAACTAAAAACACAGAAACAATGTATTAAAAAATGACAATTATTGATTTAAAAGGGGGAAAATCAGGAAATTTAATATACATCTATACTCTTCATTTTAATTTGATCCTAAAACAGAAAGTCAGCACTCATGATTTACTTTCCCGGGCCACACAAAATGATGCGGCGGGCCAGATTTGGCCCCCGGGCCCGCGCCACTTTGACACATTTGCATTAGATGAAGGTCGCCTTCATTTCACATGATCACACACACACCTTCCAAGATCCTTCAATCTGTTGCTCAGCATGAATAAATAAGGCAGGAAGAAGTGGGGGATGAAAGAATGAGACCAAACCATTAGGAAGAATGGGAGTGCAAAAAAATGGGGTGCATGTGAATCTAGAAAGGTGCTTTGAGGTGCTTAAGCATAGTGTATAAATGTGCGTGAGTGTTTATCAACTGTCTTTGACCCAGATTAGCTAACAGGACCATGGGTGTTTGAAGGTGGTGATGGTGTTAAGGAAACAAGCAAAGATACGTTTGAAGTCACACACTTGAAGACCCATCTGTGTACACACACGCACGCACACAAACAGAAACAACAGCTCATCCCCTAACAGCTTGCCCTCATTAGGCAACTCTCTCTTTCTCTTTCTCTCCTTCTCTCTCTCTCTTAATTCTCTATAAATAGACAGTACCCTACCACCCTACCCACTGGGGCAGACACAGACCTGTCAAGGTGGGACCCCTAACTCATGAGACAACACGCAACTTTTAACACACTTATCCTAAATGCAGCTCTCGCAAAGCCTTGGGCCAACCATGAGGGAATGGGACAGCATGTTGCACTAAAAGGAAATATGCCCAGAGTGCCCCTGGCCATGCCAGAAGTGCTTTGTTTGTGCATGCATGAATACTTGCATTCATTTGTGCAACTGTGCACATTAGATACAATATAATGAACTGATATATTCATACACATTATGGACTGCAAGGTTAATTGAACAAACAATTCTTGATCATCTATTGGACATGTGTCAAAGTGGCGGCCCAGGGTCCAAATCTGGCCCGCCGCATCATTTTGTGTGGCCCGGGAAAGTAAATCATGAGTGCCGACTTTCTGTTTTAGGATCAAATTAAAATGAAGAGTATAGATGTATAGTAAATTTCCTGATTTTCCCCCTTTTAAATCAGTAATTGTAATTTTTTAATCCATTTTTTTCTGTGTTTTTAGTTCAAAACTCATTTTGTAAAATCTAAATATATATAAAAAAAGCTAAATTAAACATTGTTTTAGATCTATAAAAAACTGAATATTCAGGGCTTTTAATCTATTTATTAAAAAAATATCTAAATATTCTATCTAAAATGGTCCGTGAAATCAAGTTGACGTTAAAGCGGCCCGCGAACCAACCCGAGTCTGACATCCTTGATCTATTGTATCTGTGTGGAGATAGATTTTCTATGTGTGGTTTGGTACAGAAGGAAAAAAATCTCAGATGATATGTTTTTATTTCCACCAAGATTTAGGCCAAACAAATCTCACACTGAACCTTTTCTGAAGATTGTAGAGGAATCAATTTTAGCAGGGAAACCCATACTTTACTATCTCCACCACAGCTGTGAGATCCCAGGACATTCCCAGGCTAGATTAGAGGCATATTCCTGCCAGTGCATTCTGGGTCGTCCCTGGCGCCTAACGCCTCGACTCCTTCTCTACAATGACACTTCAGGCTTTATGCCAAATCTCCTGTCAATCTCCCGTTTTCTTTTTTCCCTCACTTGAACAAGATCCCAAAATACTTCAGCTCCTCCACTTCAAGTAGAAACTCTTGACCTGGAGAAGACATCCCACTTCTGCCATCTTCTCTGTAAATTCAATTAATAAACTCACATTCTTTGCGAGTCACCGTTGGACTACACTCCTGAAGAGGGGCTCTAAAGCTACGTCCACTCAGCAGTTCAAATTCGTATATTTATTTGTATTCGTATATATATATATATGTATATATAAATAAATATATATATAAATATATATATATAAATATAAATACATATATAAATATATATATATATATATATATATATATATATATATATATATATATATATTTCAGCAATGTGCTTATTTATTCATATATTTACTTATATATTTATTTATGTATTTATTTATTAATTAACTTACTTATTACCTATCTATTTATATCTAAAATGCCTTTTCTGTATCTGCATTCTCACCCTTTTGCTACTGTGACAAGGAAATTTCCCGAATACAGGATGAATAAAGTTATCCAATCCAATCCAAATTCATTTTTTTGTCCATATGTGACACACATCCGATTTTTTTCATGCAAAGAGAACATTCCAATTCCCATCTGGACTCATTTCGATCGGGATATAAATCGGCTATCTATACAATGCTTCTGCAATATGTAAGTAAGTAAGCATATGCACCTGCCACATACATCAACAATAGGCAAAGACTGTCACAGTTTTTCGCTAAAACCATCAGATTTGAATTAAATTATGGATTAATGCATGGAAAATACTTCATGTTACCTCATTTGACGCTATCAGGTTAGGGAAAGACCTTTGTTAGCATGAAATCCTCAAAAATTCCACAGCATGATGACGTAGAACAGGGGTGGGCAAACCAGTCCTCGAGGGGTGCTGTGTGAAGGGTTTGGTTCCAACTGATCCTGTACAGACACTTTGACCAATGAGATTTCTGCAGAAAACAACAAGCACCTGACTGCAATCCCCTGATTGCACTTGTAGCACACCAGATTGGTGAAAAGGTGGCCTCTTTATGGATTGGAATGAAAACCCACGCCCACTACGTCCCTGTGTGAAATAGTTTGCCCACCCCTGACGTACAATTTCTGAAAGGACCATATAGACTTCCATGAACACGTGACACGTGACGACATGCTACATTTTGTATGCCGATCATGGTAAAAGTCACATTCGTTCCTGCTAACAAAAAATCCGATTTGACCATCACGCCACCCTGTGTAAATATAAGTTTTGAAGTTGTTTACGCAGGTTACGTGCTTGTTCCCAATATGTAAGGTACAAAGTGAAACTCACAGCCGTGCCACTCAGTTTTGCTGAGCCAGTTCCTCATTTCAGTCAGGCAATATAGTCACATCACCACGGCACTCTTGTACAGCAAAATGAAATGCGGCCATGACTCACACTGCCGACCACAGTTGTGCTTACAAACCAAAACGCGCACTGTAGCAAAAGGTCTCTTGGAGGGCATTACAGTGAAACATAGCTTTGCCACAGACAATAAATGACCTCATGGAGACATAAAACATTTCCATTTGTTTTCCTCACCTATCTTCACGGCTTCTTATCTGTCTTATATGCACTGCATCAAGCAAGCCCGGCATGATTACTTATTTTAATGTGATGCTATAAAGGAGCTTGTTTGTATTGGGTATTCTGTTTACACTGATAAGAAATGGATACAATACAGATGGTCACTGCATTTATCAAGCGGGCATAAAATGACACAATTGAGTGATAAAGACGGCTCAGGTTTAGCTTCACCTATTAGAAATGTCCATAGTTTATGACAACAACAGAAATCTTTGCTGGATCCTTTAAAGACATATTGCACTTATTTTTATATAATCATCATTTCTCATCTCCCACTCAGAGTTCCGCAACTGCTTGCATCCAAACGCAATGCAAGGACAGTATTAACTCATATTTTCAGCCAATGTTTACTTTTCTGAAGGATTAACGAACCACTATAGGTGTAACGATTAAGCGTGGATCTAAATTATGTTTAGATTCAAACTCCAAATGAAGTATAGCTGGTCACGAAAGATTTTCCTGCCCCTTTATTTTTTTATTTTTTAGTAAAGAAGACTGAAGGTTTGGCCTGACAGCAAATAGCTTTCAAACTGTTTATTATTTCCTCCATCTTGACTCATGCCCCACTTGCAGATGAAAATAATGATGCTGGAGTTCAAACTTTATAATGATTATATTTTAGGATGGACTGAATATTGTTTTCAAAACGAATACTAATAGCTGATAATTTCCTGCTTCTCCAGACTATTATTATAAATTAGCATGAAATATTTACTAATATAGTATTAATATAGTATAGTACTGTAACTCCTATCCAAAATCAACATTAAAACAACATTAATTTCTATTGTTCCCTCAATTTCCCTCCAATTTTAATGCACCACACTACCTGGGGATGCATGTTTTTAAGGGTGGGCATCAGTAAATGGGATGGTCCCCCAGTGCAAAGCTGTACTGTGATCCTAATCTGAGCACTCAATAGATTTTCCATTCATTCAAACTGGAAGTGGATGCTCATGTTTGAATGCCAATGTTTATTTGCATCTCTCATTGAAAATTAATTCAATGTCTAGTGCCATCATTGCCATCCATTGAGTTAACACAGACACTATACCAGTGAAAAAAATACTTGTTAGCAACCTGTTGCTATTTTAATGAACAGTGACATCTTTCTAGAATGATATATTGATTTTTGGCGGGAGCATATTGCTAACCTTTTTGAATACAAAGTATCACGTTATATTGCTTTCTACACGTGTCAAAGTGGCGGCCCGGGGGCCAAATCTGGCCCGCCGCATCATTTTGTGTGGCCCGGGAAAGTAAATCATGAGTGCCGACTTTCTGTTTTAGGATCAAATTAAAATGAAGAGTATAGATGTATATTAAATTTCCTGATTTTCTCCCTTTTAAATCAATAATTGTATTTTTTTAATCCATTTTTTCTGTGTTTTTAGTTCAAAAATAATTTTGTAAAATCTAAAAATATATGAAAAAAGCTAAAATAAACATTGTCTTAGATCTATAAAAAACTGAATATTCAGGGCTTTTAATCCAGTTCTTTTAATCCATTTATTTAAAAAAATCTAAATATTATATCTAAAATGGTCCGGCCCACATGAAATCGAGTTGACGTTAACGCGGCCCGCGAACCAACCCGAGTCTGACACCCCTGGCTTACTATATCGTCACAACGGAAGTAGATGATGACGTTGACTTATGATTAAACATTCAGGTAGATGAAATCATACAAAAAGGATGGATCACTTTGTTGATGTTTTCTTACATTCCTCCGACTCACAAAAATCAAAACAAAGGAGCACATGCCGAGAAATATTATTTTAAATCTGTTCTAGTTTTTATGTTATTAGTTGAATCGGCATGATGATACATTTTATTTATATTTTCAAGAGACTAATTTATAGGGGGTGGTAGTTCAAACATTTAAGTTGTATGACCATGATTAGTGGATTCTACAAAGCCATGTCTTTGCACTGACTATTTCTGGAAAACATATAACATACCTGTCAACCTTGGCCAATTCCTCCCCGTATTAATGATTGGAATTCCCCGTATTAAGCAATAGAAAACCGTACAAATGCAACACGGCACATATTTACTCACATAGGGTGCACGTAAAAGTGTTATGGTCGCGGCGCGTTGTCGTGACGCGACCGTGAATGTATTCGGACCCAAGCGCTATGACTCATAGCTGCTTAAATAACGAAACAGGAAATGATTTAATCATTTCCTGTTTTTTAATCATTTCCTGTTTCGTGTAAAAGGGGAATGCGTGTGCGCATATCATGCTTAAAACATGACAATATTAGCAATTGACGATGACGTTTTCGTCTGCTACCAGTGACCGAGACGATCCGGATTAGAGCCGAAATGCGTAAAACGAGATCCGTTTTACAAAAAACGTACTTAAAAAAAATCTCGTACAAAAGTTGTTATACGGCGTACACAATTTGAAATGATCAAAAAACGTATAAAATACGGGAAAAACGTATAAGTTGACAGGTATGATATAACGATAGTTGTTTGTTACAAGAGAATCAAATTAATACATGCACAATTCCGAAGTGATGAAGAGGAGGCGGTTCGTAAGTGACGTGCCCCTCCATCCCCCCCTCAACTGCGCCCCTGCCAAAACCTCTCTTTCTCTGAAACACCCACTCATCTCATCAACCAGGGAAAACCTATTCCTATCGTTCAATACAATCACATATTCCAGGAAATCCAGACATCCCAACACCGGCCGTGCACCAGTGCAAGTACAAAAACCTATAGGACACCGCCTATGATATGCATATAGTGCAAAAGGTCTACGTGCAAAAAAAAAAAACTGCAAGCCCCCTCCCGTCCCTTCCCCCTCCCCACCCACGCCACACGCACGGAATACCGGGGCATGCCCCGGCGACGCGTCCAGCTGTCAGCTCCGCTTCTTCCGGCAGAGAGAGCTCGGAACTTTATTTACACGAGAGTCGACCAAGCGTCGTCGCGTGTGATCTTGCGTGTGCGTGAAACATGTCACCCTCGTAGTAATGGCTTCACAGGCGGCACGACAATCAGTGCCCCGCAAAGCCCCCTTTTTTTTCCTATAACCCGACCACGCGTAAAGAACCAACACGCCCTCATCATCAACACATGATATAGTGAGTCCATAATCCAACGATGCAATGACAACACGGCACGAATCACCGTCGTCATCGCGGATCTGCAGCCCTGCACATCCCCTCACTCCATTTTGTCTCTCATTTGACCGTCAGGGAAACATGAAGGGAAGCCAAGGAGGAGGTTTGGAGGAACGGCAACAAACGCAACCTCTCTCGAGCACGCAGGCCTTGAGGAAAAGACGACCGTGGGGATATTTAAAGGGCCACGATGGGGGATGTCGACACCAAAAAAAAAAAAAACCCAAGCATGCTACACACTCGAAAAGTTTCCCCCCCAACCCTGACGTTTAAAAGCAATCGATCACCTGACCGGCTCTAAAAATAAAACTAGACCACCAATGTAGGCCAGCGTTTGGAAGGAGCAGACACGCGCACACGCATAAACATGACGTGCACATTAAAAATTCAGCATATGATAGGCAGAAACGTTGTAAAATGCCCCCTCGTAGCAGCATCCTTTTCCTCCCCCTCTCTCACCGCAACATCATTCCCGTGACCACGTTCACGCCACGCAGCAACAACAACAAAAAACCAACAACAAAAAAAGAAAGCACAATTTCTTTACCTTTATGTCTGCCTTTCGCTGTCATCCTCACACTGTTCGCCGTTTCATTGGAACAAGATGCTCATCTCTCCCACTCGCTGGCTTGTGCCTCCCTCTACCACTCCGTGGGTGACTCTGGAGGGTATTATTCAGTAGCAGCCAACCACCGCTAGGGGTAGCCCGCGAGCACGGAGGAAGTCCGTGTATTGCAATAGCGCCACTCACCCCTCCTCCTCATCCTCCTCCTTCTTCCGAAAATGGGGTATTGCCTTGCTGAGGAGTGAATTCTAATAAAGAGGGGAAGACCCTGATTGTGTCGTATAGCGGCGGATGTACCCCCCTCCCCCCTCCCAGCCCTCACTCACCCACCTACAGCTTCTCCTCTCCCGCCCCTCCCCGAAAATCTTGAGAGGCAGGCACATGCACGGTGACTTTATTGAGTGATAAGTGCTACAGTAACAAAGGGGGACGAACACGAGACAGCGTGCTACATGGGGGAGAAAAGGGGGAGGATCACAGCAGAGTCATGTGTGCATATAATGTACAGTCGCTGGGCGTGCATCATTCGCCAATGCCTACATTTGATGAGCCGATCCGCGGGGCTTGCGTTGCAGTCGGACATCCTGGGGGGTGGGTGGGTGTCAGGGGGTGTGTGGGGCGGTTGTCGGGTCTTCTGTCAAACACGGTGGCGTTGGCGGGTCCTCGCGATTGCAGGCATCACTCTGTGGCGTAACCGTCTTGTCATGGGCGGGGATAACCAGCTGTGGTCGTTGAGATCGGGGGGCTGGGGAGGCAGAGGTTTCCCCCCTGTTGAGGCGGCATGTTTGAATCCTGGATTTGATTTGGTGGAGATTCCTGGGAGTTGTGGGAAAAGGGGTGGGAAAGGGTTGTGAGCTCGAGCTCGCCAAGACAACCGTTGCAAAGTGAAGATGAGATGCGCAGCTGGATGGCAACACCCCGGAATGGCGAGAGAAAGATGAACTCCCACGCATATTCACGCGGGCAGATATGAATGCATCCGGACTTTTACTGCCATCCTGTGGAGGTTTACACTGTTAAAGTCCTGCAGGGTTTTTTTTTCCACACAGCTGCTTCCCATTTTGCGTTTCAACATTGTTATCTCCCAGTGTCTTAAGAAATGCGCCATTGTCTGTCTAATCTAAAAGAAAATGAGAATAAGAATTGCATAATTTATTCTCGTCTTGTTATGGAAGATATGCATATTGTGCATACTTTCCCCATCTGCCTTTACACTTTTCCCATTGGAAGTATACAAAATCCTGACTAGACTTCTCTGAATTTCTCAATTGCGATTAAAACAACACAAAAGATTTTTTTTTAACCTAGAACACAAAATGTTTTTTACATTTTGATCACCTAAAAGTGGTAAATATTGTCACGATTTTTTTTTTTTTAAAAAGTGTTGTATCATCAGTTCTTGCGACATCTGATGGGCCAAGCAGAAAGTTGCCTGGCATCTTTGCTGCAGTTGTCGATTTATTATTGTGAAAAGACCCAGACGGATGTTCTGTTCTTGTTCCGGTCGTGTGAGCACAGGCCCGCTGTGATTTGGTAGCCGCTGCAGTAGGAGGAAGGACCGCGGGTCTACCCCTTCCATCGTTTACTTTCGACTCGAAAATCTCAAGATTGCCCTTTGTAATAGCGAATAGCGATCGTTTGAGTGTGCTCTAGTCGTGTTCTATGATAATTACGTCGCTCTGTTCTCCACGGACTGACATCAATCGCCATTTTAACCGCACGTTTTCCCTGACAGAAGCGCTAGCACAACAATGGCTCTGAAAAGAATCCACAAGGTAAGGAAGTGAGCGGCGAGGCCCCGCATTCGCACTTAGATCGGGGATTTTGGGCCGAGGTCGTCCGTCTTCTGCTCGACACTTTGGTTTGGCTACGCTCCGTTGATTGAAATGATATTGACAAAATAAGACGTACGGTCTCCGGGCACCCAGCGACTAGGGTCGGAGCAATCCGCCGCCTTTCTGTCTTCTAACGGGCCACCTCAACCTACACTTAAGCCTTCTCTACCCGTGGTTCGAATTCTCATCTTGGATACTCTCACCCCGAACTCATCGAACCACCATATGTTGCGGTGTTTAAAATGCTTGTGGCGTTTCTACGTGAACAAAGTCGTATCTTGCTACGTCCCGATGTTCGGCTAACGAGAAGCTAAATGTTTCCGCTGTTTCAGCTAAGCTAACACATTCACACTAAGGTGAAACTTGAGTGGACTCGCTCATATTCGTTTTTGTAATGCAATACTTTTAAAATAAATTGTACTGCTAAGATTATATTGCCAGCAGTTACGTGTTTTTACATAATTAAAAAAGCGACTTCTGTATTGTGACAGCGAGAACGGTTATCAGCTAACGTAGTTGATGCTGTGTTTTCATCGCGTCGCCTAAACAATGCGCCACCTTGAATGCCATTTTTACGCGTTTGTTTTGCTAATAATTTGTTACTGAATGTAAATGTGTATTTGTTTGACCATCGGCCGTAAAATACGACCGTGGGAATGCTAGTAGTCATAGGAGCAGGCCCCACGCGTACTTCGGCCGATGTCGTGCTAGTGACAGCGGGCCAGCCGCAGGACGCCGTCACGCCGTTTCTTTGCCGCTTGTTGACGTCTTTAGCCATAAATATTATTACATATATTAGACGTGGCTGTTTTTTTACGGCGGGAGTTGAGCTTTTGAATTGAGACAAGTTGAGGTTTGCCCATCTGAACCGTCTACTGACAGCTAAGCAGTTGTTGCCGCGAGCATTCTCTCTTGGAAGCTATACTAGTTGTCGTCACTCACTTCAAATTGTCTCAATGTTGACTTCTTTCGTTGTTGGCACGGTCTGCCATACCTGAAATAGTTCCGTTGCATGAAGAGGTTGATTCTTTAATCAACTAGTTTGAGAAATATACCACAGATAGCGGTAGAGCTGTGCAATACGGCCTTAATTTGTCATGTCACAACATTCTTTTCCGAATGTTATTGCAAGAAAATGTGTAAAGCAAAACTAATTGGTGAACATTATTTACACGAAAGTTATGATTAAATCTCGTTAAAAAATGTTATCCTCTTTTCTCTCTTGTTTTATCAAGACTGACATTAGAAGTTCAATTTCCGAGTGCAATGGACACCGACTAGTCTTTAATACATTGATTGATGAACATCTACATTGAATTGCAGGACATATTAATCTTCGGAACTGCAAATGTACATTACAATGATATGCTTCAATTCTGCTGAGTATATGTGACCCACCAGGTGTGGGGCATGGAGATGGGGTCTCTCAGCATCGCAGTTCTCCTTTTGAGACACAGAGCAGTTTACAAGCCGAGACCACCCATCAGCCTCCGTAGTGTGCAGTCAGCATGCGGTGTCCATTTGGATCACATTTTACACCGGAGGAAAAACTACACCAAGAAATTTAACTGTTATGTAGCCCACGTCGTACCCCTACTGGAACTGGTCCAATCGCGATCATTTTGACTTTCGTCCGGCAGGAATTGGCCCCACTTCCAGAATAGCAGGTTCGCCAAATGGCTGCCCAAGGAGGCTCCACCTGTCTCAGTAACTTTTAAAGGACACGTCTCTGGTGGTTTCCACACCGTGTTTCTATTCACCATTGGCAAAGTGGCGAATGTGCAATACAAACATGGTTTTTAAATGATACAATTTTTTCTTCTTCCCCAGAATGAAAAAAATAGTTATTTCTTTTCAATGGAGTCCAACATTGACCCTTTTGTCTGTGAGACCAGAGTTCACGTCAAGTCTCACATAGCGACAATATTGTGTACGCAAAATAAACTATAAACCTTTTTCCACATTGAGCTTTAATAAAATATTCATCCAAAAGAGTGATACAATAGATCTCACAGTGCTAGATAGGATTATTACTGAGCTGTGTACTAGTGGACTGAACACTAGGTTCTGTTTTTGTCAAATCTGTATTTGTTGCAGCTAATTTTCTGTTAATGAATTTGTAATAAGCCAAAAATACCAAAGAACAACAAAACTCCAACCTGAATAACTCAATAACTTTGCTTTAAAATGATTATAGGGGAAGAAAACCTTCCGCACTTCCTTCCCTTGTCTGTTGAAATGGACACAAAAATGCAAGAAAAAGAAAGCAACACCTATCAGTCAACCCACATCTGACTGTTTTGCTTTTCTTGTTTTTGGTTTGTGATAGGAATTGAATGACTTCGCACGGGATCCCCCAGCCCAGTGTTCCGCTGGACCAGTAGGAGATGACAGTAAGTTTACCACACCACTGTATTAAGGACCAATGTCAACAAAAGTTGGGCGATTATAGAGTACTATTACTAAAGATTCACATTCAAAGATTATTGGTTTTGTAGGGTTTCCTTAAAATAACTTGTAATTTCATAAATAAATAACTAACACGATGGAAATTTCTGTTGGAAGCAGCTTTGTATTTGAATCTATTACACCTATATAAGCCCCCAAATGCTCTAATAATTAACCTGTCAAACCGGTCAGCTGTCGCTTTGTAAACGCGCTTCCATCCACTTTTGTTGTGCAGCACTGTACCAGTGGTTGATTGTATGTCTATACACTAGTCCAAATAATGATGTAAATTCCATTTTTTCTTAGAGCGCTCCAAGTTAGCCTCTTCCCGATTACCCAGCGTAATAAACAACACGGGAAATCTGACTGAAAACTTTCCCAATTGGTGTCAATTACATTTTTTTTTTATTGTGGGATAGTAATTAAAGAAGCAAACAATTATAATGAAAAATACATATCATCGGAGGAAATGATCTCTTATACATGATGACTCAATAACAGTTTTCCAAGTTGAAATGGATTTGATGTCTATAACTGTCAATTGAAGTAAATAAGTTAATAGCTACAGGCATCAAATACTATACTATATAAATATATATGTATATGTATGCATATAGTATATAATTTGCACTAATTACCAAAGAATCAGAGCATCAGTGTAAATGGGCTATGCAGGGGAGGTAAGTGGAGCTGTGCATTGGGAAAAGGGGCAATAGTTCACAAACTGACAGCATTTAGGAGAGACTGAGTACGACTACAGCATACCAATTAATCTATGCCTAATCGGTTGAATTCAGCTTTTAACACTCTGGCTCTAAATTGTGTTCCTTATACGTGCTTATAGGATGCCTCTTTAATAGTTTAACTTTGCATTTTGTTTTTCTGTTCGGTCTTGAGCTTTACACCATGTGAGAACAGATACAAAAAAGGCCTATCACTAACATACCATAAAGAACGCTAAAATGTTGGTTACCTTGTTTGACAGGACAAGTGGCCCACTTGTAGTCATCCATAAAAATGTTATATTAGAACAAAGGTTAAAGGGACATGATAAACAGTCATTGGATTGGATTGGATAACTTTATTCATCCCGTATTCGGGAAATTTCGTTGTTCCAGTGGCAAGAGGGTGAGGATGCAGGAATAGCAAAGGCATTTTAGACATGAATAGATAGGTAATAAGTAGGTCAAGAAATAAATACATGAATAAATATATAATTAAATAAGCGTGTTGCTTAGCACATATATACATACATACATATTGGGCACCGAAGCCAATATGAGAAATTCTGACAGGGTAGGGCTCTTCTAAACAAAGCCATGGAAGGGATTTCTTTCTATTTTTAAAATGCCTCTTAATCACCTGTGCACAAAAAGCAGCCTTATTGAAAATTTCCCTAACCTATTTAAACCCACTCTCCCCATTTGAGGACAGCCTGTAATTCTTTACTTACTTGACATGAAGTAGTTTCCCCATTTAATTAAGATGTTATGAATACATAGAGGAAATCTAAATCTTGTTAACTTGGTTTAAAATGGGTTAAGTTCATCCAATTTTTTAAAATTACCACATAAGGTAAATTTACATGGTTTCTTTTTGTGAAGCTGAAAATAGTCTGCTTCAGTTTATTATTTTATTTATTTCATATTGCACAGCAACTTTCGACTTCAGGGCAAATTTATACTAATAAAGATGCCTGTGAAAATTTCTGTAGGTTTTATTCTTCGTTACTTTTCATAATGGAAGGAGGAAGTTATCTTATCTTTATTATGCAACAGAACAACAAAAACACTTGAAATCATTATACATTTTATATTATTTTTTAAAAGTACAGTAACATTGTTACATTCAAATTGGAACAATAAGGAAAGTAATTTACTTATTAACAAAAGTTTGAAAGACAAAAAATGTGATAGTTATATACATATATTGTCATCGCCCAGGCCTAGTTTATGTAATCATTTGTTTAACCCTAGAATGGTAACCCTCTATTTCAGGGGTTACCTTTCACGCTTCTGAAATAGAGGGTTACCACGGTTACCGGGGATAAATGGTGAAAGGTAACCCCTGAAATAGAGGGTTACCATTCTAGGGTTAATCAGCTACTAATGTGCCCTCATAATCATTTTCTGTGTTACAGGTTTTCATTGGCAAGCCACAATAATGGGACCTGTAAGTATTCAAGAGGTTGCTCTCGTATTGACATGGCCACTAGAAAAATGGCTATATCTTGTTTTACTTATATATTCCAGCTTCTTTTGTGTATGCATTACTTACATTTTTTTGCCTCTTTCCGCTTTAGAATGACAGTCCTTACCAAGGCGGGGTTTTCTTCTTGACCATCCACTTCCCCACAGACTACCCCTTCAAACCACCAAAGGTTTGCAAGACAGGAATACATTAAATATTAGAGCAGTGAAGTAGTACAACACATTGCTGAAGCCAATCCTAGTTTTTCTGTGTCCATGGTGCCCTGCATTAATCATCCACGTTTCTGTCTTCAGGTTTCATTTACAACAAGAATCTACCATCCAAATATTAACAGCAACGGCAGCATTTGTCTTGACATCCTGCGATCACAATGGTCTCCAGCTCTCACCATCTCCAAAGGTAGGCAGTTTTTGTGCTGGCCTTTTTACTAAAAGTGGGTGTCTACCCCGACTGTGCTCACGACATAAGAATTCATAGAGCAAGCAAAGCTTGTTTTCCTAGCCCGGGGGTCTTTTTACTCTGATTGCCAAGACGGTGGTGGTCATGTTCATTATTAAAACAAGAAATAAAAATTTATGGAAAAGGACGAGGCTGGATGGCAGCCAGTTGTCATGTCAATTCTCAGAGCTTGTTAGCTGCTCCCTACTAAAATATTCCTGGCTGTTTAAAATTGGCACTCATATTCACGTATACGATATTGTTTTGCTGCATATTCTTACTATTGGGCTATTTAAGTGGACACTTTGTTAAAAACATCACCTTGCAAAAATTCTGCCTTACACAAATAATTGAAATTTTTATTGGCAAAAAAAATTTGCTTACAGAAAAAGAGCGTCCGATTTGAATTCAGTTTCCCAAATTGTTTGATGACCCTCTGACATGTCCTTCCCAGTTCTCCTGTCCATCTGCTCTCTGCTGTGTGACCCAAACCCAGATGACCCCTTAGTACCCGAGATCGCCCGTATCTACAAGACGGACAGGGAAAAGTATGTTTTCTCATTCTATATTTTGGTGAAGTTCAGTTTGTCACTACGTGTGCACTCCCTGAGTAGTTCGATGTTATAAATTGTCTTTTAAATTATTATTTTTGCTAATTAATCAGAAGTAAACTGAGAAATTACCCATGAATAACCCTAGTTTTCTCAGCCTTTGGCATGAAGCCATGTACGTACAATACATAAAATATTATGAAACATCATGTCTCCATTGTTATTGTGTTAAATCTGAATGGCACGTCACATTTTAAAATGACAGAAAATAACCACCTTTTTTTTGTCTGTTTGCAGGTATAACAAAATAGCCCGGGAATGGACACAAAAGTATGCAATGTAGTGTTGGCGAAGCAGAATCATGTCCAACCAGCTCTAAGGCAAACGTTTGGGGAGCTTGAGATGTAAAGAGAAAACAAAACAAAACAAAACAAAAAAAACATACAAACAAAAGAAAAGTTTTAAAATAAGATCTTGTTGGTTTCCATTGGAGTGCTTTCATTGAGCCACGCCTCCCCATCACCAGAGTACCTCTGCCCCCCCATTTGTGTTGTCTCCCCTACCCCAGCCTGTCTCCATCTTTCTGTCTTGCCTGCCCTCCCTCTCACGAACTAACAGCCAACGTGCAATTGTAATAAACGCCTCTTCCGTAGTGCCCTACCTTTTTATTTCCCCTGTCTATTTTCGGTTTTATTTACTTAACGTACAGGTTGGGCTGCCCCTACCGCCTTTCTTGCGTCCCCATAATTAGTATCCCACCACAGGTTGTTAATCACTTAAAGCATTCCTTTAAACATCTAATTTGAAGGGACCGGTTTCTTTTTTCCTTTGGGGGGGTTGGGGGGACACACAAAATTGGGGGTATTTTTTTCAGTCTGAAATCTGTTTTTCCCATTTATTATTTTTTTATTATCATGTCGAGAAAGCAGACTGACTGTGTTGAAGGGCACTCTATTAACTATAAGGCTACAACACACATGAACCGTTTTAAACTTATGTCACCCCTATAATGGCCAGCATCTTTTCTTTATCGATCAAGTGAAGGCTTTGGACCGGGTATTTAAAAATGAATTTTTCCTAGTTGAACCTGTTTTTGTTTTTTTTTTAATCCCCCCACATATCCATCTCCCCATAACTCTTTAGGCTGCTTATTTTCTTTTTGTTACTTGCTTTTTTGTTGTTAAATCTAGAGGCTAACATCTTAAATGGCTCTGGGACTGGCTTGGGCTCTTGAGTGCGAGGAGAACCCACTCTTCTTGCACAAAACCTCTGTATATTGAATTACCTGAGAGGCTCGTTGAGCTTTGTGTGTTGATTAAACTGTGTAATAAAAACCCTTGACTCCTATGTTGGGTCATTTTAACACCCTTTGGGGAGGACATGGGAGGATGAAAGGGTTATTTTTAAAGCGAGGTCTTGCGTGGGATCCCTTTTTAAACCTACAAATTCACTACCTTGTTACTATTCTCTTTCCTACTCCTACAGGAAACATGTCCCAAATCCTTTGGCTAATAATTTTCTCAATGCATGCAATACTATTGAAAATGGGTAGATCTAAGTTTTGATGTTTTGATGTGCATTCGGGGTGTAGTGAATAAATGTTTCCATTCAAAAAATAAGGTAGGAAATGATGCATTTAGAATGTATAATGATTAAAAACAAGTCAATTGAGCAACACCTTCAATACTGAATCCTGAAATTGATTTATTGCAGAGATAAAGACATTAAAATCTCAACAGGGTCACACATCAATGGGTTAAATTTGTACATTCTGTTAGCATTTAACCATATCTAGATTATAACGAAATGTACGTAAGGGTTATGAAGCTGATTATATCCAGCCTTAGGAACACCTTTACAATAGAAGTAAATGGTATTTACTTTGGCTATTGACTATACTACACCGTTTGATTTGATTTCCATTAGCAGTGGGTGTTTTGTCGCCCCCTTTAGTCGTCTCACAGAATTACATCATGTAACAACATTAGGATTGATTCATTACGATGGTTGTGTACTACATTTAGCCTACTACTGCAATGCATGAGGATTGTCAATTAAAATAAAGTGAGCTTTATTTACAAATACAAAAACTATATCAGGCTGTATATTGGTTTTAAAAAATCCATTATTTGTGTGAATACAGTAACCTTTCTGTATCTCTTATGTTTATGAAAAGATTAAAAGTTAGGCAATCTATAACTATTTCAAAGTGCACGTTCAGTTGACTAATATGTGTTTATTAAATAGCTGACAAAAAAAGGCTGCGACTGATGCGCATCAGACATCTTGCCTTGTATGTTATATCTATGAGTCAGGATCGGGGGTACTGACGTCACTGTAACCAAAGATTGTATTTATCAAGCGAGTTCATCTAAACGATTACGAATAACGGAAGCTCGTACTATTTTTTTTCTCAAACGTTCATTTGTTAAAAAAAATATTTGGTGTTATTGAATGCAACTATGGCTATGCGTAAACATCAAAATAACATTGAGAGGGAAATTTGGAGATTCAAGCAGCGTTCATAATAGCGCTAAAGCGAAACCAGAAGTTCTTAGGGGGGAACTGCTTGAAGCTTCTTGTAACCTCTCTGTATTACGTATGCGTGTTGTTAGTTGACGTACGCAGGACGAGACCAACGCTAGCAGAAAGAGGACGGAGTCCACCTAACACTTAGCCGCGACTGACCTTGTTGCTGCAGCCAAATAAACCAGCGTCCACAGAAATCATGGCCACCCCATCCATCCCGCCGTTGTCATCAAGCTCGGGAATGAGGTTGTCAAAAGGTAAAGTGTTCATCTATAGCGCCTAGCATGCGGCGATGGGCCTTGTTCTAACTTATTTTATTTCAGCGACCCCCCTAAACTCAACATCGGTGCCACCTGACTTCTCATTTTGTGACAGCTTTGTTTTGTTTGTATAACGCATCCGGAAGTCACTTCAGGTTGATGATTGGCGTGAAGAGCACTGCAAGGACACGAAATGCTTTTATTGCAGGCTAACACGCACCTAACATTTAACAGTCCGAAGAGTCATATTTAGTTTCCAAGCAGTGGTCGTTTTGAAGGCTATCCAACTTTCTCACCGTGGCTTGGCCTCGTGCCCCCCGAGTAAAGACTCATCACGGGACCTGCTAAGCCTGACAGGCGGCTCGTCCCTGTTTCTACTCTGCAGGCATCTGCTTACTCATAAAAGAAAGAAAAAAAAGAATTCGCTTTAAATTCATGCGATATCTTGATTCCAGATAAAATGTGTCACAAATTAGATTAGGCAATCTAAATCTTCCAACACATGTCACAAATGGATACCTTCGATGAAAAAGAGAATTAAAAATACATTTTTACTAGCAGATTTTACACATTTGAAATCTATAAGTTATAACGCATCAACTTTAACAGGTCCAGCCATGTATGTTGGTCTTAGCTGTCCTTAAATCCCTTCCAAAAATGTGATTCATACTCCAGTGCTATATATTTTTTCCTTTTTATTGTTTGACTGGTGTGAACATTACGGTACTTTTTAACATTTGCGTGCCTTTTGCTTTGTTCTCTGCAGAACATTTTCTGGTTGCGCTGCCCGTGGCTGTTGTCGCAGCCGCAGGAGGCTTCCTGGTCAGTCGTTACCTGAGTGGGCGGAGCTGCAAAAAGGGCCTGGTCAACACCTGCATCAACAAAGATAGTCCCAAAGTGGTGCATAGCTTTGACATGGAGGACATTGGCTCCAAAGCTGTCTACTGTCGCTGCTGGAAATCACAGAAGGTCAGTTTGTGTGTCGCTGTTTCAGTTATTGCTGAAGATCAAAGTCTCTTCTGTAACTCTTGCGACCGTTTGTTGAGGTCATTTATTGCTAGTGTTCCAAAAGAGACTGTTGGTATTGTTTGGATTTCAACACAAATTCCTATGGCTACAACTCTGTTATTGCTATCTGCTATTGATTATCTTTTCAAGTTTCTAGTTTCCATCAATTTATTTAAAAACTGCACATTTGATATTGGCAGAGAAGAAAATGCGCAAATGTCAACTGAAAAAGGGCAAAAAACATTTACATATTGTTACTGAATACAGATAATCAGATTGTCTTCATACAGGATGACTGCATTTAGAAAATATTTCATGTTGCTCTGAACAATCGATTATCAGAATACTTGTTGATGATTCATTGTGTCATAGTCTCTCACTTTCTTCAATTAAGGTAAGAATTTGCATTGACCCTTTTAACGAATTCACGTTAAAACCGTTGAGTGAATCCAACGAAAATTTTGATTCATGCATTTTCCGTACTGCTTATCCTCACAAGGGTCGTGGGGGGTGCTGGAGCCAATCCCAGCAAACTACGGGCATCAGGCGGCGGAAACCCTGAACTGGTTGCCAGTATCGCAGGGCACAAGGAGACAAACAACCATTCACGCTCACACTCATACCTAGGGGCAATTTAGAGTGTCCAATTAGCCTACCATGCATGTCTTTGGAATGTGGGAGGAACCAAACTTGCATGCCAAACTCCACACACGAAAGTCCAAACCTAGGATTGAACCTCCGATCTTCGAACTGTGAGGACGACACTCGGCTGCCATAGTTGTCGATTATATAATTGTTTTGATAATAATTTGTTGTCTATCACTACAGCTTTCCTCGCGTGAAATAATATCGCAGGGTCAAGCTGGGTCGCATTAAAACATTTTATTTGAGACATGCTTCAGGCAATCGCTAACTTGTGCTCACGTCCTAAATGATTCAAATCCTCATTACAAAGAGACAATACACTTTTACATTCTACCTTCTTAATACACACTTAAACCCCGTTTTGAAAGTACTCTTCAGCACCCCGTCGCTCACATAACTTTCCAAATGATGCAAAAGAAAAAAACATCAACCTCTACATAAGAATCACATCCATTCATATACAGACTGTGTGAATTGTGATTTTCTGCTTTTGCAGTTCCCTTTCTGCGACGGTGCCCACAGCAAACATAACGAGGAAACCGGTGACAATGTGGGGCCGCTCATCATCAAGAAGAAGGACGCATGAGACCATCCCAACTTTGGCTCCGCTGCTGTTTTTTTGTTTTTGTTTTTGTGAACGGCATCGCAAGAGCCATTACGGTATTTCATTGACACGACAAATCACACAGGCCTCAGTAGAATTTGATTCCCCACCAAGTTATACAAAAGTAGTATGATAAACGTTTGCAAGGAGATGATGAACACCAAAATCAGGTGGTGTTTCAGCCTCCATCCACTTAAGAATGGTTGGTGTATTCAGTTGTAGACCTGCTATCTATCCTAAAGCTCAAGGCCTTAAATCGATGAATTCCAAGACGCACTACAAAGCTGAATGTTCCATGTGATTGTTTTGCTAAGCTAAGAGCTCGATGTTTGTCTTAAATTATTCTCTCTAATACTCGCAATTGATGATCAGCCAAAATCATTGTGGGGACCCTTCTCCCGAAAATGTTAATGTATCTACTGTCACCTGGTTGTCTGATTTGAGGATTTTCCCTTCTGCATCGTGTGAATAAAAGTTTTTTTTGTGGGGAGAATAGTGGCTCAGCACGCTTCTTGTTTTGTTTGTGTCAATTCATCTCATTTTATGAACCGCTTTATCCTCACTAGGGTTGTGGGGGATGCTGGAGCCTATCCTGGGCCAGTGGCGGGGGGGACACCCTGAAGTGAAGGCCAGCCAATCACAGGGCACAAGGAGACAAACAACCATTCACACTCACACTCATACCTAGGGGCAATTTAGAGTGTCCATTCAGCCTACCATGCATGTCTTTGGAATGTGGGAGGAAACCGGAGTACCCGGAGAAAACCCCCTCAGGCCCTGGGAGAACATGCAAACTCCACACAGGTGGACCAACCTGGATCTGAACCCAGGTCCCCCACCGTGAGGCTGACACGCTAACCACTCGGCCGCCGGGCCGTCCTGATTTGTTTATTTGTTTCTTTAATTGAAAAAGTCTTTACCACCAAAGTACTAAAAGTGTTTTTTTGTTTGTTTGTTAAACCACCGCATCAAGCACTGACTCACGCGAACCTGGTAGCGGAGGGGGGGATGGATGAAAATGGTAGTGTGGGGGGGTCTGCAGTGTCCACCTCGAGCACGAGTGGCCATTTTAAGACGCGTCAGTATGTGTGGTCACCACTAGAAGACGCTGTGTTTACACGAGCAGTCGTGTCCAGAGCGTGTTCACGAGTGTTGGTGGGGGCCCCTGCTGCTATAGTGACACGCGCGCACGCACACACGCACGGGCGCGTGCACGGGCTTATGTGGCTGCGTGCCAGATGCAAGCAGGACTCTCGCAAGAGGTGGAGTGGACTTTGCGTCTCGTGAGGAGTCACCTGCGAAAGCGACACGAGTCCCCGCTCCGGCCATTTTTATTGTCTCAGAATAAAAGGGCAGCTGAGGGGAACTGGAGCAAAAAGAAATGGAAAAAAAACAGTCAAATGCTATTTGAATTGGCTGTGATTTTAATAGAATGCAAAACGTCTCTAGAGGACACACTGATTTTTATTTTGGCAGATTCATGTCTTCCTCTAATGCATACTTAAAATATAAACTAAAATCACAGAGTATAGTGCTTGGGGTTGCGTGCACCCAACAGGCTTAAAACAATCGTAACAACTTTTTATTTTGTATATCGTTTTGTAACATTCCATAATGGTTTTTGATTTTGTGTTTTACACCTACAGAGCAGATCAACTTATTAATGTGGGTATTCTCAAAACTATCAAAACATTTTTTTCATCCTTTCCTGTGTTTCTCAACCGTTATTGAGCCAAAACACACATTTTATACCGCAGTAATGTTAGGTGGTTTATACTCGCTACAATCTTAATCAAAGTTAATAATGTTTAGATTTTTGGAACGTTTTCAGAACATTTGCATAAAACTCCTTTATATCAGGTAAAAACAAAAAAATAAAAAGAATGACCGGCTGTCCTCAAATGAGAATATTGGGTTAAATTATGTTAATTAATGTTTTTTATTCTTTAGGAAACAAAAAAATGCACCATATGACGATTAAAAGATACACTTACTAACAGTTTGGCTGCCATGGATGGCACTAGACGTCAAATACATTGAAAGTTGAGCATTAAGAGCAAGTTATCCCAGTTAAAATGTTGGATGACCCTTGATGTCAATGAGTTTGAAAAAAAATGAAAAAAGTGAAAAATTTACTTTCTGTTTGGCAAAAAAATGCAATAAATACTTGAACCTTTAAGCCATTTATTGACCAAACAAAAGTCATTGAATCCAAAAAAATCTGTTCTTATACTTGGTTATACTTTGAAATCGGGATAGTACATGTCCTCTTTTAACGATTGACAACTTCAAATAGTATACATTTGCAACAAAAAAATTGGAATTGTCCGAATAATATCAATATCTAGATGTTATATAACATTTTTTTCCCAATTGACTAATGAAAAAAAACTTTTTACGAGCGTCAACTCATTATCCCCGTAAAGAGTAAAACTATAAGGAGCAACTTGTATAGTCTAATAGCACGTGTGCTTTTGTTTTTCCTCCACTTGGCGTGTTAAAAGTATCGACTTCCGTCAGCCGGTCGCCAGCTTTCCATGCAATTTCGGCGTGGGTCGTCGTGACCGCGACGACCACCGCGTCACGGCCGCGTCGCGCCGCCGCCGCCGCCGAGAGTCCACTTCGCATTTTGAGCGACGCCCCCAAATTCCGTGCCGAGTGTTTGCAGACCCTCCGGGACGGAGAGGTGGAGGAGGAATCGGCAGCTCGGCCGTCTGTGTACGCTCCAAGCAGCGCCAACGCCATTAGTTCATGACTTCGTCGAAGGCTTTTTCGGTGACAGCGGCGTTCGAACGGGCGATTTTAGAAGGTAAGCGGACACATTCGGCGTGACTTCCTGCTTGCTCGGGGCTGCTTTTGTGTCGTCGCCTTCCCTCCCTCCCGAGCGTGTCGCAGCGACCACTCGGACTGTGGTCAGCGCGCCGTGGCGTCGGCCGAGCGTCGTCTTAGGTAACCGTCCACTCGGCCGAAAACGGCCGACGGGCTCCGCCATTGTGCGCTACCCCCGAACGAGGCGCCGAGTTCCCCGGGCGAGAACTAGCCGTGTCGAATCGCTGGGCGAACGGCGAATTTGTCCAAGCGACGTGTCCGCGGATTCTCGCCCGATTGCTTTTTTCCCCCCTCGATCCGCCGCCACCGCATCGTTGCGCACCTCGCCGCTGGTCGTCGTCGATAGCAGACAAAAGACAGCCTTGTTTTCGGACGCTTGTGCGTTTGCTCTTGCCCCGGAAAGCCACATAAGCGTGGCTGGCACACATAAGAGCAGTCGTCAAAATGTATTTGAAAAGCGCGCTCCACATTTGACCTGCGCATATGCGCATATCTTTGCATATTGTTGTCGCTCTGTTATTGATTGCATTGATATACCGTGAAATCCTTAAAGGGATACTAACCTCCTGGATGCGGAAATAAGTGGCAACACATGCGCTCGCAGGGGCCGCTTAGCTTCCCTCGGGGGGGCTTTCTTTTCAAACAATTGTCACGATGTCGATGACCGCCGCGTTGTTGTTATGCGTTTGCCACCCTTCTTATGCATTTGTCACATTATGAGCAGCGTCGGAGCTAGGTTAGCCCGCTGTGTTTACTCTTGGCTTCTTTTTTTTTTTCCCTCCCCCGATTATTTCTATTCTTAACCCTCCTCCCTTCGCCCTGTTCATGTGTTGCTCCCCAGGACTCCACGGCTGCTGCAGAGAATGGGAATAGGGACACAGGCCAAGGCTTGCCATTTTGGCTGAAGGAACAGGACAGTTGTCAAGCCCGCGCGCCGGCGTCAATCCCTCTCTCTCTCTCTCTCTCTCTCTATCTCTCGCTCTCTCTCTCTCTCCCTCCCTTCCTCCCTCCCTCCCTCACCTCTCCTCCCCCCCTCCGGCGCACACACAAGGACACAAACCGCCGCCCACATTCACGGCTATGTCCACAGCATTAGACATTGCTGGCCCTTCCTCGCCAGACCAAGGCAACAGCAGTGCTAAGATCCCCAACGAGCCACTGAGACCCAGCCTCAAGCGCTCCAGCCACCCGTACGGCCTGTCCCATTACATCGCCAACCCAACCCAGGGCATGGACGTCAAAGGCCTCATGCAGCCCTCCCAGGCCCAGCAGCAGGCCGCTCCGCCCGGTCCCACCAAACCTCGCCGGGCGCCCTCCTGGCCCGACATGTGGGAGTCGCCCAGCGGGCTCCACCTGGCGCACGCCGCCGAGCTGCTGATGCGCGCCGGGTTGTTGGCGCTCACCCCCGCCGCCGCCGAGCAGGCCGTCCCGAGCGCGCCGAGCGGCGGCCAGCCCGCCAAAAGGGAGGCTGTCGAGGCCAAGGGCGGAAGGGGGGCCGGCGAGGGTGGGGCCTCCGGGCCCGAGGAGGAGGAAGAGGACTCGCCCGGATGCAGGACGGACATCCAGCCCTACCTGGGCGCCTGGTTCCCCTTCAGCCCCACCCTCTTGCCGCTCGCCGGCTTCCAGATGGGGGGAGGCCATTGGAGGAGCGCGGCCGTGGCCGCCGACGGCATGGAAGGCCTCGTGGCCGAGGGTCACTCGCCCGGCTCCCTGGGCGGGGGCGGCGGAGGCCGGCGGAAGAGGAAGCGCTGCGGCGAGTGCGTGCCATGTCGGCGTCAGACGAACTGCGAACAGTGCAGCAGCTGCCGCAATCGTAAGAGGGGACACCAGATCTGTAAATACAGGAAGTGCGAGGAGCTGAAGAGGAAGCCGGGCGGCCCCGGGTTCGAGGGTCGAGTGTCCGCGTTTGACCTCAGAGGCTCCGACTTTTCTTTGGGCCTGGCGCAGGAGAGGAGCAGCGGCGCCTTGGACGGATAGTAACTTCTGCCACAGGATCCCGCTCAGATGATTGTCGAGGAGCCCAAGTGTAAAACACGCACGCACACACGCAAACACACACTGGACACCGTGTTGGTCGAAAGACACGAACATGATGCTTAGTGCAGAGCTGTACCTCTGTTCAAGAATGTTCTCACTCGTTCCCATCCTTTCTTTTGACAATCAGTGAATCGGAGAGGAGAGAGAGAGAGAGAGGGAGAGAGAGAGAGAGAGGGGGGAGAGGGAGAGAGAGCGAGAGAAGGACACCCGTGTGTCAACCGTGTCGGCAACGAGGAGAAAACAAAAAACAAAACAAAAAAAAGAAGCTGTAAATAGACTGTAAATATCGGGGGGGAAAACATTATGTCTTTTTTTACATCCCTTTCCAGTTTGGATGTATTGTGTTGCAGCCGCTTAAGAGAAAGACGGAGAAAAAAAGAGCCAAATGTTTTGTTTCGAACGGGGACTCTCGATTCTGTTGTCAACGCATCATCAGTAAGCGAGTCGTCTAAATTATTTCATGTGCAACTTGTACTGTATAGAACTGTTTGCCCTTTTGAAATAAAAGAAATTGGCCACGCGCGCTTGTCTACACGCTTGTACTCCTATTTAATTGGGAATATGTGTTTGCCGGCCACCGTGCTTCCGCTGATACGTGTGCGTGCGCGTATGTGGGGCTTATGAGTCACCTAATGGCGTGGCGGAAAGCCTTATCACCACCCCGCAGACGCACATACGCTCACGCACGCACACCTACTCGCCGCTTGGCGCGCACACCTAAGCTGACACACATCACAAACAATCTCCGTTCGCACACGCCCGCTCCCGTGACGCAACGTGCTTTTTTTTATTTATTATTCGCAACTTGGCCTAAGAAAGGACATCTCTGAGCGAACCGGGCCGTGCGGGTTTTTCGCTTGTTGCCGTAACGATGGCTGATGTGATAAGACCTTCTTCCTCGGCGCCACACTCCAGGGGACCTCAGGGAAGACGTAACCATGGCAACGGTCGGCCTGAGGTGTCACGCTATAATTGGGCCACGGCTGCACTTCCTGTGCGCCTTCAGTCAGGGGGGATCGCAGAGGGACCGCGTGAGTGCATGTGTGTGTGTGTGTGTGTGTGTGTGTGTGCATCTGAGGGGGTGGGGGGTTGTGTGTGTTTGTCAGGCAGGCGAGAGAGAAAGAGAGAGAGGCGCAGCACGCCAACCAACGCAGGACACTGCCAACTCATGGAGAACAGCGGCGAGCTCCAACATCATGCAATTACGACACTCGCTCTGAATGACAAACACAAAATCTCCCGCTGAAGTCGGCGCGCTCGTCTTTCTTCGGCTCTCGCTCGGGAACGACATTCTTGGATCTGCGGCTTTTCTTTCCCCTCTTTCTAGTGATTCCGAGCCTAATCCCCCCTCCCCTTTTTTTCCTCGCGCACGCACGCACACACCCACACCGGAAATCTGTGTCACCCGCTGCCCAGCAGGTCCAGTGACTCCCTGAACGCCTGCAGTCTGGCTCCACTGGCCTGCAAGATGGCAGGAAAGAAAGGGGGAGGAAAAGGGATTGAACAGGGGACAGGGGAGGGGGTTGGGGGAGGAAGAGGAGGAGGAGGGCCGGGGGTGGGGGTCGAAAGCGGATCCAGGGAGAGGGAGAGAAGGTGGAGGGTGAATGAGGGTGCGTCGGGGGGCTTGAAAGAGACTTGGTGAAGGGCAGAGAGGGAGGGATGGTGGGAGGGTGGGGGGTATACGGGAGAGGGGTGGATGAAAAGAAGGCCGCAGGAGGGGAAAAAAGAGAAAGAGTGACATGCGGGGAGACGGACAGCAGGGGATGGAGATAACGTTGCCCAAACAAAGAAAGTGAAAAGATGACTGAGAGTTCCACGCACAATAAAGTGATGAAGGTGATAGAAATGCAGGGCGACGCTAAAGGTGCGCGAGCAAATGACGCCGGCGTCGCTCGGTGCGTGCAATCGAGCGACCCCGTGGCGCCTACGTATGTTGGCAGCAACTCCTCTCGCACTGCAGTGGAACACTCTGCCAGGCTGCTCCTTGGAAGCAGGGCGGACCCCCGCCCGCTCGCCGGACGGACCTGGCGTGAGCTCGCAGACGCTGCGTCTCGGGGTGTTGGAAAAGGTGTGACGGCGTCGGTACGTTTGGAATAGCGACACGCCGTTCCTTTTTTGCAGCACACGCGTGTCCTCAGTTGGGCCGCTGTGCCGCAGGGTGGGTGGGGCCTGAGATTCAAACTCGGAACCTCAGAGCTGTGAGGCCTAACCACTAGGCCTCTCGTGTGGTAACCCCCCACCCCTCCTTCCAAAACACAAATGTCTCTACTTCCTGGAAAAAATCCGGCTCATCTGCCCTGCGCTTGTATTTTTGTGACACTTGGGGTCAAAGTGGATTCTTCACCTTTGACCTTTTAAGCTATAAAGATGGATCGAGGAAAGGCCGCAGCTATATGTGGCTTCGCTGACTCAATTCCCAAGAGAAATCACAAACATCAATAAAGACATCAACAAACAGTTGCAACACATTGAATTCCGCTTCTTCAATTTTGTACGAAAAATTACAATACCAATTTATGGGCACAAAAGTTACCAAGACAAAATATCAGTTGTCAATGTTTACTGCTTGTTTGTAAAGCCACTTTGAATATCTTGGGGAAAGCACTAGCTAATCCCATGTGTTGTTGCTATTTTAAAGTCTTCTGTCGAATTCCAGTTTCCCATGCACATCGTAGAGCAAAATAAATGTTTTAGCCGTTTTACAGTTGTCATCTATCGAGTTTGTCAATTGAATGCGACAGCATTTGAAAGTCAATCCTCTCTAGCAATCAATCAGATATGATGTAGGGCACGTGTTAAAGTGGCGGCCTGGGGGCCAAATCTGGCCCGCCGCATCATTTTGTGTGGCCCGGGAAAGTACATCTTTCTGTTTTAGGATCAAATTAAAATGAAGAGTATAGATGTATATTAAATTTCCTGATTTTCTCCCTTTTAAATTAATAATTGTAAATGTTAATCCATTTTTTCTGTGTTTTTAGATCAAAAATCATTTTGTAAAATCTAAAAAAATATATTAAAAAAGCTAAAATAAACATTGTTTTAGATCTATAAAAAACTGAATATTCAGTGCTTTTAATCCAGTTCTTTTAATCCATTTATTTAAAAAAATCTAAATATTATATCTAAAATGGTCCGGCCCACATGAAATCGAGTTGACGTTAACGCGGCCCGCGAACCAACCCGAGTCTGACACCCTTGCACTAATCGTTCCTGTCCTCCCTCTGGAATGTATATTGCTGTCAATGTCGGTAAAAGAGTTCAAGGCACGTGTTTTTTTCCCGCCTACCAAATAGAAGATGCTCGCTTACCAGTTCAATATCGCAAAACCAGTACCCGCATTAACCCAGCAGTCAACTCAATTACTCGCAAGTGATAGTGCCATCATAATTAACAGGCAAATTTTGGTACTCTAAAATATAAAGGACGTAAAGTTCATCCCAATTCTTGATGCTTGGCTTGTAATACATATATTCCAGTTTGCCCCTCTAAGCATTCAAAGCCATTTCACACATTTGGCTGCCATTTTAGGCAAGGTCAGATGGCGTTCTCTCTTAGCGGTAATGTGTGCACGAAATTCTGTTAATCTTTAGCCTGCTGCTGGTCGCAGAGGGAAAAAAAAGCCACGGTGGCTCCAGGAAGTTAAGCAAAGCACGCTGATAAAGTCTGCCTGCCTGCAGGGATAGTTCATCACGGCCTCTTGTCACGCCATCTCATGATGCGGAATCGATTGCTACCACCGAGGATTCAGCTCGGAGCGGCCTTCGCTCCTCCATTTGCATCACTCTCAAAAGCGTTTCCTTTTTTAACCCAGTGATATATCATGAACGGAGCTGTAATTTTGCGTGATTTTAAATAAATATACAATTCCAAACGGGGATTAACTAACATTTTCATTGCAGTTTTATGAAGTGATTTGTGGTTATCCCTAGGGAAACGCAATATAAATCTTCCTACTTTGTTCTTTACGTAATGAAAATTAGGGCTTCAAGAAATGAATGTTCTGATTTCTTTCTGATGTATTTTAGTTGAAATGCACTGTTCTCCGATTATTGATAATAACAAAATTCAAGATGGCAAAACTTTATATTATAAACCACTGTTTGTAAATTCTCACATTGATGCATCAAGGTCGTTAACTTTGAGATTTGTGGGTGCCATGACAGAATATATATTGCCATCATACATCCCGTCGTTGTTGCCTATATCAACACCATTCCATCCTAAAATCATATATATTCACTAATCTAATACACACATGCACACACAAAATGAAACCAATTACCCTGCCATTGAATAAAATTGTATAAATTGGTAACTAGTTGTTAGCGTTAACAGCTAGTAGTGAGTTACCTGGATCTATATTTGACCAGCACAAGTTACAAGTGCACATTTTAAATCAAACTCTGCAGGACTTTAGTGTAATCACTGTGAAATTTGAGTGCGCTTCATCCTAACGGTATTAAAGTATTTCTTTGATTTAATTTCCAAAGAATAAAGACCAACCCAGCATACTTTACCACAAAGGCAGACTAGTTACAATAATGTGTCATGAGTTTTCAGCCGTGTGAGAGTCATCATCTCTCTTGAAGCGCTGTTTGAACTGAACAAATATTATTTTTTTTAGTGTGTTTTTAAACAGTGGATAAGAAAATGGAAGATTAAAATGGACGTGGAGTTTTCCTGTTTTTGTATTGTTGGGTCAGATCATACTTTTTGTGAATGGACATATTGTAATTGTAATATTTTTGGGGTTTGTGATTTCCTCCTAAATTCAGTTGGCTTTATTATGTTTTTTTTAGAGTGCAGTATTCAAAGTAGTAATATTTAAGATCTGCGATTGGCTGACAACCCATTCAGGATGTCCTCCGCCCACAGCACCCCTGCGACCCTTTTAATGATAAACGGTATGGAAAATTAATAGATTAATGAAAAATTAAGATGTCTTAAAAACAACAACAAAAATGTCAACATTTTGAAGGCTCGCATTCTTTTCCCCAACAGGCATGTTTTTTTTGTTAAAAATCAAGGTTCGTATCCAAGCAATGTTGTTTCCCTTCGTCCTTAACGTCATTTGCCCGATTTTCTGGCACATTGGTGTCACTCTGTTAATTTTGTTGTGCGTCAGTGTTGTGGGCATGCTCGGAATTACTGCACTGAGAAAACATGTGCGTCGTGTTGCGTGCAAAAGATGAAAAGCGAACCCATGCTGATTTAGACACTATCTAACAAAATAACTTCCAAACAAGTACAAATAAATGATTGCATTTGGAGATTTCAATGGATTTTGACTGTATACTACAGCAATTTGAATAGTTTTACTGATATTCGATCAAGTTTTGACTTGGTTTTTATTTGAAAGGTTTTAAAAGTAATATAGCAAGAAAACCACTGAAGAATAGAAAGATCAATAGCACGTTGCAGAGTGCTGACAAAAAACATGTACTGACATGACCTTTGAAATGCACATGCTTAAGCATGATCTAAAGGACTTTTGATGGACAAACAAAAGAAGCCTCTCACGTCTCAAGTAGAAGAAACCCCCAAAAAAGAATATACTCTTGAACATACCATTTTTTTTTACTTTTCACCACTGTTCCATCAGGCTGAAAATGGATCAAATCAAGTCACTTAGCTCGAGGGACTCTATAAAAACTGAATATTCAGTGCTTTTAATCCAGTTCTTTTAATCCATTTATGAAAAAAAAATCTAAATATTATATCTGAAATGGTTAATGACATTAACCTGTAAATCTGACTTTAATGTTGAAGTTTGGTATGAATTGGCACCTCCTCTAAAACAGGAATTTAAAAAAAGTGTAATATCTCATTAGCTGAGAGCTGTAGCTTAACATTCTGATCTCCTGTTTCTCCACAATGACTTCGTTGTGGGAGGAAATGGTCTCAGGTGTCCAGCATGTGATCTTGGACAGGTGCTTTGTCACCACACATGAGAAGTGGCCTGATTTCTCCTTCTGGGCCAGAGAGACATAAAAAAGAGCACCTTGCGCACTCTTGCTTCTCACCCTTAATATGATGTGCAGTTTCTTGTGCGACAAAGTTGACCGCTCTCTCCACGAAGCCTCGCTAGGAAACCCTACACTGGCCTGCTAAATATAGTGGGCCTTTTCGCACTGCGTGCGTGCGTCTAGTCACATGATCCAAGATATGGGCTGGACGTGCACACACTCAAGCGCATACACAGACGCCAAATCCCGAGGCTGAGGGTGTGGAGGCGGTGAGGGAATGCTGAGAGGAGCTTTAATGAGTCGGCTGTGACGTGTTGCTTCCCCGTGACCCAACTCGCATTTGCTCCGTCTCCCCGAGCGTCTCGCCCTCTGTCTCTACGTCTTAACCACATGCTAATCAGCTTTATGTGCTCTCTGTTTGATCTCTGGTGGGCTGTGTTCTTGCTGAATAGATAATCATTGTGCGAGTCACTATCAACAACCTCCTTGTCTAAACCTAACAGAATACCCCCCCCCCCCCCATCACACGGAATGTCAACTATAGATACACGCAACTTGAGTCAAATAGGTTTTTGAAAAAAAAGTGCAACTTAACTCTCTCAATGCCATTGACGCCAATAGAGGTCCAATTCATTTGCACTGAAAGGGATGGCAGCCAATGAGTAAATTCAATGGTTTCCAAAGTATGGTGGACTACCACAAGTGGTGTCCAGGCTCCCTCTAGTGGTAAGAAAATGAGTAGCCCAGTTCAGTTGTATTTAACTTGATTTCAATGTATGTTTGCATTTGGCACTTTTATTTGGGTGTTTTCTCTTTTTGGATTGTGCAATGATTTTGATCTTGGCCTTTGCACATTCAACAACTGATAACAAAAACAAGGACAGCTTGGTACATTGACTTGATCCGTCTTATCACCTCCGTGCACCAAAAATCTGAATTCCTGGCATTTCAGTGAACTTAAACATGGTCTCATTGTCAACTCTTTTGTTGAATCACTTCAGAGTGGTCATTTTCTCATATAGAAAATTATATTCAGAGAAAAGGACTGTGATCATTGTATGCTTATTAATTTTTGCCTGGAAACCTCTTTTGAAAAAGAATTCACAGCATGCCTTATTGTTGTTGTAATGAAAATATTTATAATTACTGTAATGTATAGTGTTAACAGTCCTTGCCTTCAAGGATATCAAATTGAACTATGTGAGAACAGCAAAACAGGGGAGTCACGTTCACCTTTGATTGGACTGATGTCGTTTACCAAGTATGTTCAAATTTGTTAGTAAATAAGGCAGTTAGCAATGCCCATCACACATCATATTATTATCACATTATTTTAGAATTCACCTAGCTGGGATATGACTTTTTATACTTATACGTATACTACTATTTATGTTTTTTTTTTACTGGGAAAACACACTTTGAAAAGCTTGGAGTAGCACCACCAGCTGTGTATGATGACAATAAAGGCTTTTGATTTGATTTGATTTGATATTCTCATGAATCCTCACCCTTGCCAGAACTAATAGTCTTAATATGGATTCCCACATAGACAATTAGATGTAATGTTTTGAATGAAAGCATCACCCGAGGGCTTTGACAGTGACATAAGTGAGACATTCATTTATGAATAACTCGAATAGCATGGTTTTTTTTTTAACCCATGTGTGTACACTTTATATTGTATAACAAAAACAGCTTCTACTCATTTTGTATGAAAAGAACATTATTTAAAACGAGGAACTTCAAGAAAATTTGGCATATTCAATAATAAGATGGATTTCAAAAGATACAATTGAGAAATACTAAAACAGGATAAAATAACATGTACAATCCTGTACTTACAGATCCACAAATAAATATAATGTACTAATCTAAGTGCTTTACGGAATAGTCAATTATTACATTTCATTTCCGTATTTTCCTTGATGGAGACTGAGCAATTTATTTGTATTTCTCTGTACTCAGTTCACCATTGGGATTGAAATGAGTGTCTTATTCTGGACCACAAACATCCTGAGTTTGATGTTATACTCTGGAAAAGCTGTTGATTTGTCTTTTTGGGTTCACAGCATGATTTCAAAGCTGGTCCAAGGGAAGGCTAATGGATCAACGGCATGTGCCTGGTCAGTAGAGGAGCAGTTTTGGCAGGTAATGGAGGCTTGCTGAAGCTGTTTGAAGGAGCAGATCCAAAGGCTTTTCTGAGCTGGGCCACTCTCCCACCGTATTCCGATTTGTTTTCTTGAACCCGCCAGGCATCTGATAAGGAAAGGAGGGTTAATATTAATATCAAAAATAGAATGAAAATGACAGATATTGTTGCATAGGTTGAAATGTTTATCCACAACAGGATGAGGGATAGGAAGATAAAACATGATAATAGTTTCTTGTAATAACTAAACCAGTTTACATCCTCAAACAAATGTATTAGTAGTGGATTGAATTGAGCAGTCAAATTGCAGTAATTGGTTCTAAGAACTTCATTGAGTTAATCCATCAAGCATTAATAATGCATTGATCTATCCTTGATTTTTTTGTTCTAATTTATGACACTGGCAGCGCCATTAATAGTATTTTGTTGCAAAGGCACAATGACACATTACCGCAAAAAAACTAATTCCAGATTGAATTAAACAATAAGACTAAAGTACCATTGTTATTGTTCAATGTTCATTTTCAGAGTTGTTCGATTTGCTTACGCCTAATCAATCGGTATGCTGCTCCTCTTAAGGAAATGAAGATTAGCAATTCATTTCCATCATCCTCTCATTTTCTCACCTCTGGCCTGTGGGCTGACCATCTCTGTGTCGAACAGCTGGCTTTTGAGTGCAGGTTTGTTGCCATGGCGACTAAGACGGGGCCCGCAGAGAGGAGCCCAGTCGCCGAGGTTGTCCGAGCTGCTGCCTGATTCACTGTCGCTGCCCTCGCCGGGGTCCTTCGGGTCATCATCCGCGCAGTCGGAGTCCATCTCGTCCTGAGAGGAGTGGCTGTTTGGTGAGTCACAACCATTCTGTGCGCAAAGAGTGTATAATGTCACAATCAGTGAACACTTATCGTATTATCCTTACCCAAACAGCAAAGCAAACACATGAACTCACTGTGGTGTCCTCAGTAAAGGCTAGTTGGCTTCCTTCTTTAAATCCAAGCTGCAGGGCCTTTTTTCCTGCCTGCACATCTGCTGTCTGGATGCCATTCATATTATCGCAGCGCAGCCTACGGGACAATCGCCATTGGAGAGCAGTCAGCAGATAGACTCGCCAATGAATCACTCAGCCATTCACTCATTTAGCCAATAAATTCAATGATCCAATGAGGGAGACATGAACCTTGAGCTCCCTTGAAATGTAAATGTTGGTTCCCTTTTTGGTGCTGCTTTGACTACGAGATGCCATGTTGGAAAAGGACAGGAATGTATGGGGCATGTGGTCATGTACTACCTGGAGAACACGAGTCAACATGAGTCGCACAAGACCTGCTAGGAAGTAATGGTGGGCACCAAAAACACCTTGGACCCAATATGGACCTTTTTATGAGTGGTTTAGGCATACATTTATATTGATGTATTTTGAGCATAAAGATTGACTCCACAATCATGTTGAATATAATGTGGAGTTGTTAGTTTTTGTGGTCAGGGTTGTTGCTGTATTTCTAAAACCTACTTTCAAAACAATAACCAATGACTTCGCCCCAATGCGGACCCTGGATATGGCCAAAATCGGCCAAAAAGCGTCAATTTTTTTCAACTTCAATCCACTTCTTTTGTGCATTTGGGCCATAGTATCGACAGATTTCATAGCTCTATGTTAAAAAAAGGGATAGAATGGGTGTTTTGAAAAATTGGAGTGGCCGTTGTTGAGCCACTTTTTGTGCGATTTTCATGAAACCACCACCATATTTTGCAATCTTTCCTCAACATTTGAGCATTTTAAAGCCTCTGAAATGGCAACTCATTCTGAGCACTTACAAAGAACAATTAAAGAACAGTAGGGCCTTGGCACTGAAGGTGCTCGGGCCCTAATAATGGTAGTGGATCTGTCAGTCATGTTAATTTTCTTTATTGTGTGCGCTAACCTGTCATTGAAAAGATTGTGGAGAAGTTTTGATGAGCTGAACTCATCCACTTCTCCAATCACACGAACGCACACGTCTCCGTCACGACCGAGAAGCCAGCTCACGTGCTTACTGGTAGCTGCAAACAACAACACACACAAAAAAGAGGAACACGTTATTTGAGCATATCGCCCACAAGGGTTGTCATTGGGGCTTGTGTCCACAAAGTGGTGCTGTTGTACAAACTCTGATAAACTGTCTTTACAGATTATTTCTGAATTTTTGGCCTTTTGTTCACAGATTTAACTCAATCATTCTTTGTTTAGCAGCGAGCCACAACATTGTTTTTTTTACTTAAAACACACCTGCCATTAAGACCAAAATAATTAATAACCTTGTTTAATTGTCATTATATTGATAACAGACTGGAATGACAGGGTTGTGACATACTAACATAATTTTTTTGAAGGTTTTCTACCTGCTCAAAGGAGGGACTTTATTAATGGATGCTTTAGATTTAATGTTACGTACATGCACAAGAGAGCAATTGCGCTATCTGAGTCATGATAACCAGTCATGTAAAATGTACACAATAATTGTCCATTCTGTATGAGGTTTAGCTTTAAATATCTGGTACATAGTAATAGTATATATTTCTTTTGCTGCATACCATATATTGATAGGTAAAACCTCCCAAATTCACTTCAAGTTAGCATAAGCTATAACTTTAAGTGCACGTCTACCCAATTATTTTTCATATTTCAACATTTTATACAGGTTCTCATCATTTGGAACACAGGTACAACCTGAACTTGACATTCAACATTTAAAAAAAACCTTTTATCTAATAATGTTCTCCATATTTAAAACCAACGCATATATATTATTAAAGGGAATCGTAATTTCCTGTTATTTTTTTTTAATTATGTATAGGCGCTTGCCACCAACATGAATGAAAAAAAAAAGTGCGTGTTGTGTAACACAAACAGACCTGGTTGCCTCTCGGGTGACATGACAGAGATTGGATAAACAAAGACTGTAATTTAATATATGGTTGAAACCACAGGGGGTTAGTCAATCTTACTCAGCTGCAAGCCCGTAAACCGATTCGACTCATGCTGATAGAGTCTGTCAGTCACACACGCGTACACATTGAGTTGCTGAACCAATGGAGAAAGGTGAGGCTCTCTGCTGGAGTAGAACTAAATAAAGATGGATCAGAATGATTGCAGGAAGACAGAAGAGAAGACTGGCCCTGTTTCTTTTTCTCCATTCTACAAACTATTGTCGCATCCTGACCCAACACCTGTGCGTGTGTGTCGAATGAGCGACAAATGGAGAATTCATGAAAGTAAGTCACTGCTGATTAAATACAATGAAACAATCATACATTGGATTTCTATTGCATTTTGTTCCCAGGACACTCAAGGGCTACAATTATTCACTTCAAACTATTGTTGCTACATCTGCCCGGGGACAGACTGACAAAAGCGAGGCAGGCAATTTGCATCATAAGCCCTTTTGACCACCACCAACCACTTGTTTTGCCATAGGCAAATCAGATGAACTGTTTGCCTCAAAACACAATGACAAAGTGCCCTGATTTTTTTTTTAAATCACTCACTTCTACTATTATGCTTAACTTTTACCTTTGTTAGGTTCAAAGTTTCTTGACACACCTCATAGCATTCTGCAGTAAATGTTGAAATCATCACAAATTCATCATTATTATATTTTGTAGAGAATTATTCATAAAGAGGGGTGGTCTGGAGGTCGAGTGGTTAGCACGTCAGCCTCACAGTTTTGGGGTAGAGAGTTCGATCCCAGGTCACTCCTCACTCTGTGGAGTTTGCATGTTCTACCCGGGGTTGTGTGGGTTTTTTCCAGGTAATCCGGTTTGCTCCCACATGCCAACAATATCCACGGTAGCCTGGTTGAACATTCTAAATTTCCCCCAGGTATGAGTGTGAGCATTAATAGTTGCCCTTCTCAGGATGTCCTTCACTTGGTGACCGTAGTTAGCTGGGATAGGCTCCAGCACCCCCATGACCCTTGTAATCGGTTCAGTAAATCAATGAATAAATGTGCAAACAGTCCTAATGATGATTGATCTATGCAGTTTTCTTTCTATTATTAGAGGCGGAAGTATATACAGTATATTGCAAACCCTCTTTTTTTAACTCTTTGAAGCCTAAACCACTAAATAAATAATAAGCCCTGCCCCCTACAATGGTCCTTCAGGACAAAAAAAGGACCATATTCATACCTGTCAACCTCTGCCGATAACTGCCCTTATAAATGATTATGATTCCCCTTACAAACCCCCCAAAAAACCTTACAAACACCGTACGAGTCGTACGGTGTTTGTAAGGTTTTTTGGGGGGTTTGTAAGGGGAATCATAATCATTTATAAGGGCAGTTATCGGCAGAGTTTGACAGGTATGCATATTTAAAATATATTTTTCCTATATTTATATCACATTCATTTGACAGATCCATTTTTAACAGGAGGAAAAATATCACATTCCTTAAAATTAATCTATTAATTATATGTTGGACAATAGTATAGGGTTAGGAAAAAAGACAAGATTTGTATCTTAAATAAGTTGTGGTATTCTTAGTGCATGTTACCTTTCTTGGGTCTGCTTCTGGTGATGTCCTCCTCTTCCTGTTCCTCTCTTTCCCTCCAGCGGCGTACCTGCTCTTCTCTCATCTTCAGGAAGAGGATCCTCTTCTGCTCTTCGCTCAGAGCCTCCAGCACCTCCGGCTCCACCCACATCTCCTCCAGGATTTTAGCCAGCATCCTGACGCTTTACTTCAAGCACCACAACCAGTTGTCAGCCGGGCAGCTGTCGAGAGGTTCTCGTTTCAGCCGTGCCTTATGATATCTCGCTCTTTCCCCCCACCCCCGTTCTTTAGGCTCCGGTTTCCTGCTCTGTGAATGAGTTAAAACCCTGCTATCCTCTTGCCAGTCTTCTCCCTCACAGTGGAAATATGCTGGACTCTCCTGTCTGGATCAACTGAGTAAAGGCTGGTGCTGCGAGTTGAAAAGAAAAAGAGAGAGAGAGAAAGATGATTGACCACTCACATACAAGATAGGCCTTCAAATACATGCCCCTTCTTTACTGTGCATACAGTGAGAAGGCAATTCGAACGTCACCGCTCTTGGAAATACCGCAATACAAACAAGGCACACATTGACACATGACTATCTACAAATACGTAATAATGAATCCACAAACAGCACACATTCTTTTTATTGCTTACCGACACACAACACTGCTAGTTGTTGAGAGCCTGGTTAATTGTTACTGGGAAAGTACTAAAAAAAAAGCACATTACCGGAAAATAACCGCCATCTTCCTCCTTTAAAGTATGTCAACAAAGATTCAAATGAGCCAATAGAATTTACGTAACCTCTCTGATAAGACTCCGCCAATGACTCAGAGAGGGACATGAATGAACAGGTGAAACATCAGGCCCGACTTTAGAGCTTCAAGTGTAGCCACGTGCGAGCTAGATTTGGATCCAAGCATTAAGCCTTAAATCTGTCAGCCGGCATGCATTGCCCTCGTGGGGCGGCATGAACATTTTAATATGCCCAGGAAAATATAACAGTGATAATGCGTTAGTTCAGAATTAAAGGACATTTTACATCCCACGCTTCAAATGTTGAATAATGTACTGAATCATAAAGCATTTTAATTTTAAAGGCTATGGCAAATTTATATTTATTCCTCTTCTATTTTTCTTTCTTTTAATAGTTAGCCTTGATTGAATGTCTCAC
Organism: Stigmatopora argus; assembly: GCF_051989625.1. Classification (NCBI taxonomy): domain Eukaryota; kingdom Metazoa; phylum Chordata; class Actinopteri; order Syngnathiformes; family Syngnathidae; genus Stigmatopora; species Stigmatopora argus. The sequence continues at coordinate 16,445,645 of NC_135395.1, forward strand.
TCTACTTTATACTACACTCTGTGATTAGATTAAAATACTTATGATTATTTATTTCTCAACGTTTCTTTACTTATTTACACAAATGTGTGTCTTCTTGATCCGCAGTAAGAAAAAAGTTAGCTTGTACCCTGAGAAAAAGCCAACATTAGTAACATATTTGGACTATACTCAATATTGTAAACACAAAATAAATCATTTCTACAAATTTCAAGTCAAAGTCAAAAGTCAAAAGCCTTTATTGTCATTATACAACAATTACGTATAATGAAATTAGTGGTGCTACTCCACAAAGTGCGTGTTTCCCAGTAAAAACATAAATAAGTAATTTAAAAAGTCACATCCGGCAAGGTATTTCTAAAATATTGCACAATCTAAGTTATTGCACAATTTTAAAGCTAATCAATCATGATATAGTTGATATTATGAATTTTCATATTTCAAGAATGCATACCTGTCAACCTCTGCCGATAACTGCCCTTATAAATGATTATTGATTCCCCTTACAAACCCCCAAAAAACCTTACAAACACCGTACACGGTGTTTGTAAGGTTTTTTGGGGGTTTGTAAAGGGAATCAATAATCATTTATAAGGGCAGTTATCGGCAGAGGTTGACAGGTATGAGAATGACCCTAACCAAAATACGTAACATGAATTTACCTAGCTGCTTTAATGAAGCAAAGTTTCCAGGAGAGGTCCTAAAAAAAGAGGATCAGCATTCACACGCTTAACTCTATTGTTGCCATGTAAAGACAAAAGCTTGCCACTGTGGCTGTGCTCCAGCATGCAAATAGGCCCAGACTTCAATTGTGCCTCCGCTCACCCGCAGCGAAAACAAAGTGTGTGTGTGTGTGGGTGGGAGAAAGGTGTGTGTGTGTGTCCAAGGCATACTGAGAGAAGAGTTTGAAAAAGTCCCCCTCATGTGAGAACACAGCGGCTGTTTTTCACAGTGACAGAACAGAGTGTGGGAGATGAATGAAATGAGACATGTTCTAGAATGGCAAGCGAAACAAAGACAGAAGCCGAGAGAGGGAATGAGAGTGGACTTACTTAGTGGCTGCCAGCCGCCAGCATCCCCTTCCACTGTTCTGAGCTTCCTCCAGAGAGTGCCGTGATGAGCGTGTGACGTGGGCCCCTGGAACTGTGCATATATTTTGTGTGTGTGTGTGTGTGTGTGAGTGTGCGTGTGAGTGTGTGTGAGGTCAGGCGTCAGGGTGGTGGAATGCAGCCTCAGCTCTTCCCAGCGGCGTTTGGACTTGACATGAGTGGGACGGACTGACGTCGGAACATTCTTCTTTTTCCTCCTCTTTTCTTATCACTGCAATTAATCATTTCAAGCACAGTGGGCACTACATTGCACACTTTTAACCCTGACTAGAGATGTCCTAGATTCGATCATGTGGCCCTATCGTGTCACTTTCAGAGGATGGGAATCGGGTACAAATGATCGAGGTTTTATCATGTATTTCTCAGTTTTTAAGCATTAATTCATTGCCTAGCATTGACGGCGAAAGACGTCCAATCCACTTGGACTGCCAGCCAGCTTTTACAATTCAAATGGATTTGATGTCTGTAAATGTCAATGGCAGTTTAGGGATACAAAAAACAATAATAATAAACAAACTTTGCAGAACAAAGAGGGCACATGGGTCAAGAAAATCAAAAGAGCTCAGTTTATCACATTGCATTATTTCTGAAATAAATTTAAATAATCCAGAGGGATATTGCAAAATATGCAGTAGTATGTTTTATACTGTATATTTATATTTACACTAGTGAAAGAAACTTTTGAGAACAAAGAGCATCGATGTCAAGGGTTGAAAATCTTCACCCCTTATAAGGCAAGACATTTTTAGCAATTATCATATTTACAATTTAAACTTTTTTACTTCTTTATTTTTATTCATTCATTTTCGGAATCACTTTACCCTCACTAGGGTCGCGGGGGGTGCTGGAGCCTATCCTAGCTGACTTCCGGGACCAGACGTCGGACACCCTGAATTGTTGACCACCCAAAATACAAAACATATAAACAAAATTAAAGTTATATTTCCTGCTCACAGCTGTATACATGACCCGAGCTACTCAATAAAAAAGCATCATAATCATGCTAAAGATTTTTAAATACAAATGTGCCCCATCAGAATGAGCTGCACTTGCATAATGTGGACGGCACAAACAGGAAGTGGTGGAGGCTCATTGGCCTTTTTCCTCCTTGATTTCATCTATTTACCGACTCCACTTGGTTGTTGATCTTCAGTTCCCTTCCGTTGTTTTTTCCTGCAAGGAAGTCCCGCTGGCTTTGTGTGAAAGCAGTAATCAAAACACCACATGTGCAGGAAGGAATGCGCATACTTAAACTAAGCTGATGATAGGCTGTTGGCATGCTTGTCAAGTGACCACTCATTGTGTTTCTATGTAGTTCCCAGACAAGTTGACAATTGCTAGTTTTCGTTGTACAGAATCATTAGCCACAAAAATGCTTCAGGTACCAATGCTTTAGTCCAAGGGTCGGGAACCTTTTTGACGAAGAGAGCCACAAACAATTCATATTTTTCAATGTTATTCCTTGTGAGCCATACTATGAATTTAAAAGTCAAAATACATACATGTAAACAAGTGCCTTTTCATTTTTTTTTTTGTAATTTCACCATCTAGCAGTCCTAGATGTAATATCTCAGTTCTGTCACCAGCAATTTCCATATTTTAGCTCACAGGTTAGCAAAGAGCCAGATGCACCCATCAAAAGAGCCACATGTGGCTCCCGAGCCATAGGTTCCCTACCCCTGCTTTAGTCCAAGGGTGGGCAGGTTTTTGTTGCAACCGATCCAGCAAAGGCACTTTAACCAATGAGATTTCTGCAGAAAACGAGAAGCACCTGACTGCAATCCACTGATTGCTCTTGCAGGACACCAGATTGGTGAAAAGGTGGCCTCTTTATGGGTTGGAATGAAAACCCGCACCCACTCTGTGGACACCCTGAACCGATTGCCAGCCGATCGCACAAGGAGATGGACAATCATTCATCCAAATGGTCAAATATCTTGTTAATCAGGTAATGTAGCAGTGGACAGGACACAAAAGCACTAATATTTGCAGGTCTGTAAACGGCATACCTGTCAACCTCTGCCGATAACTGCCCTTATAAATGATTATGATTCCCCTTACAAACACCCAAAAAACCTTACAAATACCGTACGACTCGGACGGTGTTTGTAAGGTTTTTTGGGGGGTTTGTAAGGGGAATCATAATCATTTATAAGGGCAGTTATCGGCAGAGGTTGACAGGTATGAAACGGTCATATCTCTATAGTAGTCTCCCACCTACATACATAGATGGCAAATGAGCAATGGAGGTGGTCAATTTATGGCTGAATTTCCCATTTGATGGTCTCCAAAACTCCAGCTATGACATACAACAAAATGTTATCTTTCCATGATATGTGTCCTTTAACTTTGTTTTATGTCCCACTATTAGTAAACAAGCACTTCAATGAACAGAATGATGGAGAAAACTGGCATGATTTGTGTTTTTTTAATAGTCCATTCGAACAGATATAATATGTGGACAGGCTTATGTATCGATTCAAAGTGAGACATTACCTTCTAAGCGATACTTTTCAGGGATGTTTTTCCTCCTGATCATGTGACTCATAAGATCTAGATGGGTATGACCTTACTCAGAACATGTGTGTAAACAATTCAACCAAACAAAATTGATAAGATCCTCATGAGTTCTTGCATCCCCCCGCAGCATTGCATCAAATGAACCCATATCGATTAATACAGATGGGTTTCTGTCAAAAAGTAGAGTCACAGTGAAACCAGACTCTTATTTGTTTGTCTTTATTTTGTCACTGCCGAGACAGAGGAAAGGTCAAGGTTGAGACACACAACAAATAGGCAAAACTAGTACTTGCGCAACTGTGAACAAAATCAAACAATGAAAAAAAACAATGTGTTGATGTTTTGATTTTATTTTCCTAAAAAAATCTGAGACAGTTAACTCAAATTGACATACAGGTAAAGAATGACAGCCCATAAATGTACCATAAATCAATAGACATGGGTAGGCATGAAAGGTCAAATGAGTTTTGTGAAAATGATGACGCCTTCTTTTCCTTTTTAAGCAATTTGGGTGGATAAATTGTTTGCAACTGGAAACAAACCATGTGTGCAACCTACATTTGCCTTTCCCGCAGGCACACTTCGAGAAAATCCCCACAAATACCACCATAGCGTCATCGAGCACGTGAATGAGATTAGGACACGTTTTAATGGAATCCTTTTACAAACAGTGACCCCTGCTGGCCACACGTGATAATGTCTTACTAAACACATGAATTATTCTAGTATATTAGTTTTTTTTTTTCCATTTTAAACATGTTTTGGTGCCATAGACGGCAACAGGATTTAATAATCAGTTTGAACTAAGAGTAAGTCAATGATTTGATAGTAAACAGAGCTGCTAAATTATAAAACCTGAAGTTACAAACCTCATCAACTAAATTTCTTTGAAATTACATGCACCATTACAGCTAATTATTGAGTTTTTGTAAATGCAACACTTTACACCTTTGTGTTATTCCTACACTGCATGTACAATAAAAGGTTGTGGATTGGGGAATAGAATGGAGGACTGGTGAAAGGCTGCTTTATAACTGTATCCCGTCATATTCTCCAATTCCAGTGGTAGCCATGAAAAAAACACACCGCAACATTTTCCACACTCCTCGACCAAAAATGCAAAACACGGTGGAAAGAAAGAGAGGATTTGTTGAGCCCAACCAAATATGGGTCCAGAATTTTGCTTTCCTCTGCACCAAATGCTTCACAAAAAAAGTAGTAAGACAAAAATTGGATATACTGTAATAAAACTGTAATAAATTCAATTTACTGGGAGATTTGAGTCGTCGGGATTGGTAATATGATTGTAATCCTTGCTTTAAATTGGCAGAATTTCAATTACAGGCGTGTCTGATGTCCAGCCTCGAACCATATCCGTTATTCACAGGCTGCAGCATGTTCTAAAAATATCATGTAACAGGGCCTGCACTAAACTTGATTGTCTGCATTGCACTTCTTTATTTCAACACTGGGTGGCTCAGTTTGTCATCAGTGTGAAAATGATAAATGAGTTGGCTATGCCATTAGGAAAACATTTTAGAGATGATTGTGATAAAAAAAAAGATCCCTTTAGTGCATCACTATTTAATATGCGGCTCTGTTATTGCAACTGTGTAAAGTCATAAAGATACTTGTCAAGGCAAAATGTCTACATAACATTATAATGTAGTTTTTAGTAGCAAAGAAAATGAATGAATGGATTCTTCCATTGTCTTTGTATGTGACCCCCAATGGAAAAATATAGCTTCCTCCCTTATGCTTGTAGTTAAAACAGACCTCAAAGTATTATGGGACATTTTCTTTCCAAGATATTCTGAATGGCAGAATTGTCTTTAAAGATGCCATCAATTCATGGTTTTGTCAGGTCCTCCAACGCCAGACGATGGAGCTCCTCCAAGATGAAGGCTATGAAATGGTTCGCTTACACTCAGTTGGTTCGACATTGGAAATCTCAAATGTAGAAAGTGCAACATCTGAATACCAGCTGAATCTCCCCGCAAAAGCGAGCAGTGTAGTCAAAACAGTTGTGTGTTTTGGCTTATTCTTTGGAAAGAAAACTAGCGGGGAGGTAGTATATGTTTTTTCCCCCTGCTGCATGATCTTAAGTTCTATTAAATCCGCTGCTGTCTGCAAATCAGAAGCAAGTCACATTAAAAAAAGAAGTACGTTTGGAGGTAAATAACATTTACATGTTGCATACCTGTCAACCTCTGCCGATAACTGCCCTTATAAATGATAATTGATTCCCCTTACAAACCCCCAAAAAACCTTACAAACACCGTACGGTGTTTGTAAGGTTTTTTGGGGGTTTGTAAGGGGAATCAATTATCATTTATAAGGGCAGTTATCGGCAGAGGTTGACAGGTATGATGTTGACTATGGCTATTTTTTGGGGAGGAGGATATTTACTTGGCAAGTAGGAGGACTGAGCTTGGTGCTGTTGCTATAGCGATGTATCGGTCGTTTGACCTGGCTGTCCGACAAACTCAGTCCGCACGATCAGCACCATACGCAGTGTGTGTGTCTCAAACACACTCTGTCATGATGCTGGCAGACTTTCCGATGTTTGTCTGCCTGGCACAAACACATGCACTCAGTAAATTGGTATGAACATTTTTTCAGATACTAATGCTTCCCTTTCATGGATCATCTGATGGAGTGGTTACAGCTGAAAGTGACGGAAACCTCTCAAAGTGCCACTTAAATGGGGCTGTGTCAGACTTTTTCATGCCTGTGGACAAAATGACCCTTATAACGCATACATATCCACAAGCACGCACTGCTCCTTTTCTCCTCCGTGTTAATGTGGCTGATTAAGCTGTGATGAAAACCGTCTGAATAATGATGTGAAAACCAATGAAGCACAGGTGTCTTTCTTTTGAAATGACCTACATTATAGTCATTGTGATGCTGATTAGGTCTTCTAACTGTCAACTGCAATAAAAATAGCTTTGATGTCAGCGAACGTTGATGCACGCATTTGTGTGCAGTTGCAAGCATACGTGCAAGCACACTTACAGACTAACACACTGATACAAAGCTAGTTCATCAGAACTGAATACTTGCATTACCAAATATATGCAGAACAGGCAAAATGTGAACTAAAAAACGGGTTATTTCATTCTGTCAAAAAGATACTGAGTACCACTTTTTTTTCAACCGAATACTATAGTTTATAGGGTTAAATAATTCAAGTGGTAAGTATGACTCATGGACAACCCTCCAATTATTACATACCACACAGAACAAACCCAAGAAGTTGCAGGCCAAAAGGTGTCCAGAATATTTGTGGATTCTGGGCATACTCACAGTCAGTGTAAACCCTTACAATGCGGTTACATATAAAAGCACAGACCCATCTGTGTGGAGTTTGCATGTTCTCTCCGGGCTTGCGTGGGTTTCCTCCGGGTACTCCGGTTTCCTCCCACATTCCAAAAAAAACAGGCATGGTAGGCTGATTGGTCACTCTAAATTGCCCCTATGTATGAGGATGAGAGTGCATGGTTGTCCTTTGTCTCCTCGTGCCCTGCTATTGGCTGGCCACCGATTCAAGGTGTCCCCCCGCCTTTGGCCCGGAGACAGCTGGGATTGGCTCCAGCGTCCCCAGCAACCTTAATGAAGATAAAGCGGTTCAGAAAATGAGATGAGATGAGACTACTTGTTGTGTTAATCTCTGTACCCCGAAAAGGACATACAAAACTTATAGAGTTTCAGTGAATACCTGAAAATCCGATCTAACAGCACTAAAACACAAAACAGACACCACTAATCTTGTGGGTCTTTATATACGTGTGCGGTCGATTGGTCGCCCGTCTTTTGGTCGCCGTCTTTTGGTCGCCGTCTTTTGGTCGCCGTCTTTTGGTCGCCAATCTTTTGGTCGCGGTCTTTTGGTCGCCCCGACCGCGACAACGGGCATTAAGTATGACTCAATAGTAATTCACAGTTTGTATTTAGGGAATTTGAGCAATGATTTAAATGGTAATTATCACTTACCTTCCGGGCGACCAAAAGACCGGCGACCAAAAGATCCGGGACCAAAAGACCGGCGACCAATCGACCGTGTACCCTTTATATATTGGGAACTCTGCTTACCATCTTTGTGTGTCTTACTGTGTTTTGTTTTTTTAATTGACATTTATTTAAACCCATAACAATAAATTGTGAATTTGTATTTTGTGTGAAAAATAAACTACTCACATTTCACTCCTGTCTTTGAAGCCATTTGCAAACAGCATCTGGTTTGATAACTAGCTATTTTCAGATCTCTCTGGAGATGTTCAGTCGATTCAAGTCAGTGCTCTGGCAAGGCCACTCAAGGACATTCACATAGTTGTCCTCAAGCCCTGCGCTTCAGTTCCTTGTCTTTCTGACAGATTAATTATTTTCTTAGTCTGAGATCGAAAGCACCTGAGGGCGGGTTTTCATCCAGGATTTCTAGCTACATCACATTTTCCTTAGACCTGACCAATTTCCCAATTGCCTCAAAAAACATCCAGAAAAGCTTTCCTGAAAGTGTGGTATGAGTACCAGCAATGATACACCGGCTCGTTTTATTGCCACAAAACAGATTGAATGAATAAAATGTTCAAACATTTTCTAACCCACTAGAAAGAATTAATTAAGTACATTTAGGTTGTCTTCAACTTTAGCTCCAAAAGACTCATATTTATGTTTAAGAATAGATTCTTTCTAAGATATTTATTAACACTTTCTAAGGGTAATAACATTGAACTATTTGTGCTCCCAAACCAATACTCAGAATCGGCATTGGCCTATTTTTGAAGTATCGTACTGTTTAAAATTGGTAACAAAATTGGCTCTGATCTAGCAGTCGCATGTGTTTACAGTCCTTTTTTTTTTGGCTGTTATTAATTGTTATTTTACTGCTCTAAAAATATGGGTATAAGATCCCATTGAGTCATTGCCAGAAAAAAAAACAAGAAAATCATTTAATTAAATTAAAAAAATGGATTGGACATTAAAAAAACAGTTCAAATAAGTACGTCGCCTTTCATTACGTTTACTCGTTAATTCATTCATTTTCCGTTCTGCTTATCCTTGCAAGGGTAGTGTGGGTGCTGGAGCCAACCAAGCCCAGCCGACTATGGGTAATAAGAGTACCCTGGAGAAACCCATGTGGTTGACTCTACACAGGAAGGTTAGTTCTTTTTCTCTTTAAAATCTAACTGCAGGGTTAATGCTCAAACTTTGGCGCATGTGTCAAAGTTGACGTTAAAGCGGCCCGCGAACCAACCCGAGTCTGACACCCTTGAACTATGGTATATGCCATTCCACACAAGTTTATTGTAACATATTGCCTGCCATGGATGTCGACAGACTGCCAATTCATTTGATATATGAAGACTAACAGTCCAAATGAATTGGACATCTAAAACCATCAATTGCAGCCAATGAAATATTGTTCAAGATGGCCATTACTTGATGCAGGAAGTGTACCTAATATTATGGCAAGTGAGTTGATTTTCATAATGCTATTACGTGAGCTCAGCAACCTCATTATGCATATTGATTTGTTATCCCCACAGCCTGCTTTTTTTCAATGAATAGCAACCCCACCCCATGCACACCTTACCCGCAGCGCAAGTTGATGTTATTTTTCTGACACAACAAAACACTTGTGCATGCACCATCACTGGGGACCACCTAACACCGACTGACCAGCCAAGCTGTTATCTTTTTTCATCCCTCGAAAATAACTCCCCCACTTTTCCCTACCATCCCATGGTCACACCAGGGATTTCCAGTGTTCCCAAAATATTTCCACTGTCATGGTCCAGCAGATGTCACTTAGCGGCAGACACACCTCCTTATTTCTCTATCCAGCCTTCCGCCTCTCCAGGGACACACAAGAGGCAGCAGTGAGTGCATCTGTGTATGTCCGCAGGAGGAGGAGGGGACACCAGCAGGTTAATGAATTAGTGATTAGGATTGACGTTGCGTCTGCAGTAGGCCTCCCCCAAACTACGTATTTCTGAAATCTCAAATTCTCTAGTTAGTTGCACATCTCCCCTTTGTCATCTCTACACCTCAACCTATCTCTAACCTTAGAACATCATCTTTTCCCACCCCCTACCTGCCTCACAGTAGGTCTTGCCTGTCTAACCTTCGCCTCCCCTTGTCTTCAAACGCACACGCCTCCTTTGTTCTGTTCACAAACCCTTTAGATTTTATATGCACTCTTCTTCCAAATACTCCTTCTTCTCCTCCTCATGTGGTATTGATCACCAGAGATCACCTGATGGACTAATCTTCTCAATCTATAAAGACTTTGCAATAAAGCCCGAGACAAAGGCCAGAATTCTTAATATCCCAGAAGAAAACATTACCAAATCTTAACACAAGGTCACTGCAGTGTTGTGTTTTCTGAGGCCTTGTAGTAACATTTTAATTGTTTTCTCCAAATCTACTTTTATAAATGATAATATAATATAATGTAAGTACTAACATAATATTGCATAGCGTAGAGTGGCGATACACAACACAACACAAAATAACATAACTTAACACCCTGTAACATGACATAACGTAACATTACGCACCGTACTGAAACTTAATGCACCGCACCATACCGTAATATAACCTAATATAACACAAGATAACACTAATGCAATGACCTTCTTTATGTTAAACATTAACAGCGTACTCCTCTACACTAATTTTACTTAGCTGGTAAATGGGATTTTGCATTATTTGTTAGCTTTAAGCCACATGTGTCAAAGTGGTGGCCCGGGGGCCAAATCTGGCCCGCCGCATCATTTTGGGTGGCCCGGGAAAGTAAATCATGAGTGCCGACTTTCTGCTTTAGGATCAAATTAAAATGAAGAGTATAGATGTATATTAAATTTCCTGATTTTCCCCCTTTTAAATCAATAATTGTATTTTTTTAATCAATTTTTTCTGTGTTTTTAGTTCAAAAATAATTTTGTAAAATCGAAAAATATATATAAAAAAAGCTAAAATAAACATTGTTTTAGATCTATAAAAAACTGAATATTCAGGGATTTTAATCCAGTTCTTTTAGCTGACTAATTTTCATATGATTATATTGTTAAGTTGAAAAATTTGATATTTTCAATATTTATTAACTATTTAATGAGACAATTCTGTAGTAGATAGTAAATTAAAAAAACATAACAAATAAACATGCATTTCTCTTAAAAGTATGATTGCATAGGGGAGATTTGTTTTCTTTTTCTCAAAAATGATATTCAATGATAGTTTCCCATTTCCTTACAAGGAAAGAGTGGGAATGGGTGCACAGGAACAGGTAAGTTGAAATATATTTGAAGTTGGAAGTAGTAAACAATGTACATAAAATATCTTTATCGTGCAATAAATTCTTTTATATTGATTTAAGTAGGTTATTTTACTGTCAAAGTTTACAGAAAAGTATTATAGGGGTGTGATTTTGTTGAGGACAATGCATCAAGCTAATAAAAAATGTCGGTAAAAATATTCTTTCTTGTCAGACACACATGGAAGCAGAAACCATTTTCTACTTGACAGCGCAATTCCGCTCTTTTCTGACACATCAGCGACTCACTAATATGTGGTGGAAAATCAATTCCTCATTTTGCGAAGAATGCTGTCCCAAAGAGACAATGACCACGCAACAACAAATCAACTGCTCATAAATCAGTATTTCTCGAACTGGTGTCAACTGACACCAATTGCTATTTATCTTTGTTCATAAGGCTGCGTAATTGATTGTCTACATTTCAGCGTTTTTCAGTATTTCTTATTTGGGTTAGCTTTAATTGAATTGACAGAAAACACCAAATTAAATGTTTAAATGATCCAGTTGAGTGTATCACTGGGCTTATCCAATAGGATATCTGAAGAGGACTATCAATTCTATCCAAAGAATTGTTCCTTTATAATAATCTGAACACAAATTACGTAGAAAAAAACATTTGTTAATCAATGTACAGTATCCCAGTGGTGTATATTGACGTATATAAGCATTGAAACATCTTCCACAAAAAGGTATTTTTATAAATTTGCTATCTTTGTTTTCCCCACTATTGTGAAATATAATAAAGGTTAGGAAACGCTACTTTAAATCCAGCAAATGTATAATTTGGACAAAGAATCGGCTTTCAATCTAGCATCAGTTAAAATCTTTATATTCTTGACATATTTACATGGCCACAAATCCTTTTTAAATGGTTTGATTTATTTATCCTGCAGTTGAGAATGTCAAACCCAGCTATTTCAATCTTGTTTTTGCTGGCTGATGTCAATGTCCTATCTAAACCAAACTTGCATGATGAATGCTTACGTCTAGATATGACTTTAGACCTTGGACAGAACTATTTAACTGCCTGTAAATCATCTGCATGCTATGCTTTTTTTTGCAGGTCACAATTCCAACCAAAGCCATCCAATCAAAACATCATCATGTGATGTCAATACTCTGTGAAATAAATAGGCAAGTGGGAGTTGAAGAGGAGGACATCCCTTTACATATAGAGCTCCATACTGTACATTTTATACGGTTAAAGGATTTTAATCATCCCAATTTCAGTCAGATGCAACTTTGCCCATCTTCCTGGAAGACAGGAGACATTTGCGGTTTTGTTCCCAGTTGGTGCTCCAATCCTAGATGGGAAGGTGAGGCGGTCCCATGCCGCCTTTCAGACATTTTTTGCGGCATTGCTTGGAGGCGGACACAGGCAGTCCATCCGTCCTTTTAACCAGAGAGGGGGGAGTGAAAGAGAGAGAGGTGGAGAGAGAGAGAGAGAGAGAGGAGAGGGAGAGAGAATTGGAAAGGAGAAACAAACCCGTCTGCTCGCTCTATTCCCCGGTGTGGATGTACCAAGGCAGACGGGGGAAGAGGAGCAGCTCCGCTTTCACATTTTACTGGTGAGTGAAGAAATATTCATATTCCACGCTATACAGTTAGCCTTATATGACAATAGCATGTCATCTTGTTGGGAAGTAAAACATGTATTTTTTGGGTATATTTCTCTATCACGATGGATAGACCAGGCTGCTATGACGTTTGACGTTATGTTTTTCTTGCTAATCTGGGATCAAAATATTAGGTCGAGACCTGCAGTGTCTGTTTAGCCGTTGTAGATGTGCAGGTTGTGGGATTTTGGAGGTGAGTTTGTAATAATGAAAAAAAAAGTTCCTCATTTTCATCGTTTAACGCAAAGGCGCGTTGTTCTTTGAAGTGTCAGTAAGGTTTATTTTGGAGGAAATGCAAGACACCGGCCTGATTTGAGCTTCAAGCAAGTCGCCCAGCCATCTTGTTGTCATGGTTACTAGCTCGAGGAGGCTGGTAGGACATCTCACTCTCTCCCTCTCTCAAACCCCCCTCCTCTCTCTCTCTCTGGGCGAGCAGACAATGAGCCCTGTCTATCTAGTTTGTTTATGTCACTTAAAGTGTACTGGGGACTCTGGGAAAAACAAGCATGCGGCAAGCACATGTTAGCTGTCAGACGGTTGGCACAATAACACGCATAACGATTATATAACTTGGTATGTGCACACTCAAAAACAATAGGGTGTAAATTTTCCTTCCCCTGAAACAGGGCTTCCGGACAAGAGACACTTAATGGCAGCTTAATTACAATCAGCATCATAAAAGGCACAATTATCTTAATTATAGACATGTCTAATCGAGGTCTGTTTTAATTCAGATCCAGAGTCAGATTTTCAATGTCAAGGTGTTAGACGTGAAGGCGCTTCCATCAGCTGCATTAGGCTCACACTTTGTCAGCACAACGCCAGCATTGAAGGGAAGATAACATGGAAATTACCCATGAATTACATAAACTTATTAAGTTTTATATTACAACCCTAAGACAAGTGTGTCCTCTATGGAATGAGTCGAGGAATAAGCCAATAAAAAGATAAAGCCATGCATTATGGATGCCATATGGACATGAAGGGACTGGGACATCTTTATTAATTAATCAGTCAAGGGTTGGGGTGGAACCCTTCATTCCCTGTGAGACTTGATGCCAGACTTTAAATGAATTAATTCTTCCATATCCGTATGTGAGAATATTTGAAAGTATGATTGATTGAGCTTAGTGTACAACTCTTTGATAGCAGCCTTTTCTAACAACTGTGATGAACTAAAGCAGACATTTTTTTTTACAGTCACAATATAATCCACAGACACACTCCAAAAGAGTGTCTAAAGTACTTCGGTATGTTGCATGTGTTTATCTATTAGGGTCGTTTATTGGTAAATTGGCACAATCGTTTGACCTTGATGTGCTAGAAGTGACATATCGGGGTGATTTGAGGGAACTGTTCCGCTTCACTGGAGGCTCAATGATGGTGGGACATAGTAGGCAGGCAGAAACACACGCTGGAAGGCTTCCAACTTTTGTTTTCCTGCCTTCCCGTCTCAGGCTGACAAGCAGGAAAGGATTTCTTCCTCCATCTGCATGCGTGACACTCAAATGCATTTTTAAAAGGTGACACTGAAGCTTTGGACAGTGGCTGCAGTGGCATTGCTCAACATTAAGTGAACAGGGTCAGTGGGTCATTTATGGTTTGTGAGTGATTTTTTTTTCTTCCTGAGAATGTCTATGATAGAGAAGGGGGAGCAGGAAGGCATCAACTCACATCTTATTGTCATGGTTCATTTCATCAGTGTTCAGATTCAGCTTCATACATATTGTATTAGCTCTGTTTGAGATAGCGACTGAAATGTGATTGTTTTCACATTTTGCTAGTGGATTTGCTTTAGAAATAAATTAATTTAGCATTCAATACATATTTTATAAAGATTTGATGTACTAGTTGTGTCAGAAAAGCTGAAGCACGTCTTATTTTCTCACTGTCCTTTAAATGACACAACAAAACCTGCGCTATTCTTCTTCTATTTGTTATGGTAATACTGCTACTAACACATAGTCATCATCTTTCAGTTCATTAGCATGAAAAGAAGGAAAATTATCCACCAGTGGCACATTTGGATTGTATGCATTGAACACATGAAGGTGAGTTTGGAGGTCGATGTGTAGAAACAAGGATGCTGAGTTCAGGTGGAGACTATAATAGAGACTTCAATGTCAAACACACATTGGTTGTTGATAATGATAATGACAGTCTTATTTCTCACATGAATAATAAAAAGACAAACCTAGTATATTGAATTCATTCCTGATGGATGCTCAGCGTATCAGTGAAGTTCAATCAGTGAATGATGGTTGCAGTGGGATTTTTGGTTTCAAGTGTGGTGTAAAAAAATGACCCAACCGCACGGAAATTGATTACAGAGTTTCCACTGGATATTGTGCCAATCTGCGAAGCAATGTTAGATGTTTGGGGATGTAAACTCTGGCAGTGTACTATGTATTAATCCTTACATATGTTTCATATATAGTTTTCCACTGGAAGAAGATTCAATCAAATAGTCTGTATTTATCTAGCTTGATTGTAGTCCTGAAAGAGGATTGTGTTAAATGTGATTGCCAGCAAGTGGGTCTGTTTAATTCCACTCTAATTGCATTAGTAGCCGCTATGGGATCTATGACAGATCGCAATCATGGTTATCTGAAGACCCTCCCGGTGGACCACGAATGTATAACAGATGGATCGATACTGTGTAACACACCTTCGTGTGTGCACAATATACACGTGCGTGAAGTGTCTGTGTGGGTTTGAAACACAAAAGACTGAACTAAGAAAGCAACATGTCACAGTTGATTATTTATCATGCTGACTGGTGGTTTATTTGTCTGATTGGTTGTGTGAGTGCCATGCCAGTTTGAGTGAAATTAAAGCAGTTAGACAGTGGCGGTCCGTGCATTTTCTCGTAGCGCCTTCAACGGGTAAAATCCACTTCTTAGCAGCATTTAATGATTAAATACAAATACTGGAGCTTTTCAGACATTACAACCGGGCGGGGGGGGGGGGGGGGGGGGGTGATTTTCCCAGGAAAAGACAGCGATGAACGTCAATGGCGTACCAGCAAACATTGCCCGAAAATGGGGTAGAATCCAGGCGAAAACAGCATTTATTGATTAAATACAAATACTGGAGCTTTTTAGACATCAGAACCGGGCCTGGAGTATCATTTCATTGCAAGAAGAAACGTGGAAGTGCAAGAAGAATCCCTTAGCTGTTATATAAATGCAACAAACACACTCAACAAGCACAGATGCTCCATCAATCCTTCTGAGATGTGTGAGAACACATCTGTTTTCCTCAGTAGTGGAAATCACAATGCACTGTAGTACCACTGTCCTATTTTTCTAAGGCCCATTTAGCTCAATTAGTTCAAAATGGGAATCCGATAGTGGATTTAGACAGAGATATTAGAAAACATAATGTGGAACAGATGAAGAGGAGGGAAGGGAAAGGAAACGGAACGCTGCAGACAGACACAAAGTGAATTCCAACTTTCCATGTCTGGTTTCATAAGTGTTCACTATTTCCATTTATGGAGCAGTGTCACAGTTTTGCATTGGAATGCGCTCACATTTGACTACGTGTTGATGTGTGCAGATGTGTGTTTGTATAGTTATAAATGGATGCTAATAGTGCTTGTTTGCATACACTATGTAATTACTTAAGCTCCACTGTATACAACATTATGGTTCAGGGCTATTTGGATTTAATTACAATGAGTAATGAGAGCTAGAGGGCTTGTTAGTTGTTGTGATAATATTCAAAATGTGACTTTATATGCACATTTTAAAAATGTGTTGTAGTGCATTAAATTAATCGAATCTAATGAAGCACTCTTATGTGCTACCACAGGGACCGAAGCCTGCAGATGGAATATATTGACAACATTTGGTAAATAGATTATAGTTCCAATTAATATAGGCCTGTGAAGAAAATGTGTCAGCCAATTACAGCTCACAAATTCAAAAAGAATGTGCCGAGGGATCAGTCAGAGCATCCTTTGAGATCTTCACACAAGAGTAAGGGGGATTAGAGGACAGGAGCAGACACACACACACACACACGGTCTCGGGAAATCACACAAATAAAAAAAAGTGCCGCATTTTACAGTATACTGCAATTGAATAACTTAATGCATTTTCTGTCAAGGAGGACAAAGAAATCTATTTAAAAGAATCACTTGTAGAGAACAAAGGAAAAAAGATAGGTTACATGCCTAGTTGGAATTTTGGCTTCTGAATGATTTGTGTCATCATTTTGCTGCTCAGATGAGACACTAAGTGGACAACCGGCATCCTCATGCTCAGGAGCTGAGCCAAAGACACCGAATTTTATAGCCTTATTAAATCAAGACGTTAGTTCAAAAAGTGAGTGAAAGGTTAACCTGATGAAAAGCATTTTGTCACTTGCATCGGAAAATATTTACGTTTTGCTGTAACACATGATAACCGTCACATTTATAGTTTATACAATATGTTTTAGTTTGGCAGTGTTACTACCCTGGAGTTAGAAATCGGTACTGAAAATGTTTTATCATTTAGAATCACCTTTGATACAATAGTGGAGTGACAAAAAGATCCAGGTTGAAGAGAATGTTTTCAGTCCATCGACCTGCGAGTTTGGGTCCAGTATACCATCACCAATTATAGGTATTTTACAGTAATTTCTCACCGGTAGTTAAAGTTCGTTAGTTAAAATCATTTACCAGTTTTGCACACAGTAGTGAGTGGACAAATACATACTTGTATGACAGAGGACAGTTTCAATGTTTTCTAGTCTGCAATCAGAGGTCAGTACTTAAAATGATGTAGCAGTTTTTTGACATAACAAACAGAAGTGGGTGGATAATAGATCAAGCAGAGGATGGTTTCAATCCATCAACCTCTGGGTTATGGGCCCGGCGCACTTCAGCTGCACCACTCTGCTGTCTAAACTTGGAAGTGCTTTCCTCCTTGCAATCAGAGGCTGATACTGAAAACCACACACCAGTTTTTATGACCATACACAGATAAGTGGACAATAGATCGAGATAGCAGAAGATGATTTCGATCCATCGACCTCTGGGTTATGGGCCCAGCACACTTCTGCTGCCTGCATAGGTCAGTTCGCAGTGTTTTCTCCCGTTATGGGCCCAGCACGCTTCTGCTGTGCCACTCTGTTGGCTAAGATGGCAAGTTCAATCATTCATTCAGTCACCTTCCATACCGCGCATCCTCAAAAGGCTTACAGGGGTTACTGGAGCCTAACCCAGCTGACTTCAAGTGAAAGGCAGACTACACCCTCGACTGGTACCCATCAGCGACAGGGTACACAGAGAGACAAACGAGCACATGCCCTCACAATGACACCACCACCAGCAGGAATTGAGCCCACGCCTGCCCGCACCAAAGTCAGGCCAGTGAACCTCTACACCACGAGGTAGCTAAAGCTGGGAAGTTTGCAGTGTTTTCTGCCGTGCAATCAGAGGTCGCTTGTTTGCTCCAATTCTGTAATCACCAGCCTGACAATGAAAAAAAAAGTTCAAGGACTGTCCACAATAGGTTCCTTATATTAGTAATCTCTTTGCTGCTTTAATGTACTTCTCTCACTATTTTTTTTTCAGAGAATCCTGCCCATTTGCCAATCTCTCTGGTTCTCCACCCTGACCAGAGTGAACAACTGCACCCTGTCGTGAGGAGCAACATGACCCAGGAGGGGCAGGCTTTGCCCTCACCCACCCCATCGGAAAACACAACAGAACCTGTCTCAACTACCAACGAACTGCCCGCAGAGGCTCTGAATCGGGGAGAGCAAGACAACCCGAGCGAAGAGGGGAAGAAAGACATAGAGGAGAGGAAAGAAGAAGAGAAAGGAGAGGAGGATACACGGTGTCATGCTGACGGGGGGGCAGACATAAAGAGGGCGGGAGGAGAAGGTGATTTGGATGAGAGTGCTGATGTTCACGATCAACAGACAGACAGAGGGGAGGAGGAAGAGTGCGATGCGTCAAACGGAGATGAGTGCAGGAAGGATGAGGTGAGCTCAACAGGAGAGGAGGAAACACATGCTGCAGATGAGATGAAAGAAGACCAAGAGGGTGGAAGTAATGAAGAGATGCAACCGTACACAGAGGACGAAGCAACTGGGCTCCAGCAAGCTGGACGGTTAGTTTCACAGCTCATCATTTTTAGCGGAAGATTACTCTGTCACTATCTCGATGTGTAGATGTTAACTCGAGATCTCTAAGATGGATGACAGCGGATGAAAATATGATTTGCAGTTCCTCTAACGTGCATCACTCGGGTCAGCTCAGGCTTAGTGCATGGAAATCGCCACAAAATCGAATCTGTTTTTGGCAGAGGATCCACTTGTACCGAGCATCACATAAGCTCTTTATCAACCCTTTTATCAGCCTTAATATCCTTAAAGAGGAACATATACTACTCTGGGTAGTATCATTTTTACAAGCGGGGGAAAAAAATGTTTACTGTTTCGAAATGTATTACATTTTGCTATTAGAAGTACAAACCAATGACATCAAAGCTCATTAAAAGTCATCAAAGTTAAAATGGATTGCGTGTCTACCAGTAACAAACGAAACAGAGCCACATGATTGGACAGCTATCAGCGTCAATGCCACTGAAAGAGTTAAATTTCATTGATTGGCTTTTTTATTTTTTATTTATAACTAAATGTGAGTATTGTAATTAAGCTAACTGGATTTCATGAGCATACATGCGGAGCGTTTTTTATCATTGCAAGTTATTTTTTAAATGTCATTTTATTTAAAAAAAAACGCAAAATACTTCAAGTATATAAATAGAAAGAAAAGTAATGGGATAAGAGTACAAATGTACTTTTCAAGTACTTCATTAAGCTGTTTCTTGAATTTTCATTCAAGCCAAATTCAACAAGTCGCATTTCGTCTCCTGACAGTGAAACGAATGACCCAGTCCGTCTTATGATTAAAGCCAGGGGTGGACAAACTATTCCACAAATGGCCGCAGTGGGTGCGGGTTTTCTTTCCAACCCATAAAGAGGACACCTTTTTGCAAATCTGGTGTCCTATAAGTGCAATCAGCGGATTGAAGTCAGGTGCTGAGAAATCTCATTGGTCAAAATGTCTGTGCTGGACGAGGACCGGTTTGCCCACCCCTGATTAAAGCACAAGCAAAATATATTTACCTCTTCCTACAGGTTAACAAACGGCATGAACGGGACTGAAGACGACGAAGTTCCCGAAGTGGACTACGAAGGCGATGAAATCAGGCCTCACATTCACTTGGACACTTTTAGCTCTGACTTTGAAACCACTGTGGAACAGGCTGACACAGAAGTAGAGGAAGAGGAGGAGGAAGATGTGCCTAATAAAGGAGCTGGAAGGAGAAACCAGGACAGTTTCAGCTCGGCGTTTGAGCAGGTTGTCGAGGAGGTGCGAGCGGAAGGCGAGGACGAACAGGAGACGGCTGTGGAAGAAGAGCGACAGAAAGGTCAGCTGGACAACAAGGATGGATTCAGCTCCACGTTTGAGCGCATTGTGGAGTCTGCCCTGCTGAGAGGCGGGACCTGTTACAGCAGTTTGGACTCTCTGGATGTGCTGTCGCTCACCGACGAGACTGACAGCTGCGTCAGCTTTGAAGCTCCACTGACGCCGCTCATCCAACAGAGGGCCCTCTTACAGGGCCCCGAGCCCCTGGAGCTGGAGCTGGCAACGGTTGAAGAGCAGGATGGGGCTGAGGCCGGACCAGATGCCCCGGCCGCCGATCCCGATGACGGGGGTGGAGCCGGGGCTGGGGCAGGTGTAGAAGCAAGCCCACTGAGGACCACCATACCCGGGAGCAGGTCGGAGTTTGTTCTCAGTCAGCCTGGACGCTGGGCCATCCCCAATGGATACCATAGCGACTCCCAGGAAGCTCTGGAGGATTGTGGAGCCATGCACAACTCGCTCAGGTAAGGTCTTACATTTCACACTTTGCATTTCACCTTTTATATAACAGTCAACAACACCAAACATTATTTCATATATCTACCTCTTATAGTTTTAGTCCAAATTCAGCATTTTAATATTGCCTATGAGTATCTGGGACACATAATAATAAGAGTCGATAAATGTATTAACCCCCACCCAGATTATATTATAGTAAATAATATTAGTAATAAAGGCATATATTATTTGAGTGAATACAAGATAAAAAAACTAATTAAAAAATGATAAAAACACATCATTCTATATACATTGGCCACTCCATTATGCAATGTAATAAACCATATATCATGGATATGTTATTATTCATTCATTCATCTAATTTCTGAACCGGTTATCCTCACGCGGGGGGTGCTGGATCCTATACCAGCTAAGTACTGGCACAAAAATATAAAAGCACAAAGCTTCAAATTACTAATTATATAGCAAGAGGAAGAAGAAATCTAATGTGTCTTGCCAGCTTTTACAGAGATATGATGGCAGATGTCCATTTGCAACAAAAAAAAAACCTTGTGAGGTTAAGCGTTATGGAAAATGAATGAATTATTAAAGCATGATGCAGATCTTGCAGTATACTTTGTTGCGACCTTGCCTGAACCAGTAGGTGGCGTGAGGTTGGTAATTGAGGAGAAATGGGTTTCTGATATTTGGTGTTTCTCAAATGTAAATTTATGGAATGTGAAGTCAACATATAAGCAAAAACCAGGCTATTTTGACCGAGAGCACACTCGACTGAAAAATAAATGTGAAATCACAGTCATTGGAATTAATTTAACTTCAAAACTGAAATGAATTAAATAGAAATGAGGTTGTAATTTGTTGTCCTTAGTTTTACAGGGAACATTTCTACTGACAACTCATCTATCACTCTAAAATGATGATGTTTTACTCTGTTGTTGAGTCACACAATAATCGTGTCACATGTTACATGCTGCCATGAAAACAAGTAAAGTATTTGCTTCATACAATAATGATAAGATCATCCCATTTTGGTTGTCTCTTAACTCTTTTTGTGCCATCGTTGATGATAGACGTCCAATGATAGATATTACTTAAATTGTCAGAAGAAGATGCATCTACCACTTGAATTCGGAGGGTTGGCAGCCCTAAAAAGCCAATGAATATTTATAGTGACTTTAATTAAGTAAATTACTGACATGTCAAAGTAAATTGATAGTAAGGTTGAAAATCTGGAAATAATAGTGAGCCTGATTAGTTTAAATGTAAATGACTGGTGATTCATGAAAATTCATGAAGGATTTTTTTCCCCTTTAGTAATACAAGTTTTAGAGACTCAATTTGGTGATGTCAAAAATTTGGCCCCAAAGCAGAGATTCAATAAGGCAAAACCTTTTGGATTTTTTTCAGAAAAAAACTTTACTAAAGAAACACAAAATTGCAAACTTCCCAATAACCATTTTTAATGTGGACTTAATTTTAAAATTTCAGTTTCCAACACTTCTAAGGCAAATATCCAAGGACAAGATGTTAGTCACTTCACCTCTGCTGAGCAGTTATGTTGCTTTGACACATCCATACAATGCGAAGCCCCGAAGACCGGGTTAAACAAAAATACAAACGAGTACCTTTTAATCGTTCGAACCATGGCTAAAGAACACAAATGAGCGCTACTGAAGGGGGGAGGATTTAATAGAAACCATATGGGGAGAGCCATGAAACCTGAACTATGGCAGCAATTCTATTTGGTTTGTTAGCACACACTGGTCCCCCCCCTTGTCCCACTACTGTTTCTCCAGTTCCAAAACGACAGGAATGCCATATAGATGGGAGACCTTTGACATGATCTCATCTGCTAACTGTTGGGATTTGTTTTTTAGGCTCTGCTGGTGCTTTCACAGCTCAGTAAGTTTTGATAAGATGATGTGGGTCCCCCCATCTACAGATGTTAGGCTTCAGGCACAGACTTGCTTCCTGACCAAAAGTGCCAGAATGAAAGAGCTATTGTTTATGCAATGACATCATCATCTTCAGCTTTCCTCTACCCAACAGGCTTTTCTACAGTTTGTGTGTGGGAGATGTTATTGCCCCGCCACGCAAGCTGCCTTGCACATTTGACCAATTAATTTACGAGTGGATACATCTGGTGGGGTAGTTTTCTTTCAAAGATGGTATCTATTTCACAATGGACCAGCTGTCAAGGTCCACTCAACGAAGATTTTCACATGTACATTTTGCCAGCTAATATAGTCAACTAAGTCTGTTGCTGATGATGGATGTTTCCAACTTTGATATATTTCTCAAGTTGTTCTTTTTTTACTCAATTTCAAGACCTGGAGTGAACCCCTGATATCTTCTTTTATGACTCACAACAGCTGTTAAGCAGATGTAGGTCAAAGCAAATAGTTCCCCTGCAATGGAACTGCAAGTTATCCTCTTCTGTTCCAACCTGATCCTCACCATTGGATGTCAGTAGCACTGAAATGTTATCTTTCACTGCCAATTCTCCCAGTTCAAATGGATTGGACGTCTGTTACCTTTAACAGCAGCCAATGGTATGTTAATTAGTAAAAGTGGGACCAGATCCAAACGCATTTCCCGGCAGTTATAGTACTTAAAATTGCAAATACAAGGTAAAAACACCGCGGCAAACCTGTTCAAGAGTATATTACGCCCCCAACCAACGGAGCCTAAATCACAAATCTCACACCCCCAAACCAACATAGACAAGCACCGTAAATCCCCTTCTTTCCGATATTAATTGTTCTTACCAGGCCCCTTACAATAAAGTAGACCACAGGCCTCAAGGGGATATATAAAACAGTGGAAAGCATTGCAGATGTTTTAGAATTTAGACTGTGCATTTCCAACTCATTGAAATAAAAAGTGAAGGGAACATTTCAAGTAAATCCCTTACATCACATGTGTCAAAGTGGCAGCCCGGGGCCCAAATCTGGCCCGCCGCATCATTTTGTCTGGCCCGGGAAAGTAAATCATGAGTGCCGACTTTCTGTTTTAGGATCAAATTAAAATGAAGAGTATAGATGTATATTAAATTTCCTGATCTTCCCCCTTTTAAACCAATAATTGTCATTTTTTAATCATTTTTTCTGTGTTTTTAGTTCAAAAATCATTTTGTAAAATCTAAAAATATATATTAAAAAAAGCTAAAATAAACATTGTTTTAGATCTATAAAAAATGAATATTCAGGGCTTTAAATCCAGTTCTTTTAATCCGTTTATTAAAAAAAATCTAAATATTATATCTAAAATGGTCCGGCCCACGTGAAATCAAGTTGACGTTAAAGCGGCCCGCGAACCAACCCGAGTCTGACACCCCTGCCTTACATTTTAGATGTATGCTACTCTGAAACACTGCCCTCAGCAATCTATAGCACCTAGTGTAATGTGTGTATTTAAATGTGGATTACTCATTTAAATGTGTACAGAATTTGTGACTGCGCATTTGCATGCAAGCACGCCTTTCACTGGAAACATGCGGTTTGTGTATTCCTCCCCCTTGCGTTCAAGACTAGCAGATCTAAGCCCATGCAGAGCAGATAAAAGCCAAGCACATTTGATTCCATATCACAGAGGCAGCTCTGCTTTGAGAACTAATCTCTTTCACGTATTCTAGAATCATGCAGTGCATTCGCAAACAAATGAGAATAATGACACAATTACAGTAGTACCTCATATTGCTCATTGGGGCAAGTCTTTCTGTGTTTGCACACAAATCTTCATAATATTTCAGCACAACACTAGGTAAAATTAAAGCTTTACAATGTTTCTATTGTATGGCAAACATATTCTGCAGATTATCCCCTCATCTGTTCTTAGTAACGTAGTGATATAGACACACAGACACTGACAGGAATAGCTATGCACTCACGCACGGGCAATAATACATTCAAATTCTGCTGCATCCTCGCCACAGGCCCACACAGTCGCTGAATCATTTGAGCACTGACAGATTTATTCTGGTCTATATATAGCCGCACTCTGTGTGTTTCACACATGTCTGAGAGCCTCGCTGTAACAATAACAGGTTTAGTGGAGGTTGCTACTTCTACACACGAGTTTCTCTTTTTTTCTGTCTGACTTTGATGAGTCAGAATTGACGAGGGATTTGAGCTTGCTTTTTAGCATTTTGAGATGTATTCAGAACAAAAGATACCTACTCAAGTTTCAGGTTTAGCAGAATAGATTAGAGCATTTGTAAAACTCAACGCTTGGGGGGCCAAAGAAGCCCTGCTACACAAAAGTAAATCATGACTGTTGACTGATAAAATACAATTTTTTATTAAAATTCTGTAGTCCAGGGGCGACCCGGCGGTTGAGTGGTTAGCGGGTCGGCCTCACAGTGGGGGTCCTGGGTTCAAATCCAGGTCGGTCCACCTGTGTGGAGTTTGGATGTTCTACCCGGGGATGCTTGGGTTTTCTCTGGGTACTCAGGTTTCCTCCCACATTCCAAAGTCATGCCGATTGGACACTCTAAATTGCCCCTAGGTATGAATGTTAGCATACCTGGTACAATGGTTACCAGCATACCAGCATACAATGGTTGTTTGTCTCCTTGTGCCCTGCGATTGGCAGGCCATCAATTTTATTAAAAAAATAAATGAAAACATGACACAATTTTTCCACATTTTGCGTTTTTCAAATTGAAAAATGTAAATACATTTTTAAAAATTTTAAAAAAATAACAAGATACTTGCCATTAAGAGACTCAACATGTGACTCTAAACAGGATATATGGTGTAGCAGAAAATGAAAGGATGTTAATCGGTGGTTTGTAATCGCTCCATTTTGGTACTTTAAAAGCTACTGTAATTCCTGGCTGAGGCACATTTAGTCTTTATGTAATGAGCCTGAACAAATTTACTTGGATTGTTTTTGATAGACGCAATTTACTGTAGATTAGTAAACATGGAAATGAGAGTTTCAAATCTCAATCTCAGTTCAAATCCGATTCAAATGAGCGGTTTGAATGCTAATGAGTGACTTGAAGACCGACTGTCAAAAAGGAGGCGAGAGTGAGCTATCCCAATGTATTCTGTGAGTCATTTCAGCACATGCACTGAATAGGCTATACATTAAAATATACAAAGATGATGACTGTGACGTTTAATGTTGTGAAAACAATAGAAAATAATAATAAAGGTGAATATAATCACTATTGTCATTGGTATTTTTAGGGTGCTGAGATTTTATTTAGGGGTGGCTCAGACAATGTAAGAATTACAGTTGTATTTCGTCACATGATCAATATGCACATGGTATTTTAGCTGAATCCCATCCATGATGTGGACTAAAATGAAGATATTGATGTTTTAATTGTGCTCTGGGCCTTTTTCTGGCTTGAAAGGGTTTTCTAGTCACTTGAAAGACTGAGTGCTTTGACTAATGAAGCCCGAACTGTTGAGTGCATACATTAAGAAGCCGCTAAGTCATCTTCTGATTATGCTGCCATGATATTACATCTGTGCTGCACCAGGTTAATAATATAGTAGCAGTTATAGAAAAACTTGAGTAAATAACATAGGTTATCCATGAGTCATGGAACCCTTACCAACTGATCAAAGGGTGTACTTCAAAAATGGACTTGGCGTTGGCACCGAGAGACGAGACTAATCATCCACAATCATAGACATGAAACAGATTGTTACTTTGTGCTAACATAATTTACCAATCCATCATTGTTGCATCTTCTTATCTTCTGTTGTTGCTGACCTTCCAGCTGCTTTTCAGCCATCTGTTTCTTTTTTCCTTCTTTCCACTTAATCAAAAAGAGGAAGGGGGAGGCATGTAATGTTGTGTCAGCATGATACCCTGTGATCTGGGGCCTTAAATAAATGCTGCTGCAGTAGTTTGACAGAACCGTTTGGTTATGCACTGGATTTAGATGACAAAATTGCCTAAATGGACTGCAATGAAAAATTTGTGCCGCAGCTCAAAAAAGGTTGGGAAACACTGCTATAACCGACATGAAATTAAGCAAAAGAAGTGTTCATAACTAACGAGGGGCCCCAGAGGAAGTTGGGGCCATTGCAGAAGAATCAACCCATGCATCAGGAAAAGTCTCTGCTCCGCCCCTACATCCTCTCTCAGACATACAAGAAACTTCTAGGAAAAAAATCCAAATTTATTCCCCACCCGTTGACAGTATGTCGGAATAACACGACTACGTATCATTCGTAGGCTGTACTTATACGAGAGCGGACTTCCTTCCCCTTGACTGCGCTAACATTCGGAGTAGAATACCCGAACGGACGCATACAGATGTGGGCGAGAGCCGGATGATGTGTCGGTCGGACATCGCGCCTTTCGTCAGTCATTTGCCAAATCTGAGACGATGTGGAAAGAGGAATATGATGCTCACTTTGATTTTTTGCTGCAACTCCTGTAAGTCCAAATCATTGATTTCGAAATTTACCGGCGAATTTGAGACTTTCCAGCGTGGAAAAGTGTTCATATGAAGGGCGCGTTCACTAATGTTTCAGAAAACGAACGAATGAATGCTTACTAATGTTACTGCTTTTTTTTTACATTCTTGTTTTTAATAAGTGTATTTGTATAAATAATGGCCTATTATTAATCGATACAGATGGCGTCACAGTATAGGAATGAAGTAATAATAAGTGCAGTTTAACCAAAATACTTTTTTTTCAAATTGGAAATTATTATATCATCTCATAACATTCTATAATTTCTTGCTCTGAAATAGTTTCTCAAACCTATTCATCTATGTTATTTTTCACTGTGGTTATCTTCATGAACGTACTCTGACCAGTGGGTGGTCTCCAAATGACTAAATCAATATATGAACCAACTCTGCACACATAAGTATCTTTATTTGCTGAAACACCAGTTTAAAGCCAAATAGTACTTATTACAACATTTTCTCTCTCCAGCTAACATCTGAAATCCTTCAGTTAAATGTGCTCACACAATATAGGACTCATATCATACACAAAAGCTTTTCTGCATGTTTTGATTTGTACTACGGTGACCCACAGTGGATTGATCAGTGAAAAATCCCTGAATTTCAAAATATTTCATTCCGCTCATGCCACTGGGATCACTTACAGTCCGACTAATGCTTACACATACTGTAAAGTGTAACACATACCTTGGAGGCAGACACAATTTAGGTGTTCGTGCACCACCAAAGAGATTAGGTGAGTCAGTGGCATGCACCATCATGTTCACTATGTCACCACCACTGACGCAAATAAACATTTGAATGCAACCTGGTGTCCTCACTGAGCAGGTATACAGTATAGCATCCCTTTTTTTTGCTATTTTGTGTGGTATGTGGTAGTATTATTATAAACAGAAGCTCTGGTTTGTTTGGCTATGTACTAGAGCTGGACGATATGACAAAAATTGTTATCATGATAAAAAATATATATCAGTTGATATAAATAATTATCTCGATAACTACCACATCTTTTTGTTTCAACTTTGAAACTTAAAACTTCTGTGAATAAGCAATTAAATCGTCTTATCGCCCAGCTCTACTATGTACCCCTGCAAATACACGCATCCCCCTTAGCAGTACAGGAAGAAGGTTAATCAGATTCCCTCCGACCAAGTCCACTGGCTGCCCCTTAACTGTTCTAATGGTTTCACACTTCCGGATATAACAGCTGCCCACCCTCTCCCCAAGGATGAGACGAGACATACTCCACTTCAAAGTAATTTTAGCAGATACAATCTATACTTTAAAAGAGAGTGGTGAAGGTCAATCTACGGTTGATGGATAAATGCCAACTTGGGATGTGTTTTGTTGAGCGCAGTGGCTCCAAGTGCTTCAAGGTCATGGGCTTTATGGAGAATAATTAACGTCTAATTGAATCAGTAAATAAAAGAAAGCATAACACTGCATGTAGAAATATTGTCAAGGGCCTTGGATGGAGGCACAGCATGGAAAGGGGGGGGGGGGGGGGAATGGAACCATTTTTCTGTGGGTTTCTTCAGTGTCAATTTGGATTCACATGACAGTTTTTGTTTTTTTTGACGAGCTGCACAATTGAGCCTGGCAGCCTTCACGGAGAATTTGGATTCCACTGCGTCCATGGTAACTGGCAAATCACAAATTGTAATGGGTTGTAATTTATTGAATTTGTGAGGGTAACACAATTGCGTTGATCTCATTATGCAAAAGAGAAAAAATCCTGATCCATGTGGTGGGAATGCTGACATGCCACACAGATGCACACCCTGAGGAAATGAACAAATGACATTTAGTGTGATGAAAGAAAATAGGAGCTTGAGTTTATGCTGAGAAAGGCCTCCTGCAGTTTTGTTTTCATTATGTATGTTTGTAGGATTTAAAAGAAAATCCATCTTCAGCTATGAAATTGGTATGTCAAACCTTCTATTTCAGCTAGAATATTAAAGTTGGGCTTGAGTAATAAAATTGTTCACATTTGTGATGACACCATACAGATGTAACAGGTAAATAGCTTATTTTTTTTCAAGAAGAGTAAACATACTGTGCTTGTATTGTATTCTTTCTCCATAATTATGTTTGTGGTTGTACATTATTTTTTCCTAATGTTTTAAAAAGGCTGTGAGTTGTAATACATGGCAGCCAGTTTGGCACTTTTATTGCTTAATCTGGTTGTATTCATGATGATGCATATTATTTATGGGGGTTCTTGTTAGATCTTGCATTGCATGACATTTACATGGTGCATGACATGCTATTTGAGCTGCAGGGCCTTTAAATCTACAGTATATTTGTGAGGTAGAAAAA
Organism: Stigmatopora argus; assembly: GCF_051989625.1. Classification (NCBI taxonomy): domain Eukaryota; kingdom Metazoa; phylum Chordata; class Actinopteri; order Syngnathiformes; family Syngnathidae; genus Stigmatopora; species Stigmatopora argus. Next base: position 16,474,854 of record NC_135395.1, read on the forward strand.
AAATGCACATACACATGCATTAAATAGCCTGTGATGTGAATATAGCTATTTGTTGAAAAATAGGTGGCCCGGTGTGGTTGTCCCTGTCCTTGTCCCTTGAGATTGGTTGGCCAATCAATAACCTTCCGGGCGACCAAAAGACCGGCGACCAAAAGATCGGCGACCAAAAGACCGGCGACCAATCGACCGTGTACCATTCAGTGTCCCCCCACCCGGCCTGTTGCCCATAGTTAGCTGCGATAGGCTCCAGCCCACCCCACAACCCTTGTGAGGATAAGTGGTTTAGAAAATGAAGGACTGAATTTTGAAAAATACAGTATACCCTTTTGAAGATAATTGCTTAAAATGTACTTAAAACAATGAATTGTGGTGCTAATTACTCAATATTAAATGTCTGACTTTTCTCCTTCATAGTTTGTCAAATTTACACGACATTTACATTTTAAAAGGACTTCAAAAGATTTTCAACTTGCATAACTGTTCCTAATAGGAGTGACTAAGTGATGAACATCCAGTTCTAAAAGACATCAGAGGACTCTGCCTCAGTGTCACACTCTTGTATCCATTATTTGCCAGATCTGAAGCTAGTGAGCATGAGATTGTCAGTTTTGTAGGTCAGCTGATGCCGTTTAGCTCGGGGGCAACTTGAAGGGCCAGGGAGAACACTTGGTGCTTCTTTGAGGATCTTTAAAACAATAAAAGCTCAGTCTTGCTATGTCGAAGTGGCATTTTACCTTTCATCGTGGAGAATTTCAGAGAAATACCTGAACTAAAGTTTGAGATATGTTGACCTTTTTTGGGGGATAGATTAACAATGTACATCATTATTTCTGTTACCACATTCACTAGTAATAACAATTTTCTTAGCTATGTTAGACTGTTTCTGTTCCTGGCCTCCTTCGTCATGTGTTTGTTTTTTCTTTTTCCATTCATGTGTTTGTTCTCCTCCCACCAGCGATGCCAACCTCACACATGTGCTGTCTGACTCAGAAGAGTGTGAATTGGGCAGTCTGGAGCATTTGGAGCGTGGAAGCACCGACACTTTGGCCAACGGCTGCCGAGCGGACTACGATGCAGCCAAAAGGCTCGCCAAGCGCCTGTATCACCTTGAGGGCTTCAAACGCTGCGATGTGGCCAGACACCTGGGCAAAAAGTGAGCACATGCGAACATGAACACTGAGAAAAAATAGGCCTAGCTGTACTGAATTGGTCACTGATTAACTGTTGCCCTTTTCTGCAGTAATGACTTCAGTCAATTGGTGGCGTCAGAGTACCTGAGTTTCTTTGACTTCTCCGGTTTTTCACTGGATAGGGCCTTAAGGTAATGCACACACAGCTATACACGTGCACGTGCGGGGCAGTGTAAAGACTTGTCCACAAGTGTGGAAGTCACATTTGCTATTCACAGGGCATTGACTCTGCTAATTAAGCAGTCGTGTGGAGTTATTAGTAGAGCTGACAGACGGTAAGCACATCACTTGCTTGTAGCTGACCTGCTGGGATTTCAAGATGCTGTTGTCCTAATTACTGGAGTACTGTTCCCAACAATAGCATTAAAAAAAGCAATAAACCTCCAAAAGAGACACGTTTTTTTTTAGATGACTTGAAAATAATATTTCAGTCATTATTACTGTGAGTCACTGCAATGCTTCTAAATTACAGCCTTTTTAACATTTTAGTACGGGAAAAATTGAAACGTAAGGAGGAACACCATGATGTAATCCATCTATGAAGACATCAATGCACTATTATAGCCCAACTAAGCAACATGTCTGTGTTGGCCATATTCGCAGGGGCAGCTTATTGAAGACTATGCGCACATATTGAAAATAAATCTTAAATTGCTCATTTTATACTAATTTTCTCAATGTTTCTTGTTTGTCAACATTAAATGTTGTCTTCATAAAGAACATTGACCATTTGTGTAAATTAAGGGTTAAAATGTGCTGATTAGGTGAAAAAAATATAAACAGAGAAAACAGACACTATAGAACAAGTAAATATTTTTAAAAATGTAATTAGCCCTAACATGTTAAACACATTTTTTACTTTGCGTTGCGTGCAAAAGTTAGGTTACTCTGCTATGCCCCATTCATTTTTAATGAGACTCTGCTTGAATTTAAAATGATAAAAATGAAGTGTAATGCAATATTTGTAAAGAAACAAAAAATAACCACAGAATCCATCTTTTATTTAGATTTTTTTTAATTCCAAGACCAAAGGGGTGACTTTTTTATATTTTATATTTTGTTTTGATTTATGAACTTTTTTTGACATTTTGCCAAGTAACATCTCTCATACAATCTTTTGAAAAACATAATTTCAATTTTTGACAGTATTCTATGTGAACTTTGTCTGAATGTGTGAGCTTTTCAGATTCTTTTTATGACAAGAATGATGAATGTGCATATTTCGTAGCATTACTGGGAGACTTCTGACCCCCAGTTGACCCTTTATGCATGACAGGAACTTTTTAAAAGCCTTTCCATTGATGGGGGAGACACAGGAAAGGGAGAGAATCCTTGTGCATTTCTCCAAGCGCTTCTGCCACTGCAATCTACAAACCGTTACTTCTGAAGGTCAGTGTAATAGTATTGGTTTTGCGAACTTAATGAAGTGAACTAGCAAAAGATAATCCATTCCATAATCGCTAAGAATATATTGAATATGATGTACTTTTTATTTATACATATAGTAATTCTATATATTCACTGAGCACAATATTAAGTACATGCACAAATGTAATTATAGGGTGTCGGCAGTTTAGGAAAATTCGGACCCACGTCACTTTAAGCTTGCATCCAATATCAGGAATAAAAGACCTGTGTAGAGTTTGTATGTTCTGCCTGGAATAACTTTTGGGGTTTATTTGATTCCTGGTATTTAAAAAAAACTTTGACAGATACAACTTTATATTATGAATATAAGTGACATTGTTTTAAATGACATGTTCAGCTGGTGGTGTGCCTTGAGATTTTTTTCTATGCAAAATGTATGCCGCAGTTCCAAAAAAGTTGTGAAACACTGAAGTAGCGACATCAACTCATTCAGATATCTTGAACGCTTCTCGTTTACACAGCCAGAGAATGTGTGCCAATGTTCTCATGTGTGTTTTGTGTGACATTAAGTTGACCTCAGCCGTGTATGTCGTCCCTCTTCAGATGGAGCCCACACATTAACCTGCGCTCTCATGCTGCTTAACACAGATCTACATGGACATGTATGTATTAACACTATATTAGTTCTAATGCAAGCAGTGTATCTAATCACCTTGCGCATTTGAAAAAAACCCAAAATGTATATATACTAAATATATATCTACATTTTCTTTTCTTACTAAAGATTTCCCATCCCTCCTCCCCACGTCTTGCTGACTCTGCTCACGCTTGCCTCCCAGCCTACTTTTTGACCTGTTTCTGTCTCTACTGTCCTTAGATAGTCTCAAGTGTTCATTTCTAACTGGAGCATTGTGATGTGAGCCACATAGCACAATCAGTAGTCATCAAACGTCCCCTAAACTGCTCACATCTACCCTGCCCCTGCTAAACACTTGTGTAGTGAATAGCCCTCCATTAACTAACATCCTTTCTCTCTTTTTGGTTCCTTTTCTTCCCTTTCAAATCCCCCCAACCCCCTGCTCACCACATCCGGTTTCCTGGCCTCTCTATGTCCCTGCAGGTGGTAAGTATTCCTCTGGAGCCAAAAATGGAATCTATCCGAATGTGCTCATTTTGGTTTCTTAAGTAATGTCCCAATTTTGGTGCGCCGATGCTATGTTTGCCTTCCCTTCAGTAGATTAAGCTGTCACCAAAATGATAGCAATTTAATATGATTTCAGAGCTCCGTGAGATGTACTTTGCTAAATGCAAAATGTTATAAAGTTGGAAAAAAAGCAATGGCCCTTTGGCCAATACAAACATTTTTGGAGGCTATGAATTCAATTGTTAATTTTCCATTTCTTGACACGAGTGAATTAAATGTAGTAGTTAACTCTGCAACCACCAGAGGCTACTAGCAACATTACATCCTTCATGGGAAGTTGTGCTACATCCTCAGAGAACAATAGTAGGACATTCAGAAAACAACAACAAAAAACCACTTAATTACTCATGGAAATTGATTCAAATGCCAATTTCCCAAGATAACACCTACAACTTGTAAAATGAGGAATTAAGTATAATTCATGACACTTAACATGGATGTTTATGATTTGTAAGCAAGCTTACTAAGATATGGATTTGCCATATCCCAGCACCTTTATCATGTCACATACAAGCAGGAGAGTTGGGAAGACAAACACTGCCCCTAGGTGGACAGATCTATAAGTGCATTCATTCTGGGCCCTTTTAAGACTAAATAAAAAGGGCGTTTTAGGAGCAAGTTTTACATCTTCTTATGCAGAACATAACAATTATAACTGTCACGCATTTGATTTATTCCTTCCTCAGAACATTGGAAAAAAGATGTCTTGCCAACAGTTTATCAGTAATCTAGATGGCCTCAACAATGGCAGTGATTTTCCCAAGGACTTATTGAAGGTACAGCTCTTAGCCTTTCTGAAAGGTTTGAAGCTATTAAGATTTAATAATGCTGTTTTTCAACCTTTTCTGAAAAGATCTTGTATAACTCCATCAAGAACGAGAAGCTCGAGTGGGCTGTGTGAGTATGCTCTCAGTTCTGTTTAAAAGAAGGTGCATCTCACTATGTGAATCTCCTGTTCATCTTTTTTTTTCTTCTTTTCTGGGTGCAGAGAAGAAGAAGAGCTACGTAAGAGTCTGTCAGAGCTGGTGGAGGAGCAGTGTGAGGGCGGGAGTAAACGTGTTGCCAGGGTAACGGACAGTAATAACCCTTTCATCGCCATCCCCATCCTCCTCAATGCCGTAACCTACAAACACGGAGTGCTGACTCGCAAAAGCCATGCTGACATGGATGGCAAACGGAGTGAGTCACAAATAAGAGCTGAGTAATGCATAAACTGGGAAGTCAGTATTTTAATTGATATATTTTTCGAATGTCAAAATATGTTATAGTTTTGTAAATCATTGAGACAATTTCACCTCAATGTCTCTCCAATTTGTACTTTCCAGCCCCTCGAGGTCGCCGTGGTTGGAAGAAGTTCTACGCGGTTCTGAAGGGAATGATATTATATCTCCAAAAGGTATTGCACCCCACCCGTTTTCTCCGTTGCCATAGAAACAAACACTACAAGACGTCACTGATGTGGTGGATGCTGTAGAGTGGTCCGACTGCAACGCGCTTTTGAGCGCTTTAGAGCGAGGCAAATAAGGTCTCTCAAATGTAGTGTGTTTGTCGCCGTCTGCTGGTTTGCTGTGTGCTTGCAGGCGTTTTTCTGACTAAAAACATTGATCCTAGGTTAAATGTTGTCAAAAAATATGTTAAGATGAACAAATTTTTGTTAGAAGGGTGAACGGAGGGGCCCGTATTTTCTTTTATACACATATAATTATTGGGGTGGCCCGGTGGAACGAGTGGTTAGCGCATCAGCCTCACTGCTCGGGGGTCCTGGGTTCAAGTCCAGGTTGGTCCAGCTGTGTGGAGTTTGCATGTTCTCCCCGGGCCTGCGTAGGTTTCTTCTGGGTACTCCGGTTTCCTTCCACATTCCAAACGCATTGATTGGACACTGATTGGACACTGTAAATTGCCCTTAGCTATGGGTGTGAGTGTGCATGGTTGTCCGTCTCCTCGTGCCCTGCGATCGGCTGCCCACCGATTCAGGGTGTCCCCCGCCTCTGGCCTGGAGACAGCTGGGATTGGCTCCAGCACTCCCCGCGACCCTAATGAGGATAAAGCGGTTCATAAAATGAGATGAGATTGAATTAATGCCGTTTTGTAGTATAGAGGAATATTTTGGTCAACATTCTATCTGCTACAGATAGAACGAGACCTAGCTAACCAGACAGATTGATAAATAGCTGGTAATTAGGGATGGGCTGCTCCACGATGGGTGAATGGGGGTTTGCTTATACAGGATTATTTTAATTATTTCAGAAAGTGGGTCCTCGTATTTGTTCCAACCAATGCTGCAGAGTTTTGCCAATCAAATTGCAATCAATTGATTATACTTGTAAGACACAAGATTAGGGAAGTGGGGTCCTATTGTTTGGTTGTACTAAAAAGCTGCACCCACTGCGGCCCTTTGTGCACTAATTGCGCACCATTGCTCAATACAGTATGTGCTCTATGAAAGCAGAATTTCACCTGCAGAGAGAGATTGATTCTTCAAATTTTCAACAGTATTCAATTAAGGCTGCAAATGATCATCTTTTTTACTCTTCTACCATGAAAAACTTAGTTGATTCATATCAATAAATACGGCCTAAAATTTGTCTCATTCAGGATGAGTATAAGCCAGATGCTGATATTTCCGAGGTGGATCTTAAGAACGCCGTGCGAATCCACCACGCTTTAGCCACTCGGGCTACCGATTATAGCAAGAAAGCCAACGTACTCAAGCTCAAAACCTCCGATTGGAGAGTTTTTCTGCTGCAGGCTCCGTGAGTAAACGGAAGATCCCTCTTTTTCTCTCGCTTATCCCAAATCAGCTTATCGTTGTGCTTTTTCTCTTTAGGAGTGAGGAAGAGATGATGTCGTGGATCTTTCGAATAAATCTGGTGGCAGCACTGTTCTCCGCTCCGGCCTTTCCCGCCGCCATTGGCTCCATGAAAAAATTTTGCCGACCCATCCTTCCGTCCTCATCAACAAGACTCAAGCAGGTATACATAAATTCACACGTGTGCGGTCGATTGGTCGCCGTCTTTTGGTCGCCCCGACCGCGACAACGGGCGACCAAAAGACCGGCGACAAAACAAGGTAAAACAACACGGTCCACGCATCAATAAAAGCCAACAATGGCCATGAGCAGTTTCACTGAGCCGACCTGTGAGTGTAGAAGAAGAGTTTGTATGTACATGCGTTGTCACTTTAAGAAGCGACGTCAGTCAGGGTCTTAACAAGTTCTCCAACAAAAAACAATAGAAGTCCGGGAAATTTGGAGCTTTTCTTTAGCCTAATAATTAATAGGGCATTAAGTATGACTAAATAGTAATTCACAGTTTGTATTTAGGGAATTTGAGCAACGATTTAAATGGTAATTATCACTTACCTTCCGGGCGACCAAAAGACCGGCGACCAAAAGACCGGCGACCAAAAGACCGGCGACCAAAAGACCGGCGACCAAAAGATCGGCAACCAAAAGACCGGCGACCAATCGACCGTTACAAACACCGTACGACTCGTACGGTGTTTGTAAGGTTTTTTGGGGGTTTGTAAGGGGAATCATAATCATTTATAAGGGCAGTTATCGGCAGAGGTTGACAGGTATGGACTCACCCCAAGATTGTCTGTTTTATGTATTTGATCTAAATTTCCTTACATATTCCCAAAAGATAATTACACATGATTGCAAATTACGAACCACACCTGCTCTCTATTACCTTCCATACGCTTACATGTTCTATTTGCGTGCAAAGCCTTCTTATTGGTTGTCTTGTGGGTCTTGTGTTGTTTTTCTGGCATGCGATTGGTGCAGGATGAGCAGCTGCTGAGTCACGAGAGCAAGCTGAAGCAGATGAGCCTGGAGCTGGAAGAGCACCGGAAAAACCCACCCTCATCTGACCCCAAAAGCCGCGAGTGGGAGGAGTATCGGCTCAAAGAGCACTACCTCACATACGAGGTATATTTTTTGCTTAAAATTGATCTTTTCTTTTCAATTTTTTTCTATTTGTTGTTTATTTTGTGATATGCTAAGGCTTTATTGCATATCACCAATGATATAAATGATTTGCTCTCTCTGAACACAATGTACTCCATCCTAATACAAATGCTGTATAAAAAAACGAATAACAAAATAATGCACAGTTTTGAATTCCACTTTCATAAATGTATATCACAAACGTGGTATAGCTAGTATATTTTGGGCGTAGAATTGGTCTATCCACACCACGTACCCATTACGTAGATCCCTATCTACTGGTAGATCGCCAAGGAACTATTGGTAGATAGCCAAGGTACTATTGGTAGATCGCACGACAATAACATTATGATCCCTACCCTCTGCCGATTTCCTTAGCTAAGCTCTTATGAATTTGGCATGTCCGCAGTAAGCTTTGGCGTGAATTGAGAGTGGATCAAGAAGGAATAAAATAAAATAAAAATTTAACTCTTCAAACTCCGCAAATGCCTGGACTGATGTTTTGAGAGGAGTTTGAGGTGACCCATTTAATAGATTTTTTTAAAGAGTAAAGTTGTTGCTTAGCTACCTACCTTTAAAAAAAGTGGCTTCAACATGTTTTTGAATACAGCTTTTTGTTTATTGCCTAACTAAAACAAAAGAAAGAGAATTGGACCTTGAACATTTTTAACATGAAGACAAATTCGCCTTAGGATATGAAAAGGTGCGATTTTAAACCTTCAACATATTTAGAGAGAACAACTGCAAATATATATTTAAAATAAACAAACAAGCAAAAACACCTCAGCTAAGGGAGCAATTGTGTTTGTCGTCTTCATGTATATGTGACAAATGGTATTTCCAGCCATTTGACAGTCGGAAAAAATTGTTTAGGATCCAGGTGTCGTTCCTCAAAAAACCAAAATTGTCAAGTCAAGGAAATATTTCAGTGTCGATATGTTCTTTTTTTCTGTTGCCAAATACTTCACAAAGCCCTGTTTTTAAACCCGAAAAACTGAAAAATATCCCCGACCTCAAAAGTTTGTAATTACCTGTTGGTGCCACAAGAGGGTGGCGATTTTGTGAGTCTCCTCCCTTCCTTCTCTAGCCACTAGATTCCACAAAATGGTGCCAAAACAATAAATTCATATTAGACATGACTTTGGTCTGATCACAAATCACTGAAGAGGTGATTCTTCAGGCGGGAAAAATGCAAAAGCCAAATTGTGACCATGTACAGTGTGCATCAATGCAGTAATAACAGTTTAATTTTCGGTCATACTGCTTATTTGCCCATTTATCTTTTTTTTCCAATTCATTCTCCTGAACAGAAAACTCGGTATGAGACATACATCAGCCTTCTCGGGGCCAAAATCCGCACTGAGACAGACGATCTGGAGAAGATCGAGGCCAGCATTTTGGGCGGCCTGATGACGGAGGGTGTCCACGCTGGCCACCTACGCAAGACAAAGTCCTCACCGTCCATCAGCCAGGCCCACAGTGGCTTGAACGGGAGGGGCGGCGATTGCACTGCTGTGGAACAGACGACGAGCTGAGGAGAGAAAGGGAGCGCAGAGACCACTGCCCTAAAAACGACCTCCCTCCAAGCCAAAACCAGCGTCACGTAACGTGTTATATTAGGTTCCCTCTTTGTCGTTCCACCGAAATGAAAATACCAATATCGACCCCGGTGATAAAACCCTCTCGAGCAATAGAAGACCCTGCCCCGCCCGCCTCAACCTCATTGCTGTTGCACATTGAAAATGATCGGAACTGTGATCACTATTTATGACATCATCGGTATTTTTTATTTGTAAAGCAAGCTTCGATGCAGTCATTAGTTCAAATAAGCGTTTACGTTTGAGCAAAGAGAACAATGCCATAGTCTCTGCAGGCAGCGGCTGAAGTAGAGGAAATGGTACTACTGTAGCATTTTGCCCTTTGCATTTCACACTCCCCCCGTTTGGACCTACTTTTTGGCTGGGGTGCGATTTGCAAAGGTGACGCCACGAATCTGTTACAGAAACTCCCTGAAACTCAGAAGGATCCGCCCATGCCGAGCATATTTATTTATTTATTTATTTCTTAATATGATGATAATAATAATAATTAAAAAAAAAAAACGATCGTGAACTCACTCTGTTTACCATCATTTCCTTGCACACGTGTAGAGAGGGCCGTCCTCGTGGAACTGTTAGCCGGAGAAGCTCGGAGTTGAGTGCCTTACTCGCGGCACCTTGACTAGCTAGTGAGCAAACGGTCAACAGGAAGAACTTGAATCAAATCAAAAAGAACTTGAATCCGAGCCAGATCTGGCTCGAGCTCTAGATTTCGCTGTTATCCCTGAATAGTGACACGTGTTTAGATATTCTTTGTTTCTAGCGTCTTATAGTGGGAATCAGCATGTGACTGAATTAAAGCACTGTGCCGTGTTGTTATGACCACCAACCTACTTTTCTTAAAAGACTGCACTGACAGTAGTTGGTGGGAAGCGTTTAAAGATGGATGTATGAACGTGGAAATATCAGTGGAAGCAATTCTCAATACAGTTAGGTCTAGTACTATTTAGACTAAGTCGCAGTCTTCAGATGATTGTGATTGAAGTCTAGAAACTTAGCTTTAGTTTAAAGGTTTTCACAAAAAAAACGTCAATTGGCATTCAGTAGTAATGGCAATTTTTATTTCTAATGTCAATTTTATTGGCTTAAAACTATTTTGGTGTGAAGATGCTAAGGTAGGGGTCTCAAACTCATTTTTTTCCTGGGGCAGGTGGAATAGAGTCTGGGCTCGTCCTGACCACTTCCATATTGTATTTTAAAGTATTAAATACAAGGAATTATTGGAATATTTTGAGCCTTGTACCTTTCTTACTGCTTTCTTCATAGCATGCTAAGAGGAATGACTAAAATATATTTTCCCCTTGGTTTTAACCAAGTGACATTGGCTAATAAAATTTGGCAACTTATTGACAAACCTTGCTGAAAACTGTCATGATCTTGAGTTATGGTAGCTTGTCCTGCGCTGTAAGTTATTAAAACACACTTATTAAAAATCATGGTCAGGGGGAAGCAGAATACTGTCCAGGCCACAAGTTTGAGATCCCTTTTTTAATGCGTTTTCTCCTGGGATAATTTAACAATATAACTACAATTACTGTGTCATTCTTGGGTGTGAAAATCGGATTCACCGTGAGAAAGCCCATCTAATCTATAATTAGCCTTTTATATTCAGTAAAGATTTGAGTGAATATTTTTGTGATGATTATTTCTCCACTGTATCATTGTGAATGTTTTTTTTTCCACTTTCCCCCCTCTTAAATTAAAGCTGGAATTTTACACTTCAGTCAGATAATATCAGATGAATGAAATCACCAATTCTCACTGTCATTGTTCAAATACTTAAAATGTTCATGAAGAAATTTATCTTACAGGGTCATGAAGTATTTCGTTGACGTTTTTGAATCCCAAAATGGCTTTCTCGTCTCAGAAAAACTTCAGTACAAATACAACTCAATTTCTTATGACATGCAGCGTTTGAGCAAACATACAAATCTTTCAGTCCTGTGTTCTTCATCGTGTTGTCCTCTTTGGCCTTTTTTGGACCAGCGTAGCAGCCATTTGGTACACAAACATCAAATACGAGTGTCTTAAGAGGGGCTGGAAAACAAGTTCAGCAGGGGAATATCCATCAAAACATCCTCCGCGTTGGTCACTTTATTATGAAACAATTGTTTTCCAAGAAGCGGATGGTTAGGTTTTCTCAGTAAGACCTAGAAGACAAAGCAGTCATCTAGAGCTAATTTAACAAAATATCACATTAAGGCTCCTCTTGGATAACGCAAGAACATTGGCGTGTGGAGCCAGTGGCGATGGTACCGATGTTTGTGAGCACCTTGTTGATCTCACTCAAATGCACAGACACACGTTCTAAGTAATTTGTTTATGACACAACTGTAGATTTTAGAACCCCTCACGCAGCCTCTGTGAGGCACTTGTTGACTTTTTACCTGAGCGTGCCATAGAATGACGAGCTGTCATGTCTTCGCTTTGGGGTTCAGTTCTTCTGTTTCTTAATGGACAGGTTTAGAAATCATTTGGGGGCTACACTGGAAATTTGGGCTGAATAATGTTAACAGTAGAGAGCTTTGTAACATCAGGATGACATACCTGTCAACCTCTGCCGATAACTGCCCTTATAAATGATTATGATTCCCCTTACAAACCCCCCAAAAACCTTACAAACACCGTACGACTCGTACGGTGTTTGTAAGTTTTTTGGGGGGTTTGTAAGGGGAATCATAATCATTTATAAGGGCAGTTATCGGCAGAGGTTGACAGGTATGGGATGAATATCATGCTTTTTTTTAAAAATACAGAGGCCCTTTTAGTCATTTAGACTATTGTACTAACAGTTGGTCCTCATGTCCTAGGGTAGGCCTGTGCTGTATAATAGGACTGTGACAAAAAATATTTGTTGATTGTCATGTTAAGTAAAAAAAAAGACAACTTTGGCACTTTGATGTCAGCATAGACCTGTCATTTTACTTTGTTTGTATATATCTGAAATGTTTTTTTTTTTTTAAATTTCTTCCACCCAGATATTCCTACAGCGTAAGAAACATATTTACTGAATATTTAGTATGTGCTTCATAAAGTAAGCTTTTATAGAGAAGATTGGAGTTGTGATTTATTAATATCGGCACCAAAATGATGTGCAGCAGCTTGGGTGCCACTGACGTCAATTATGTACTGTACATATTTCTTTGTACTCTATATTAAAGGCATTTTAGAAGAAGACAATTATTTTCGGTGTCATAATTGAATTGTAGATAACGATCTACGAACAATAATTATTTTTTCCTTACCTGTGTCAGTTGGTTGCTGCCCCCCAAAATCTACTAGCTTGAAACGTGCAAACCGGCAATCTTGGTACACACGTTTCTTAGTTTTCTTGCAATTTACTTCCTAAAAAATGTCATTCCAATTAAATAAATCTTTCATCTATGCATTTATCTCGGTCATTGTTTAGGATAGTATTTAAATGTCCAGAAGACAAGCCCTTAAAGGCTCTGACTTCACGCCAACTCAACCTTTTTTTATTGATGAGGGTTGTTAAATTTACATCCTCATCGCCACGTAAATGTTTATTTTCACATTAAACCATCGGTGTGGCGCTAAGAATCTTCCCATTAAATATTTTAAACCAAATGTGTTTCCATTCAAACATACTCAGTTACTGTAGCTTTGCTATTTCCAATAACTCAAAAGCAATCAATTTAAATTCATCGTAAAACCTGATGATTTACTTCATCTGAAATGTCTCAAGAAAAGTGATTGTACGGATTCAAGTTTAATACGTTAAGCATCAGTATAATTTTTTTTGGATAACAATTAGCCGATATTTGTTGTTGATGTTACACAAGGGAAATGTATTTTTAAATTAAATAATCCTTACTTCATGAATTAAAAGAAGCAATATGTTTGAATTTTATTCTACGCAACCCCAAGTAGTGCAATAACCACACTACTTAAAAGCCTCCATCCAAAAATTGTAGTAATCCAACTGAGTTAATTGTTTTTGAGTGAAGATAACATTTATGATTGAGTAACTATAATTTAAGATACTTTCTTAATTTTCATTACGATGATCTTCATTTCACAGTGTTGCTTTTATTATACGGAAATATGATCATTGTCATCTAAAACTTTCAAAAACAGCAAAGTGGCTGTGAAATTTGGTTCACAAATTGTTAATTAGTTAACTAATTTCCAGCCACAACATAGTAATAAATAATACATTTTATTATTTATCCATTAAGGTAGGAGAGTTAAGTGAATCCAATTATATATATATATATATATATATATATATATATATATATATATATATATATATATATATATATATATATATATATATATATATATGCAACTATTGCCATCCGTAAATGTAGTGTTGATACAATACTGCAGTGACAGTAACACATGGAATGAGATTTTATTGCATGATTAATCATTTTTCAGACAACAAGACTCCCCCAAACATTAAAAATAAACAGCACTGTACAAAACAGCACACCTTTTCTTTTCTTTTGTTTTCCTTTTTGTTTTTAGCCATCAACATAAATTTAATAAGGTGGTAAACAGAGTGTAAGGACACGAGTCGCGATGATGCTGAGATGTACAGGATGAGCTTGATGTCAAAGTATAAGCACCATCGTCATGTAGTCAGGAAAGGCCATATTTTGACAGGAAATACTCGAGAAAGGGCAAGGAGAGCTTTAACATACAAGAAGGTTGTTATCACAGTTTTCAGACATTTTTACCAACTTAAAAAAAGAACAATATTGGTGTATAGCACTACTTTATCATGCAATTTACTTCAGTAAACTTTCTGACACAGACAAAATATACTTCAATAAGTAGAACTCAATACATCTCTGTCCAGCAATAACCACAAAGCCTGTAATTCATATCCTTTGAATTAGATCCCTATAAAAAATAATATGCAGATTTGTATTTCTCATAGTATATCTAAAGTGCAAGTAGGTATCTGTTTTTATTCAATGCTTTCTGTAAGTATAAATATACAAAGCAAAAGAAAAACGCAATGTTTTTCCTGTTTATAATGTAATATTTTTTTGAAAGGAGGCGCACCATATAAACAAACCATATATATATATTTTTTCTAAGTACGTATTTATGTATGTGTATATATATACATATATACACACACATATATATACATATACACACATACACAGCACAGATAAAATCTTTTCGTAAGGTACAACATATCTCTTATGGGATGGTAAAGGGCTTCTGTCCTAATAGTGACATGGGATATGTCCATTGTGCATTGACACCATCTTTTCCCACCCCTGCCCTGTAAAATCTGGGATCCACTTCCCTTCCGAACATCTATACACAATATTAGCCTATACAGTCTGCCAATCATGGAGCTGACACTTGATCAGAGTGCAAACAGAAGAGCTGAATGAGCTACTTAGTGGGTGGTTTGTGTGGAGTTGTGACACCAAAGACTGTTGCTATTGGTTGTGTGGTTAATGTTAATCAGAAACTCTGTATGGTCATTGAGGGACAGCCAAATCTGAATCATAGCGCCAAGTATAACTTCAGTTTGTTGTCCATTTTGGTATAACATCTGTTTCCTTAGTTTCTGTACGATGCGTTACTATGTGGTCAATGTAAAAAAAAGACTTTTTTAAGCAATAACGTCCGGCTTTAAAGCATGTTCAATTAAATTCCTTTTTAAACACTGCTGTTTTCAAGTGGTGTATACATTATATTTGCAAACCCTGTTGTTAACAAACAATAATAATGGGGCACTCAAGAATAATATAGTGCATGTAAGAAAAAAAACTATTTTTTTTCTCTTACAGAGGACTCAACACACGACTGGGTAATTGCGATCTATGTGGAAGTTATTCATTGACAAAACACGTTTATGAGCACACTTGGATTCTCCTCATATTTAGCCATGCAAACATTTCCAAAAATAGTTGGATTCCCACCTTTGGAGCTTGACTTTCTAACGCCTTGGATGCTAGTTTAGCCAAAATTGGTTCATCAAAAACCTGGGCAAATGGGACCACTAAACTCTTAATCAAAGGTTACCTGTAAAAGGTAATCATTAGAATCCATCACGTTAGGTTGGTGGTGTTGGGTCCGCACCGTCACTTTCACTCAACCTTGAGCCTTTTCCAAAATATTAGAAAACCTATGTAGATGACTTTTTTTGTGAAATCATCAAATGTGCACGTCCCATGATTAGTGCCAGGTGAGAAAAAAGGTCTGCGCTCAGTCCCCAAGCACACTTTTGGATTCAAATGAGAGGAGGCCTTGTTGAAAATACTGCAGAGCCCTCCCAATCGCTCCAAAAGCAACATGAGGCCTCAGCAGGGGGGAGGCTATGTGCGTGCTTGTGTGTAAGACCCCAAAGCAAGTATAGACGTTGTAAGTGCGTGGAGCAGAATAAAAGATGGTAGAGTTGTTCATGGTGGGCTAGCAAACCCCGCACACACCGATCCGAGTTTTACAGAACTTTTAGCTGAGAAAAAAAAACATCACGTTGTGTAAGTACTTTGCCATGCTTTCAAATATTCATATACCGAGTTATTGTTTTCATCTTGTGATAGTCCATACAAGTGACACTTACGCCATGATCGGCATGCATGTAATATTGCACACTAATAAGAAATGTCCCTCTTTTGTAAGTAGCTCCGCCCCAGTCTAGGAGGGGGAAACCTGACACGATTTTGGGCATGACAAAGCGATGGGAACTAAACGGAAAAAGAACAGAGCAACAAAGACATAGATATATACTATAGATATATATATACACGTATATTATATGTAAAATGAGAAAAGGAGCAATGTCGGGGCTATAGCACCATAATAACATTTATACTGCCTCAGCCCTGCACTGATAAAAGGGCACAAGGACGCCTTGCCTGGTCCTTTAACAGCTTCTGTCTTTGCTCCACGCTGACAAACCGTCTGGTGGAGCCTCTGCGGATTTCTTTTGTTTCTGTCGCCGCTTTACTTTTTACACCAGCTGTGCGCAGAGCCACCGACGACATTTTAGGAACATCTAGGCCACCTCGGAGCGTTCCGAGGGGTGAGAGAACACGCTGCCTTTGGGCAAGCATCACGCTCGCTACCTCGCAAGGCTCTCAACGTTACCGCCCTTGCAACAGTATGGAGGCCATTCCACCTAAGTAACAGCACAGTTAAATTAAAGTGGACAAAGGTCACGGACCATTCCCGTGAGGACACGTAAATGGGCGGAGTGTATAAGGCACGGGTTCTAATGACGTCAGAGAGGATGCCCACACTGCGCAGGCGTGTCTTTCCCCCCTTAATTATAAGCTTTGCACATCCCCAAAATGGACCCTCTCCCCTGTGGGAGGATAAAAGAAACAGAAAAAAAATTCTCCCACAAAAACGTGGGTATCGTAAGGATTTTGTTTTCTTTTTTACAGCTGATTCACAAAATCATAATTTGTACATCTAAGTTAGCACTTCCCCCCCACTGAAGTCTTTAAGGACATGGTGCAGGAGGATCGGACCCTAAGATAGCACGGAGATAGACTTAGTATCTCATTTGTAAGTGCATGGAGTTTTTAGTTTCTCAGCATAATAGTAATGCTTTAATTAGACTGTGCATTTTTGGGTCAAATTTAAATAACTAACTAATTTACCAACCCTCTTTTCAGAACACAAGAATGCAGACGGGCTTTTGCCATTCTGCAGGTCAGTCACCTGTAGAGAGTTTCCATATTTAGTCTGCGTACCTTTATATTAAACTATAAAACATTGGGATATATTGTCAATAAATGTTCTGTTTGTGCTGATATTTCAACGCATTCGATGAGAAGGCTGTTTTTCTTATACATAATAGAGCTCTGTTGTCATTTCTGGTGAAATCTTTAGTAGAGTTTTGATTTCTTTTTCTTTTTTTTAAATAGCTTTTGAGGTGTGCAAAATTTTTAGACAGATATAAACACTGTTCATCGTCACTGAACTCAAGTAAGAAACAGTTGAAATGTTACAGTCCTTAATAGCAGCGCTTACTGTGACGTGGTGATCAAGTGGGTGACATCCAGTCAAATGAGAGAGAAGACAGCCAAGTTGCTGCCTTTTCTGTGGTGCTTATGTGCGTGTGTGGAGGGGACGGTGGGGTCGGGGGTGATTCCCTTGGAGATCTTCTTCTCTCTTGACAGTCGCTCGACACCGTGAAGTCCCATCTCCTCGATGAGTTCTCAGTTCGGTTTGGCGTCTGAGCCCGTCAGTCAGTCGTCGTCGCCGTCGTCGTCGGCGCCGTGGGGGCCCTCGGGTAGTAGTTCCGAGACCCGTTTCTCTCGAATCCTCTCCTGGATCTTCCTCATGTCGTCGGCGTATTTACAGAAGGTGTTGCCGAATTTTGCCCACACTTTGCACGGAATGGTGATGGAGTTCCGGTAGGTGGGCTTGACCTCACTGACCCGCATGAAGACGCCGTACTTGTTGGAGCCCACGTCGAAGAAGAAACGCTTGTTGTCCACCGTGAGCGAGGTGCCTTCCGGGAGCTCGGCCGGCTCCTCGTCCACGCCGTAGTCGTCGATGAGTTTGGCCAAAGCATCACGGAACTCGATGAGACCCTGCGCCGGCAGCGCGATGGTCTGGCCTTGCGAGCTCCCCAGCCCGGGCCCCCGATTAACGGTCTGCCGGATCCTCAGGAACCGCCCCCTCTGGTTCTCCTTCAGATCCATGTAATATTTCCGATTCTCCCGCACCAAGAACTCGCTCTTGAGCGCCCGCCGCGGCTCATCCTGCACCAAGTCGGGGTTGCTCGGGCCCAGCTGGGCGTAATGTTCGATAAAGTCGCCGAGATAATCGCGGAACTCCACGGCCACGGACATGGAGAGCGTCAGGCGGCTCTTGTTTCCCCCCGCGCCGACCTCGGCTATCTTTAGGAAGCGTCCTTTAACATTCTGCTTGACATCAAGGTAGAATCGCTTGTTCTGGATGTCGACCCGCTTGGAGGCGAGCTCCTCGGTGTCGTGCTGCAGCCGGGACATGGCTCCCATCGCACCCGGCGGCAGCGAGCCAGGGCCTGCAGTAGGCCCTCCGTGGTCACTGCCGCTGTCTCGGTCCGCCATGATGCTGCCTTCCCTGCTTTACCTTCCTTCCACCGTGTATCCCTCTGCTTGCTTGCTGCAACCTCGACTGCCTGTCAAAACGGCTCCGCTGCTATCGCGAGAAGTGCGCGAGGAAGAGAGGAGGGAGGGTGAAACTGGAGGGGGGAGGTGGGAGGGAGGGAGCGGGAGGGAGGAAAAAAAGGCAAAAGTGTCCATGGTTACTGTAGTTCAATGCGTCTAAGCGACGTTCAAGACACTCACGGCGATTTTGCAACATTGTTGCTCATCACAATACAACTAGAAACGCAGGGCTGCAAATCAAACGCTCCTTTCTAAAGAAAAATCATTCTATATTTATTGAATTAAAAAAAATGCAGTCCCTCGCTAATTTGGATAGACAGATGGCCGGCAAATTGCCCAGGTTGAAGGGCGTCAAGGGGTGAGGCTTTCAGGACCGCGGACAGCGAACGTGGCAAACGACGTGCGCGCGTGGTGACGAGCGTGAGTGCGTTGGGGGTGTCAAGGAAAGATTTCTGAATGAATAGCCGAGTGGGAGTCTGAGGGAGGCTGGTGAAACTCCATGAATCATTGCCTTGTGATTGGACTTGTGTGGGATTATTTCTCAATGGGAAATTATTGATGGCCTCGCAGGAATGAATCCGTCGATAGGGAAAGACCGCTATTGACCTGGGGTGGGGAACAGGAGTTTCATTTTGATGTGAACATAGCAAATGTACAGAGAGTACTTTAGATTGAACAGAACAGACGATTATACATTGTAGGCTTCTATTTTTACAGTGTAGTCATTGCACTGTCGTGTAACACACGTTTACATTTGTTCATGTTTACAAATTAACACACAATCACAGTCAGGTTCATTTGTTTTGCAGTGTGATATTTGTTAGAATTGGCTAAATCCAGGCCATCATATCATTTTAAGTAGCCTGAGAAAGAAACTGTCTTGATTTGTATTCATTCTTTCAGTCATTGCCCAAACTGCTTGTCATCATAAGGGTCTCAGGGGGTGCTGGAGCCTATCCCATGCCAACTATGGGGACCAGGCATGAGATACCCTGAATTGGTGACTAGCTAATTGGAGGGCACAAGAAGACGGACAACCAATCACGCTCACACTCATATCTAGGGCCAATTTAGAGTGTTAAAACAGCCTACCATGCATGTCTTTGGAATGTGGGAGGAAACCGGAGTACCCGGGGAAAATCAATGCAGGACATGCAAACTCCCCATGGGAAGGTCGGAACCCACAGGGGATTGTAACGTTCATCTCAGAACTGTGCGTCCGATGCATTAACCACTCTTCCACTGGACTGTCGAACTTTATTTTTGTTTTGAATTAAAAAAAAATCTCTAATTGAAGCATAGATAAACAGACAAACCTCAAATTGTTGTGTATAAAATGATATAATAAGTAATCACATTTAACCATAAGTATTAGTTAAAAACTTATTTGACACTGCTGGCCTAGTTTAAAGAAGCTTTCTGTGAGTTTTGCATTTATTCCCCACCAGTTGTGAAGTGTGCAGTCTTGGTCAAAGTCAGAGTACAGTCTGGTTTGCAGTCAAACAACTAACTACATTAACATCAGTTTGTGTGCCCTCCTGCGTCCCTTGAGTGTGGCTGCCACGGCCACTCTAAAAGAGGCTGCACAGTGTAGAGGCGGAATCCGATTTGCCTCAATTCACACGTTCCCAGCAGGACGTCTTGATTTTCATTGTTTGCCCACTGTAAATTTTGGTAATTGACGTTTGAGATTGGTCACGTGTATTTGATTGATTAAAAATAATAACAACAACTTTGAAACCTCGGATGACGAGGAAAATGTGATATTTCAACAGAAGAGGCTGTTCTAAATTGCCTTGTTTGTGCATTCTGATTTCTCTTAGTCTGACTAATGCATTTAATAATCTTGTGTTACATCTTTAATTTTTCTAATTGTATAAAACTGCAGCTAAAGAATGGGATGAGGCAGACATAATCCTGTTAAGAGGCCGCAATAACCATGAAAGCATGAAAAGCATATTGTATGACAGCTGATCCTAGAAGTTATTTTCCCATTGCACTCAGTGGGGCAATGAAAAGTAAGATAAAAAATAAAATAAAATAAGAACATTTGTAATTTGGCCTCAGGTGTCAAATTATGTTGCCAATCAAACGCAAAGCTATTTTCAAACTGAATTACTTTTTGAGAAGTCTTGCACTTAAAATGTTTGAGATACATGATAAAATTGTTCAAAAACGGAGCTGAAAACAATACTTGGTACTGTATTGTCCGAATAAGAATACTGTTAGGAGCAGCCTGCTATTGTTTTTCCCGACTCTCGTTTGTCCCTCCTGCCTTGCCATAGTGTTTGTGCAGTAGCGCGTGATGGTTCTCACTCATTTTCATCAGATCTTGCACTTGAAGTGCTTTGGTCAATAGGAATCAGAATAATTTTAAACGTTTCACTTTCATGTGGCATTTTTAATTAGAATATATCCATTCAACGAATAATAGTTATTTTATAAGGATAGGATATAGGATAAATATTATGCTTCTTAAAAGACACGAAAGCAAGAAAAAAATACAACAGCAATTTGGCTCTCGAACAATATCTTTGTGTTACTATATTAAACGCAGATTTAGAATTTGAAAAAAGATTGTATGTTCAAAGATAGCCACTTTAGGCAGGCACGTTTGTTAGTGATTGATGCTTTCAATGCATTACCAAATGAAATATTTGTTACTGTGCTGATATGTAGGCTGATGTTATGCACCGCAATAGGTTGATTGGGGTTGCAGTACCATTTTTGGTCAAAAGACTTACATTTGCAATTGCATTTTTTGGAACGTGGGAGGAAACCAGAGCACCGAGAGAAAAGCCATGCAGGCCTGGGGAGGACATGCAAACTCCACACAGGAAGGTCCGAAACCACCGTGGAATGAACCCTCGATCTCAGAACTGTGAGGCAGATATGCTAAATTGCTAACCAATCAGCGCCAGTCTTACACATTGGCTATTTAAAATAAAAATGTTAATTAATCTTTAAAAAAAAAGTCCTAAACAGACTATGTTGACATTGGGCAACGCAGACTATCAGTGAGGTCCACGCGAGAGGTTTGCACTAAATGCATGAGGATAAAGAAGAATGATTAGTGAATAAGTAGACAGCAGAGAAGGGGGTGGGTCACTGAACTGATTCCTGGAATTGGAGCAGCAATCCCAGTAATGTGGCTCTCATTCAATTAATTGAGATTTGGTAGTATTCTTTTAAGGGGGGTGTAGCCGGTATTAAAAGCGCATTATTAATTGGATCTTAAAGAGGGCAACCAAACCTTCATCCAAATGATGTTCCTAAGGCCTTCTATATGTGATTGGTATTAGGCCTAAGCGCTTTCAGAATCTTGGACAAGCATGTTGCTCGCGTGATCCTCTGGTGAATCAGATGGAGGAAGCTGTTTAGTTTTGGTACACTCAGAAAATGTCCTTGCCTTCAATTTTCCCATCAGGTGCCCTGTATGACCGTGAATTCATTGATCACGGGATGGTCAATGAAAGGCTTTCTGACCTCTAGTAAAGGACGCTTGGCTGTTGACAGTGTTAAAAGGCTATGTCACGATGAATGGCTCCAGCACGCAGATGGATACAGAAATTGGATATTGGATGGCAAATTGATCCTGAACACATGAGATGTCAAATTCTTTTCATTTCCAATAAATGTCTTTTTGCCCTCGACAACTGCAACATGGCATTTCATCGCCAAACAGCACATTGTGCATCAGTCGCTGCGGCGTCTCTCTCTTTACATCACATGCTGTAGCCGAGGACCCCATTGAAAGCATTTCGCAGCGTTACTCATCGCAACCGCAGTGTGTAGCAGGGAGCACTGGAGAGCCACACTGGTCACCTATACGAGAGGCTTGGCAACACGCTATTGTGTCTGTGCATTGCGTACTGCAACCAGGCAACGAGGGGGGGCTCGACCGCCTCGCATCCACATGCACCACCATCGCTGCTTTCCAGCTGTTTCTCCGGGATTTTAGAGCGTTTGCGCAGGAAGCGGCGATCGGACGCCAGTGGCCGGGCAGGTGATGCTTGCTCACGCAAGGCGCACGCATGCGATGAGGGGCGCAGGGGACGCGGTTGGAGGGTGCGCGCTACTGTTGCACCGCCTCACCGGATAACCGCTATCTCATCCTGTCTGGTCTTCCCCGGCATCCTCTCTACTGACTGACGGATTTGGCGAACAGAGACTTCTTCGTGATGTATACTTTTTTAAGCGGATCAAAAGCCTGAGCTGGCGTGGAGTGTTTATCGTTTATTGTGATTCCCACTACACGCGCAGAAGATTTTTTTTTTCCCACCCGGGGAGGCAATGCGCCCACCCATGCGATGCTAGCCTATTAGCTGGAGAGAGAGAGAGAGAGGGAGGAGAGAGAGAGAGGGAGAGGTTTCAGTCGTGGATTGAAGAGAAGACTAATTTACGAGTCTTGCTTTGCCTTTCAGGAAAGAGGAAAGGAGGTGGAGGGCGGTTGGGAAAGGAGAATGCAGCAGTCACATTTTTTAAGCATGCAGAAGAAGCGGGCCGTTTCCGGTTCCTAGGCTGGCGTGTGAGAGCGTGTGAGTGCGTGCGTGCGTGCGTGCGTGAGAGTGTGTGTGCGCGCGTGCGTGTGTGTTGGAGTGTGCGTGCTAGTGTGTTATTGAGTGTGTGCCCCCCCATCCGAGGCCAGCAGCCGTATGGGGAAAGCGGCGGCTCACACAGATGGCATGGACACTTCCACAAGGTCTGCCGCTTTGCCTCTCCCCTGCCGGAGCTCGTTCGCCGCCGCCGTCTCTCTCTTGCAGCTCCCTCCGCCGCCCAGCAGCACTGCACCACAGCATAGGCTGACGGTATGAGGCTTGATCCAGTGCATTTCTCCATGCTGGTCATCGGGGTCTCGTTCGCCTGTTACGCCCCGAGTCTCAACTCCCTCCAGGACCAAGCGTACCGATCAGCTGTGGTCATTGAGGGCGAGGTGCGCTCCTCCTCCCCGGAGAACGTCTCCTCCCGGGAGCCCTACAGTGTGAATGTCAAAGTGCTGGACGTGTGGCCCGTCAACAGCGGCGGCCTCGAGAGGGAGCAGCTCGTCACCGTCGGGGACTTTAGTTCCGAGGCCCCATGCACCACGGTGGAGAAGGACCACAAATATATCTTTTTCATGGACCCGACCGGGGAGCCCTACGTCTTCAAGGCGTCTTACGCCCCCGTGGATGCCAGCGAGCCGGAGCTCAAGAAAGATGTGGAGAGAGTGTTGTGCGAGGACTGCGGTAAGTTCCAACGCCGAGTGAGTGAGGGCCACTGGAACTGAAGGCGAAGGGGGACCGGCTCGCGCGTGCACGTGCAGAGTCTATACAGGGGTCTGCGCGTGCGCATGCGCCAGCCGATTGACACTTCAATACCGCCATAACCCGGTCACCCATAATCAAATGAGAAGCATGCTAGAAATTATGTGTGTGTGTGCGCGCGTGCGTGTGTGCGTGTGTCATATGAATGCGCGTGTGCTAGTAGAAACTACCCCTTCTCTCTCCCTCCCTCCTTTCCATCCACTGCAGACTCCTGCTGACTGGTGATCAGTGCATTCTGACTCTTTGAGCAGAGCCAGCAAGATCTGCACCATCACAGATTAGAGTGGAGCTTCTGTGTGTGTGTGTGTGTGTGTGTGTGTGTGTGAGAGGACAGCAAGCTTGCTTGCATTGAGGTGACCTTTGTGTCTGTTGCTGAGGACTGTTGCCAGGGGCCAGTATATCAGATGTCAAATCATGACATGTCTAGCAGTTGTGACTGCAGTGACCTGTGAGCACAGGGTTAGGATAGGCCATCCCGTTCCCCGGGTATCTGACGGAAATAGTGTTTATGCAGATGCATCTGTTGCACTTTTAGCTTTTAGCATTTTCAAGCAAACTCTCATGACGTACTTCAGGAATGGATTAGGAACTGGGATGGATATGTTTGGAACTCATGGGAAAAGTTTAGGGAATGCCTCTCACTCTTCTGGCATCATATTGTACATAACCAGGACCATAGAGGAAGAACCTTAAAGCCCTAACAAGTTGAGGTCAAGCATTGGTAACTAATGAAAATGAATTCTACAAACAGAAATAATGTAAAAAGTACTCTACCAACATTGAACTTTTAATAGTCGTAATGACGGAATGTAAGATGCCTATCTTGGACATTTAGAATTATTGGTTTTTTTTCTAAACCCTATTTTGCAGACTTAACATCCCGCCAAAAATATACTATGAGTTGGTTATGGGTAAGAAAAAACGTCACAATGCAGGGTAAATTGCATTTCTAGGGGGAAATTTATGTTATCAGCAAGCAAGAATAAACACTATACATATGTTAAACTCACAAAATTAAAATTGAGAACAATAAGCACCCTGTTGATGTACCATTTGTTCAAATATCTACATAAAAAACACACATCTCGATCTCACTCCAAATCACTAGCCAATCCAATTTCCTTTATTAGTATCACTTCTGTCGACTATGAAAATAGAGGGCTGGACTAGAATGCTTTGTCTCTTTCATCCTGCTGTCACTTGGAAAAAAATAAACATATAAGTCACACCCAAGAATAAGTCGCAGGCCTAGCCAAACTATTAATAAAAGTGACTTTTATTTAAAAAAATAAGGTAATAATGGCAATGAACATTTCCCTACAACAGCCTACCTCTCATTTGTCTTCCTAAAGAAACCAACTCTGTAGCTCGAATCAAATCACTCCATGATACAAATTGTACAGCATGCCATCTCTCACCTAAAAGTGTTTTTTTTTCCACCTTCCAAGTTCTTGTTTTTCTTCAGAATAACATTCCATCTGCCATCTATCTGTCTTTGGTATGTTTAATTTTGAAAGCAAAATCAACACTGCGTGGCATAATTGCGATGAACACCAGTCTGTAAGTGTGAATGGAAAATGCCTTGACTTTTGTTGTGCTGAAAAGACACTGTATAAATCAAAAAGAATCTAATTAAACCCTTGGAAGGAAGTTGGAACAGGAAGGAAGTCAAACGTCTGTACAAAGAGCTCATCTAACAGGCCAGCTAACATTGTGATGTTCTATTTTTAGCTCTGTGACATGCTAAAATGATCAAGTCATTTATTTATGACATAGCTGTTGTAATCAGGGTTCAGTGTGGAACACACTTTCAGGCAGTGCAGAGATTGGCACTCCGAGACACAAAGGCAAGGGAAACAATCCATTGTAGACTTTAAAAGCGTGTGTTAACATTATAGATTGGATTAATCAATCTAATATATTATAATTCGATATAATATAAAACCACATCGAGCTGGCTTTCATTAGAAGCAGCTCAGCGGCTCTCTGCAGACACACACCCTGAGCCTAACCAATCAATGTCCCGGCCTAATACCTGCCAGCCAATAATAGCTGTCTTCTGGAAACACATACAATTCTAATCTATGTATTTAAAACTCTGATTGTGCTTTCGGATTTAAGAATTGATTTGTGCTCAAATATTTTCAAGAACAAAAACGAGTTTATTTTGTGTTGCTGAGACTTGGAAAAATTGAATATTTCATTCATGGAAACTGAACCCTCTCCCCCTGTAATTCCCCCATTTCCACTGAATTGGCTGTTTCTTGAATGAAATGGAAAATAGTGTAGGTCTTCAGCGAAGCAAATCATTTTCCTACAAATGATCATAATTTGCTACTGCAAATGTTTTCAGAGAACTTGTACATCTCTCTTTTTTTCTTGTTACATAGACAGCACCATCAAGGCTTGGCGACTGTCTATTAAATGTTAACATTTACTGTGGAAAACTCTGAAGATGATCCATTTGTAATGGCAAAAAAACATCACAAGGGAGCGTTTTTCTTTGCATTGTAAAGTTCTGCATTTAAAGGAATGGTAAAAGTGATAAGTAGGTCTGTTGATAAATCGAATTTACCACCTGCTTTTCCCTCCAACACCCAATCTTAGCTTTATTACTGTAAACAATAATATGCACACATTTCCTTTTTGTCCAGATGTTCCCAACTATAGTCTTGCATACCATACTTTGTATCAGCAGTGGTTTGAGCCTGCACTTCATTTACTCACACTCATGTTAAAATCTGGAGAAAATAATGTTGTTAACACTAAAAGCAACCATTGCAGTTCCTTATTAATATAGTCAAATCTCAACTCATTTTTAACAGCATGTCGACCTCACAGTTCGATCCCAGGTGGGTCCTGAGTGTGTGCAGTGTTCATGTTCTGCACGAGCTTGTGTGGGTTTTCTTTAGGTACTCCGGTTTACTCCCGCATCCCAAAAACATGCATGGTAGGCTGGTTGATTGATGAGTCGGAGTGTGAATGATTGATTGTCTGTCTCCTTCTACCCTACGATTGGCTGGCCACCAATTCAGCATGTCAACTGCCTTGTGAAGCCACCCGATGGTGCAGTGGTTATTCCGCCTGCCTTTGGTGCAGGCAGTCTAGGTTCAATTCCCTCTCAGTGACAGTGTGAGTGGTTGTCTGTCTTTCTGTGTGCCCTGCGACTGACTGGCGACCAGTCTGGGGTGTAGTCTGCATGTCGCCCGAAGACAGTTGGGTTAGGCTCCAGCAAACTCCGCAAGCCTTTTGAGGATGGGTGGTATGGAAGATGAATGAATGAATGAACCTGCCTTGTGCCTGTAGTTAGCTGGGATAGGCTCCACCACCCATCACAACCCTTGTGTGTATAAGCGGTTCAGAAAATGAATGAATTAAAGATTCTTCCTAAAATACAATTTTTGAAGGCCATAAACTCCCGTCACTTGGGTTTCCTTCCCTGCTGTGGCTGGAGAGTGTTCCAAGTTATGACTGTCCCGCAGTTAGTCAGGAAAATTGAGGAGTGGAACTCAATGGTGAGGAATGATCTGATGCTATGACGGGACCACCAGATGCGACTATGATTAATTCATTCACTCCCATTGACAGTGAAAGACATCAAATCTGTATCAACTGGTTTAGCTGGCTTTAAGGCACCTGCTTCACTGCCATTGATATTGTCCAATCCAAATTCAAGCCTAGGAGGCTGGATTTCTATTGCTTCCAGCCCCCCAGTCAAATTAGATTGGGCGTCTCTCGCCGTCAATGGCAGCCACTAAGTTAATGTCCTAAAGCTGATAGTAGCCAACATTTTATCAAGTGGAAGAACAAATATCATTACTTTTAATATTCTACCATAAACCGCAACAAGCTAGAGGTGACTCAAGGTGAGGTCCAACTGTCACGATTTTTTACACTCTAATTAAATTAGTAAATCTTGTCAAAGAGTATTCATTAATGTATTATCAAGACTCATACAGATCCATAACTATTGAAACTGTACAATAAAAATTCTTTATGGTATGCCTCTGCATAGTTGAAATCAAATCAAAAGCAATGATTCCGGAGGAGGGCATATGTTGCAATGGAAAACAGTAGTCGAGAGTTATTGACTTTGTGCGGTGAGTCAGAAGTCAAAATTGAAAGTGTGCCAGCGGAGGAAGTAAGTCCCAAAGAACATGTTTTCAGGGAGATTTTACCGTACAAGTTCAAACCAGAGGCAGAATGACCATAACACTGCGAGTGAGAAAGGAAGAGAGAGAGGGCCTGACAAGGAAACATTTTGGGTTTCATTAATATCGGATCACGGGCGGCTACTAAAAGCTAAAAGTTAAAAAAAATCATCTGAAAATATTAAAACCGGGATTTTATCTGGTGCTTTTTTGGCGACACCGGTGTCAACAATTGCTAATATTTAATTAACATCACTATTCAAAGCAGTTGTCTGTAATTTTTTTAATACATTTTTTTTGGCTACATACCTGGTCCACTTACTTCTGTGTGCTCAATGCACTCAGTTTACCGATTGGTAGGGCGGGAAAAAAAATTGCCAGTGTTGGACTAATTTCTTACATAACACGTATTAACAATTTTTCGAGATTGACTCAGAAAAAAACAAAAACGCTGCCCACCACAGCCATGAAAGTAAACTGAGGAAAAAAGGCAAGCTTCCACTACGTCATTAACTGACTGCCAATGGTAAAATTGTATTAAAACTGTGTTTTGTGCTTTTTTTTTCAATTTATCGAATTCAGCAAAGTCTCCAAATTCCAAAAAGAAAAACAAGCACAAAAACGATACAAACTTACAAGATGTAAAATTAGCTTTTTACACATGCTTGTATTCCGGGTAGGCCATTATGCTAATAAGCAGTGCTCTCTTAGCTTCTTCTTCCGTCACTGTACGTATCACCTACAGGGCAGAATCCCTTATCAATTGATCTGAGAATTAGAAGATATCTGCCCTGTTGCAGCACGTTTAGACAATTCTCACAACAGGAGTCGTAACCAAAGCCACACCCTTAACTCGCTTTCATCAGTATTTTCTCTTCACACAGACACATTTTTGGTCAGAAAATACAAAGAAGTAGTTGCGATAGTTTTTTGGTGCTTTAATAATTAACACATTACAATCACCATTACGCTAATAGCTTGTCAAAGTGCCACTCAGACTGACAGACACACTGAACATAAATGGGAAAAAATATCCCTGAGGAGTTTAACTTTTATTGTGTGTGCGCATGTGTCTCCGGAGAGTCTTGTCACATTTGTCTCATTGTTGCGTACCTGTGTCTATTTCAGTCACACTGTGTTCTATTTCTGTCGATGGCCCGGCAGTACTCAAGTGGAAAAATGCATGCATCTGGATTTTCTTGCAGGTCCAACCCTTACACACCATTTGGGAATTTGGTTTATCACTGGTTGTTGCAGTGTAGCAAGGGTTTGTGCTCAAAGATACTCTATGTCTGGTGCATTGACAATTTCAAGGCAGAAAAATGATCCAAAGCAGATGGCAAGGTTGGGCAACCTAGTGGGCCAGAAAATAATATCAGGTATAATTGTGGGCCACGAGGGTTAGCATATATTATCAATTCAATACATCTGAGTAGTTGCTGATGCCATTACAAAATAACTTGGAATGATCAGTCATATTAACTCAGTGACTCCCATTCACAGCGATAGACATCCAGTCCATTTGATGGACATTCATTCATTCGCTTCCCGACCTCCAGTTCAAATGTACTGAATGTCTATTCATGGCAAATGTCTAGCATCCTCAATGGCACTGAAGGAGTTATTATTATTGAATAGCATAAGTATGGCAGCAATGTTAAGATATGTTAAGAACCCATGATCATTAATATTATCATCATTATCATAATACAATGAATACAGTAACAATCGGGATTGGATTGAATAACTTTATTCATCCCGTATTCAGGAAATTTCATTGTGACAGTAGCAAGAGGGTGATTAGACAGAACAACAAAGCAAAAGCACAAAGTACAAAGCAAATCAAAGTAAATGGGATCATTAAGAATCACCAAATCAAATCATTAAGACAGAAAAGCAGCAAAAACACAAAAAGGAGCAAGAGTGGGTTGAGATACAGTAACGTGGACACATTTAAATACCTAGCATTTATCACCAGGGTGCCCACTTTTGTTGTCTCGTACCACAATGGCCAGGTGAACTGAAAATGATCTCAACACAGGGGTAGCTGGGAAGTCTTCCTTTGGAGATAGCGCTATGTGGCATGTAAATCCCTCACATTTAAAGGGAATGAGAGACTCGCTTGGATTGGCAGCAAATAGAATCAATTGCACCTGTCCGCACCAACACACCCGCTCTATAACCTGTTTGTGCTGGGTATGAAAACTGAGCCCGCTGTGTTTCTTTCTCTTCTTTTTCTGTCTTCTTCGATCTCTCATGCTGTCCTTGCCCCATGTCCCCTCACCATGTGCGCATCCACCACGCACACAAACACCCTCCACCAAGCCAGTCAGCTGTTGCTGCTGTGCTGCAGATGCCCTAGTGTTCTGTCATTAGTGGGGAGATCTGGGGATGCTATAAATTATGCACACGGAAAAACAGAATGCTGAAAATTTCTCCCTTCTTGTGTGTGTTTGAGACTCCATATGATCGTATCACCCCGACGAAAAGTACATCAATGCTTATGTTCCCTGTGACATTACGCCAATGGCTTCATATTAACGCACTTCTTTGTGGATCTTCTCGTTGATGATTGCCTAACTCGTTTTCTTGTCCTTGCTTGTGTTGTGTGTGAGAGTGTTTGTGTATCGGCACGTGTGTGTGTCCTTGGTGGTGAATAATGTATCGGCACTCATCTTTTTCCAAGAGTCAGCCTCAGTAGAAAGCTCATGCCTCTTAAAGGGGCAGATTCACTGCCACATGGCTTAGTTTGTGAATGAGGGAGGTCTTCGTGAAACCGTGAGCGAAGGCACACACGAGCGCACACGCAGAAGCACACGTTACCCACACGTGCCATCAGCAAAGTGCATCTTTTCAGCAGAGATGGGCTTTCTCCAACCTCCTCATTTAAGATTTTTGCCCTATAGTAGAAGTGCACACTTCATTTAAAATTTAATAAATGTATGAGGTACGCATTTATGGAAATGTGTTTGGCATGTGCTTGTGACCAGCAAGCTAACGCTTGATATTCATGATTGGTCTATTTTATTCGAGCAACAAAATAATTTTATGATGTTCTTTCTTGAGAAATCATCGGCGCACAAATGTATTCTATATTTAGTTTCTTTTAGTCTACTGGTGTTTGATTGTGACAGGCAGCGTATCTTTTTCTGTCTACCTGGTGACATCTTCTCTAGGACCTAATATTGACTCTACTCTGTGGGTACATTGTGAGCAGAGAGATAAAGAGAACATTAAAAATAAATAGAAATACTACAAGCTGAAGAATGAATATATAAAGCAACATTTTTTTTACCTTTCTCTCAGTGTCAGGTATTGAAGTATCACAGATTTTAACACACTAATTAAATGATATCTTGTCAAAACGTATTCAAGCACACTATCAAGACTCAGAAAGATTCATAACTATTAAAATTGTACAGAAAATAAATAATTTATGCAACAATGTGGCTCATTTAAAAAAAAACGATGATGTACTGGGAGAACAGGATCTAGCAGCAGGCATAAGAGTCAATGAAAAAGCAGCAAGTAGGGTTCGATCCCAGTTTCATGCCTTCCTATGTGGAGTTTGCATGTTTTCCCTGGGCATGCGTTGGTTTTCTCCAGGTACTCCGGTTTCCTCCCACATCCCAAAGACATGCATGGTAGGCTGGTTGAACACTGTAAATTTCCCCTAGGTATGGGTGTGAGCGTGAATGGTTGTCCGTCTCTTTGTGCTTGGCTGGCTACAATTCTCATAGACTTCACCCCCCGCAGTATGGAGAACAACTGAATAATTCTAATTAATTTTCATTTTCATTATGATCCATATTATCACTTGTCTTTAATACAAAGTGAACGCGCCATGCTTCAGACATGAAATCTTCTGTCAGCCATAACGGAGGTTTCTCAAGTATCATGCTAGGTTTATTGGTTCATACTTTTCAGGCACCGTATTATTCTTATCTGATCTCCGCAATAAGAGTCTTGACACAAAAACAACATCAGACAACTTCAAACAATTGTTTCGGGTGTTATGCTCCCTTGTTTTTAAAAGCATTTCTAAAATAGAGGAACACCAGTAAGGACCCTGAGGCACACCACAAGATTTATATTGCCTCTTAATGGCACTTCTAAGTAGCAACAGGGTAATCCACTCCCAGTAGTCCACTTTCAGGCTTTTCAAAGGACCAATGGGACATTTTTGTGCGATCGAACCATTCACTACTGATGGAAAACAGATGTGATCAACACCTGAACTGTGCTTGTTAGTCTGCTCCACCTGCCTGAAGCTAATGTTGTGTGTGTGTGTGTACATATAAGGTAGGGCAGGGTTGTTTGAGGTTAAAATGAGAGGTGAAAAAGGGTGAGGTGAGAGGGGGATAAGCGTTAAAGAGGGGTATGGTTGTGGGGAGTTAAGAGAGCAGAATGGATGAACCAGGAATAAGACACAAGTGAAAAAGAGAGGAAAAAATGAGGGGTGAGATTTGGAGGGGGGTGGCTAAAAGAGGATGGCATACTCTTAACCGAGTGTGTGCCTGACAAAAAGGAGGGGGGCAAGATGCAATAAAGTCTGATAAGAGCTACTCTGGAAACAGGTGGGAACCAAAATTCATCCATCTACCCATGGATGGATCAGCAGAGAGGTGAGAATTTCAGTCATTTTTTAAAAAGGACAGACAAATCAGAACTACCAAACATCACACGTTAAATATAAAAAAGAAATCCTGCAAGTGTGAGATTTCCATAATTCTTATGTACAGAAAAAGTCATTGCACTGATGTGCAACATGACTAACTGTTACTTTAGCACATGCATGTGCTCATTTTTTTTGCACAGAAGGGCTCATTGTTTTCACCAATTGAATGTAATGACAAATACTATCACAAATTGCTCACATGGTGAGGGCTTCTTTTCCCCTCATGTTGCTGCTGTGCAGAGGTTAGTTGGGTGGTACTGCATGCAGGCCTTCTGTGGCTGTTATCCAACAACTGACACACATACACAGTGCACACACACCCTCCTTTCTCTCTTTTTCTCTCCGGCTCATTCTCAATCTCATTTTCCCTTTTCTTTCTCCCTTACATCCGCTATCTCCGGCTCCCTCCCTGGTTTCCATGGTGACAGCTGTGCGCTGCAGAAATCACACTGATCGGCGAATGAGATAGAAGAGGCTTCCTCTTTTATACATGAGCAGAGACACAGACATGCGCACAAATTTAGAAACAGGAAGTGTGAGTCGAAACATAACTAATCAGGCTCGTCAATAAGAGAAAAGACGTGACGTGGGTGCTATAAAGCGGACTAACTCACAATAGACACACGTTTATTTAACCTGACTAGCATCTGGTGTTCAGGCCAACAAACTTACGTGAGGCCGTACAAACCCCTGCAACTAGATGATACTTTGACAGGAATTGCGAAAAGATGTCACTTTTGTTGATGTCGACTTTACTGAATGGGGGAAGGGGGCGGGGTGGAGGGAAAGGGGTACAAGCGTCAGCTGACCTTGAGAAAAGGACCTCTTGATGGATGGCTGTTGGGAGCGCTGGTCACGTGTGATTGGCTCGCGTAGAAGGCCACTCACAGACTATTGGCCGCACTCTGCCGTCCATTTCAGAATCCCCTCAACCCCCCCAGTGCTCTTGCTGAGGAATCCTCCCATCACTTAGTGATACAGAAGGCTTGGATCAGCAACTTTGAGTGCTTGAATGCACACAC
Source organism: Stigmatopora argus (assembly GCF_051989625.1). NCBI lineage: Eukaryota > Metazoa > Chordata > Actinopteri > Syngnathiformes > Syngnathidae > Stigmatopora > Stigmatopora argus. Next base: position 16,508,421 of record NC_135395.1, read on the forward strand.
ACACACATACACACACACACACACAGACACACACACACGTACATTGACACATTCGGGTGCGCACACTACAGTAAATATTTATAAATGTATGACAAATGTTCCACTTAAACATTGAGTAGTTTCTGTGTGTCACTCGCAGCTGCAGATTGAACCTGGCTTTGGTAAATGTGCTAAACATCAACGTCACACGCAGCTTTTCATTATTGAGCCACTGCAAAATGGTTTCACTCTAATCCGTCTAATATTTCTCAGTACACCTTTGCCAAAAATAGATTATTTCACAAGTCCTTAAGAGAGATTTTGACAGAGTTCACAAGATGGATGTTCTTTTTACTAATCCCTCGGTGGGCTGAGATTGAAAATATAGTTACTCTATATTAAGAGTCATTCAAAGGTCAGCATCACCCAGTAATATATTCTGCGTCACAACACAGCTGTCGCTTTGGTATGACTTTTGTATACCCAACACTGGCAGTATTTCTCTTTTTTTTCTTCATTGTTTAATTGTATAACAACTAGAGGTGTTTTTAAAAAAAAATCTGCGTTACGTCGTCGTATTATGTTGCACAATTCTTGTATCGATTCAAAATCCTTCTGAAACAATCTTTACACGTGTTTTTGATGGAAATAAACAATATCTGGCAGCACTTCTACCCCGTCCACTAATTGGATGTACCCAGTCGCCGTGCCTTGCAATCTTCCAAAATAACTACAAAAAGGAGTTTGCTGACATGTAATAATTGTGCTCCTATACACGAGGTCCCATATAAAATTTTACTACATACATTTATTCAATAAGTAATGCCCAAACAATATATTGAGTACATTTATTTTTTATTTTTTATCTTTTGGCCTGGTGGTGGTTGATATACATGAATGCTCAAGCTAATGTTTTGACCTCCCATTTTTGTCTTAAACAACTGTTCGTTATTGAGTGCTATTCATTCTCTAAAATGTTTTTTCCCCCTAGTATTTAGAATCCTTTCTTTAGGCAGGTTTGGACTAAAACTGGTTTGCACAAAAGCAGGTATGCACAAAAAACTAAGAACATTTTATAATGAAGGCCTTGTGTTGTTCAAATATAAAAGAAAAAAAACATGTTTACTTTGGTGATTACTGAGGTTTCAGAAATAAATTGATATAAATGTATTTTCATGTAAATCTCAATACTGGTCTTAAAGTGTAATATCGGGATTAATCGGGACCGGATTGAATCATCACTTGTGTATCGTGACATGAATCGCACCGCCAGATATGAGGCAGTACACACCCCTAATAGAGTCTATGTAGATAGCAATTTAAGATTGTTTTTATCTGCAAAATTGAGATTATATATTGTATTTTAATGTATAGAAGGCTGTGGTAGGAAATGGTCAGTTAAAACCCGCCAGACTAATTTTTGCATGACCTTAATTCTTACTCAATTATTATTGTACCATTTCGTTGATCACATCATAACCTGGTTGGGACATCTGAACATTTCTCAATTCTTTCCAAGCACATTGTTGTGAAATTGGTTGGGAGATTTATGGATTCATGCACTTTCATATTTTGAGGATACTATATTAAGGCATTTTATGGGACTCCAAGAACAGCAGTAGCTTTGATTACTTAATTAATACTCACCTGGAATTTTTAACAGCTTCTCTCTCAATATGACACATTTGCCTGACATAGGTTTTCCATAAAACCTTACTGATACCTGAATTAGGCTGTTTGCTCTCCGAGTCACATGCAGATGATTTAATAGTAGGATGATTATCGTGATGCGTCCAGTCTATTCGCTCTTATTTTTCATCCTTGCTTTGGAGAAAAAGCAAGAAATTTCTGCTACTCTTCCACAGTTATGCATGAAAAAAACAACTCTGATTTGCATCACTGCATGGAACAACCACCTCACCTGGAAACTCATTATCACAGTTGACATTGATTTCTGCAATCTAAACAAAGGGAAAAAAACACGCAAAAACCTCTACTGAAAAACAAACTCAATTCGTGATTATTCAACTTCTAAATCAAAAACAATTTAGTCTATGCCACCTGTGTCAAAGTGGCGGCCCGCATCATTTTGTGTGGCCCGGGAAAGTAAATCATGAGTGCCGACTTTCTGTTTTAGGATCAAATTAAAATGAAGAGTATAGATGTATATTAAATTTCCTGATTTCCCCCCTTTAAATCAATAATTGCAATTTTTTCATCCATGTTTTCTTTGTGTTTTTAGTTCAAAAATCATTTTATAAAATCTAAAAAATATATAAAAGCTAAAATAAACATTGTTTTAGATCTATAAAAAACTGAATATTCAGGGATTTTAATCCAGTTCTTTTAATCCATTTATAAAAAAATATCTAAATATTATATCTAAAATGGTCCGGCCCACGTGAAATCAAGTTGACGTTAAAGCGGCCCGCGAACCAACCCGAGTCTGACACCCTTGATCTATGCAATATAAAAGGTGCAAACAATATATGGAATACTGCATGTTTGGAAACGTTCAAATGAAAAAAGTCTAAATAAAGCCTTGATAACCACTATTATTGCTCTGATTAGGATGTTGAGAGTAAATAAAATGAAATGTGTAATATTACCTCTCCTTTTGCATGACAAATTGGAGGTTATATGTACGGGTCGGGTTCAGCGAACATTTGCCAGCCGACAAAAGCATCATGGTGCCCGAGGAGTGGTACCTCGGTAAAGGATGAGCACATTTGTAACAAGATTCACCTCCTCTTCCACCTGCTTCAGTTGTACTACTCTTCATTTTCACACTCATAAAGACATAAAAGTCTCCTCTGAATGACTGCTTAGGGCAGCCTCAGCATTTCAAGCCAAGATTCTAGAAAATGCTAATACCGTAAATTTAAAATGTGCAACATTACATTATTATTTAGGACCAATGCCTATTTTGAATAACTCATCTTGCTTGGTCATCAGGACAAGATAAGAACATTAATATCATGGTAAATGACATGACACTTGATCCAGGCCACACATATATGATTTTTGTAGTCTTGGCTTTATGATGTTTAGCCTAAGGAAGGAAAATCTCAGTCCTTTGGTAGCTTATGGACACGTTTTTTTTTTACCCAAGATTGACATGTAATGTTTTGATTTGTAATATTCACAATATCATATATGTCGCTTTCCAGTTGTCAACATTTTCCTTTTACTTGTGAAGGATCATCAGAATTTTCTAATATATTTACTGACTTCCTAATGCACATTTGAAAAGTCCAATGCAAAGAAAAATTATTATTATCGGAAATATTTTGTCACTGCGATGTCTAAATGTCACATCCATATATCTGGTCCTCCCCTTTCCGTAATGAAATCTTAACTGCACGTATGGTACATTGTTATTAAATTTCAGTTTCCATGATGCCCTTATTGTGTCCTGCAAAATATCCAAGTAAAACACCGGACCAAAACACCAGACAGACTGCTCAATGTAATTTATAAAACAATTTCTCATGAGATTAAATTTCAGGCGCTGATTCAACATATGGGACTAACCAAATGTCAATGTTTCATTGTGATGCTTTTAGCTTCTTTAACGTCGTTGATAATGAATAATTTGATTTGTTAATCACCTGATAAAAATGACACAGTTTTGATGCATTAATTCATCATTTGGTTTATGCTCACAAGGGTCACGGGGGCGCTGGAGCCCACCCTAGCCAAATATAGGCAGGTGATTGGTTGCGTGCCAATCGCAAGGCATGGTGAGCCAAACAACTATTCACACTCACCTAAGGACAATTTAGATTGTTCAACCAGCCTACAATGCAAACTTTTGAGATGTGGGCCGAGTACCAGAGTACCCAGAGAAAACCCACACAGGGATGAGAAGAACATGCAACAACTCACTGTAAACAACAAAGGAAGACTGATTTTTTTCAATTGTATCTGGATCCCTTGATTCAATGGCTGTTGTTGACGGTACTCGGACGTTTGGTCGCTGGACGTTTGGTCGCCCGGACGTTTGGTTGCCCGGACGTTTGGTCGCCGGACGTTTGGTAGCCAGACGTCCGGGCGACCAAACGTCCAGCGACCAAACGTCTGGTCACGGTTGTTGACCGGGGTAGAATTCCAATCCACTTTCAGAGGGGGGTATGCTGGAATAAATCGAACAATCTCTGCCAGACCCTCCCAGTCAAAATGGATTCAATGCCTACCACCTCAGTGGCAGAAAGAAACGTGCATTCTATCCCTTTCAATGGAAGTGAATGAGTTAAATAGTTGTATACTAGCCCTTTGTTAAAATAGGAAGAAAGCTAAATTCGAATCGAAAAGCCTGCTCTAGCAATTAACAAGACCATAACACAAGAACATCTGGACCTACCTCCAAGTAAATATTCAAGCAGCAAGCAATTCAGACTCTAACCTAGCAGCTCCCTAATGTGACAGCAATGATATTCTCTTCTTTAGTACAGCTCGTTTCAAGGCAGAAGTCATAAAGAGAGGCAGCATCTGCTCATATTGAAATGATTTACTTTGGCATGACTGGGAATTATACATCACTAGTGTCTCGGCACAGAAACAGCATCATTCCTGGATATAACAATGTGTTGAAAGATTGAATTCCTATAATTATGATAGAAAGGGTGTTTTTTTTGGCTTGTGATAATATCTCTGTGGCCCACCACCACACACATACATACAAAGGCCATGCAAAAGGAAATTTTCTATTGGAGTATACAGTACATTTATTTCCTGACTGATTTTGAGTGAAATATTTTTTTCGGGACACACACATTCAAATACAGTTTAAATGGAATATGTGAAGATTTCTATTTAAAAGATGGAATATTAAAGATTTTTTTCCCCCCTGCGGCCATCAGCAAACTTCAAAGAGAAGCTCTCCACTAAGTCAGTATTGGGATTTACTAGAGATTCTATTGTGCTTTTTGATGCTACAAAGCTGTCTTCTTTTTTAGCTTCAGTGTTAATCTGTAGGACAAAATGTACTTGCGGCAAACTGCCTTGGAACTTTTTATTTTGCCAGGGCTACAGTGTTTTATTCTCTGTCGAGGAAACACATTTGATTGTTGTGGCATAAAGTGAAAAACGTGGTTACATCTATCACAGAAGCATTTTGTAGAAACAGCACAGTGTCTTGGATGAGTGATAACTTTTAGTGCAAATTGTTTATTCGATCAAACGAAATCTGACGCTAAGTTTTTCTTTGCCAGCCTCTGTTCCAAAGCTGCGATTGATGCAAGGCCAGTCTCTGATGGAAGGGGACAAATTGTACTTGAAGTGTGAGGCGTCAGGGAATCCAAGCCCTTCCTTTCGCTGGTACAAGGATGGACATGAGCTTCAGCGAGGGAGAGACCTCAGAATAAAAACCAACAAGTAAGTCCACCAAACTCTTTGGAATTTTAATTAGTTAACATTTACATTTAAGACCTACCGTATGCATGCATGTACATCTGTGTATGTATGTAAATATGTGCTTATATATGTTTATGTGCATGTATGTATATATATGGTCGTCTTATCGAATAAGGCCAAACAACAAGGCCAGAAAGTAATACATTTCTCTTTATATTGATGCAAAGACATGAGAAAGAGATCATGAGCAGAATTACAATGTGGTAACCATCATTTTCTGAAAATGTCGGAATTCTTAATTTCTTACATCATAATTGCAGTGATGTACATTCATTCATTTTTAGAACCGCTTATGCTCACAAGAGTCGCGTAGAGTGCTGGAGCCTATCCCAGCTACCTAGGAGCACCAGGCTGGGGACACCCTGAATCGGTGCCTTAGCCAATCACAGGGCACAAATAGATGAACAACCATTCATGCTCACACTAATACCTGAGGGCAATTGAGAGTGTTCAGCCAGCCTACTCTGTATTTTTGGGGGATCTGGGAGGAAACCGCACTACCCGGAGAAAACCCACATGCAAATTCCACACAGTGAGGACTGACATGCATTTTAAACTGATTGATATTTTTAGATTCTAACACAAACTAGCTCGATTGCTGTTGGTGGCGGTCTGATTGTGGGCGTGAATGGTCGTCTGCTGTTCTGTGGGCCCAAAGGCTGACTGGCGACCAGTCTAGGGTGTAGTCTGCCTTTCTCCCAAAGTCAGCTGGGATAGGCTCCAGCAGCCCCCGCAATCTTTATGAGGATGCGCGGTATTAGAATATATATACTATAATACATAAGGTGTGATAAAATATGGAATAGGAATAACATTTTGTCTTTTTGTATGCTTTGAAATTTTTTATATCACCAACCCTCAAAATAATTAACATATTTTAAGTATCAAATCTCAATTGGGTCTAATCACAGATAACATCTGCTTCTTTTCTTCTATTTTTGCTGTCAATATTGTTTTTAAAGAAAAAATTCCAAGGTGCTGATTAGTCGGGTGCGTGTGGAAGACTCTGGAAACTACACCTGCGTGGCTGAAAACTCAGTTGGACAAGAAAACGTCACAAGTATTATCAGCGTGCACATATGTGAGCATTAATCAACTGAAGTGTTACTTTTTTTTTATTACCATTTTTTTGGTTGAATTGTGTTACTGTACTGGTTTAGAGCAGAAGATTGAATATAGTTCTTTACAACTCGCACTATAAAAAGTTTAATAAAAAGTTAAGGTGCTTTATTAGCCACGAATACGCTCTATACTTTTAAACTATCTTTAAGCACCAGTGGGAATAAAAATATGTAACCTAACGGTTCAGATTTTGTTTTAGTGCTTTGGTTAATGAAGCTGAACCTTGAACTAACTGTGCGACAGAGGACCCCATAGAAAGCCAATCCTGGGGAGACTAAGTAAACACAGAAAGGCCTTTTAAAGACCCTGAGTGTTAAATAAACTGTTAAAATTTCCTGAAGTGTCTCTATTATGTGGACCTACATTTTCAGTGAGGTTTTGACATATTGGACGAGCCTGCCACTGAGTTTTAGCTATAACAATTAACAATTAATGTTCTAAACAATTAACTTTGCTTGACGTTCCTCCGTCTTGTAATGTATACGTGACAACGTGACAAATTTAATTCATCACTACCTCGTTTCATGCGTCACTCAGCGGTCAAGTGTGCCTGTAGTCCACAAAAATGATACTTGCGCAGTATCAAATTGTTCAGAATTCTCTGTTACTTATTTTAAAACATATTTAGAAACAAATCATCAGGGTCTTTAAAGTCACTCTGGGTCAAAATGGAAGTAAACATTGTCCCCTATGCTTTGTAATACACATTTTGAATAAGTAGTTACAGCTAGTAGCAAGACATGCAAGTGGCTTTCATTGTAAACTGAAAAAAACGTTTACCTTGTACCTTTTAGTAACTACCACCACTTTGTCATTGGGTGTGAGCCATGTGAGGCACTGCAACGAAACGGAAAAGGCCTACTGCAGCAACGGTGGAGACTGTTACTTCATACATGGTATTAACGAGCTTTCTTGCAAGTAAGTTGACTCTGTTGTTTCCATCTTCTCAGTCAGTCCTCCAGTCTCACCTCTTGTTGTCTAGCAATCTTTTGTATTGGGCCAAGGACTTGCTTTATGTCATTCTTTTCTTTGTCCTCTGTCCACTGGTCGAAATATACCCACAAACCTCTGCAATGCCTTTTTTGTAGTGATTCTATTAAATGCAGTAGACAACCAAAGTCCCAGCCATGAAGGATACCATTTTCAAAGTGCTGTTACCACGAGTCTATACATTTAGTGCATTGTAATAGTGATTGAATGGCACAGCGTTCTTCAGCTTTATGTCCAATGAATAGAATATCAACTAAAGCAGGGACAAAAGCATATGACTTGCAGAGAATATATATGTATGTAGTCTCATAAGTCAGTCAAACCTATGTTGTGCCTATGTTTCAAGTACTTCAAACATATGTAATGCATTTAGAAACAATTCAAGAAAATCCCTTCACAAGGTCATTAAAAATGTATTTATTATAAATATCATTGAGCTACCATTAACCGTTTCATCAGTTCACCACTTTGCACAGGGATTAAGAATTGTAAACTGAATTCACCTTTTAATACACTATTTTAAGATAGTTTACTGTACATCTCTAACAAGCCAGATTATTTATAATTAATTAATGAATTAATCAGTTAAAAACGCTTTAAAGATAATTAGAATGGGATTCTGGCACCATCAACAATCAAACTACTTTTTTTGTTCTTAGTTTTTTTTTCCTCACAGAATTACGGAAATAAAAATGTGATTTTGGTGATTTCGGGCAGCTGTGGGCGAACCTTACAATTGCTTCTGTTGATATTATACTGTTGCAATGCTAGTTTAAAAGTAGTTAATCGTATGCTAATTATGATAGAATGAAATTTTCACAATGTTTCTTTTTACGTGTTTGGCTTCAGGCAAGAATGAATTGTATAATGAATGCAATACCGCACCAAGATAATTTGACATGCTATTCATATGGGCAGACACCACATTATGAAAAGTTGAGCTCACGTAGAAGTTTTTTCCTGTTATCCATAGGAAAAGAATTGTTCATGTGACCACATTTCTTGAGAAGAAGAAAAAAATACATGACTTGAAAGTAAATACAAAAATAAATAAAACTACAGTTGCCTTCCAAAATATTTTTTTTAGGATCAAGGTCGTTAGACTACCTTGTTCTTACAAATTATGACAACTTTTAAACCAGCTCACATACATTTTAATTTTATAGTAAGGTACTCAATGGGTCTATACTGTAAACATGATTTTACAGGACCTGGGGTACTCATGATTATGTAAAAAAATATTATATTGCATTTTACAGTATTTGTACATTGGATTATTACATTTGATTACAAAATTTAGTCTGTTTTTTTTACTTGCAGTTATAGATAGATAGACAGGTTTTCAACTCTTCTTGAAGAGTCCTGAAGACAGAATGCTTGCAAAAAACAGAACATAAAAGGTTGGAAAAAAACACAAGAAAATAAGTTCTGAAAGCCTCAAATACAAGCAAAAACAAGAAGAAAAAACATTTTTACTGTTGCTTAGAGGAGGATAATGTTTCCATTCTATTTGACGACACTAGTGAAGATTATGACAGGGTTAGGGTTTCAAGGAATTATCTGCTGGCTATAACTACTGTATGTCGACATTGAGGAAATGTACGAGTGATTGAGATCAAAGCAAAATTACCAAATGGATGGATGAAAAGCACACCTTGACATTTCAGAAAATGAGGGGTCAGAATGTGTACGACTTCACTAGCTTGTACCAGTAGTTGTAAAACCGGTGTCGGGATAAAATAACAAAATGTGGACAAAGAAAGCAGTGGAAGTTAAATGGTAAGGAGTGAGAAAAACAACAACAAAACCTATTAATTCCATGTTGGTCTAAGGCTTTTTGTGTCTTCCACCTCACTCTGCTCTATTTATAACTCTGAGAAATTGCTGTGCGGACATTTTTAATGGTTTTCGCTGTAATTGATTAAAAATGCCAGTTATCTTTAAGAAAGAAGAGAAAAAGGGTACTCAGCCAATTTTTTGGACCGCATATATATGCATGAGGGGAGAGTGATCCTTACAGTTTTAATCTCGTTATGTTGACAACATATTGTTTAGGCTATAGAAATGTATCGCGTGGCTGGCTTGCTCTGTCGTGCTCTGTTGCTATGTAGTGGATTTTATGTAGTAGGAAGTTTTGTCTGATTGGGTTTTCTCTGCCCCCCTGCAGGTCTGGAGGGGGGCAAGTGCATCTTCCTGTTAGTTGACTTGACAGTGATAATTATGGGGGAGCCAGCAACTTAAAAAAAACAACAACTTGTTTTGTATTACCGTATTTTCACGACTATAAGGCGCACTCAAAAGTCTTAAATTTTCTCCAAAATAGACAGGGCGCCTTATAATCCAGTGTGCTTTATATATGGAAAAAAATGTGTCATTCGTTGAGGGTGCGCCTTATAATGCAGTGCGCCTTATAGTCGTGAAAATACGGTACATACAAAAACTTTATCTGATACAATTGGCGGTATGCGTCAATTTATCTTAAACCTGGGACAGCACAACTGGAAAACTAATCTGGTAATGGCTAGGACCAATTATTACAGTGATGTAAAATTATCCAGACATTAATATATGCAGACTTTTTTTTAATAGATCAAATGCCATGGCTCCTACTTGTGGCTGGCCCCAAGCCAACCCTTGTATTATTCAGGAGCTTCAGAACTGAGGATATACCATAATATTTGTTTTATGCATTCAAATATATATATACATCAGCCAAAAAGTTTGTTCTCTTCATCTAACCTTGCCTATTTGCAATGTGGTGCCGTTCACAGCTGACTTTCAGATTTTAAGATGCAAAATCAGTTCTCAAAATTTGTCCGAGGCTTTATCAATCACATGCTAACTTCACCTTTTTGCATATATTGTACTTCTCCCAGAATGTACAAAATAAACTACATGGAATTTCAAGTGTTTGGCAGATTTAGCTCCCGATCTTTAGTGGATCAGAAGTAGTTTTATCTCTGTTTTTGAAACTTAAAACCTTTCGAGAATCTATTTCTTGGTGTCTGTTGGTCATTGTCTTCTGTTTGGTTAAGAGAAAGTCCTGCACAAGAAATTAAAATTCCTCATTCAGTGCCAATATAATACTAATTTTGTGAGGTACTGATTTAAAAACGTATTATTCTATTTTCAGCCCGTCGTGGATTAGGAGCTGCAGTATCAAAATTACTTTAGTTATTTTGATCATTTTGCTCACTAGGCAATGCAAATGTTCCTGTCAATATTTGCACTTTACATGTTTATGTTCGTCTGTAAATGTACCCTGTAATTGTAGTACTAGTTAGGTGTTTGCCACTGCCACATTAATTTCCCATAGTAGCATCACATGACCTTCATTACTGTGATGATATCCTCATTGCATCACTGTTGTCATATATAAATGACAGTTATGTGATAGTATACAGGTCATCTTTTTCCTGTAATTAGTGAATTGTTTTTGTTTCTAATTCAGCATTCTCTGTGCTTTCTTGTGTCTCCTCCCTCCCCCTTTTCTCCTCCTTTCTTATCTGTCCGTATTTGTTCTACTCCTATTTATTCCCAATATATCCCCTCTCCCGCCACTGTTATCCTTTACCCCAAACCCTTTTCTTTCCCCTCTGTGTCCTGTTTCTCTCCATCAGGTGTCCCAATGACTATACGGGGGACCGCTGTGAAAACTCTGTCATGGCCGGTTTCTACAGTATGTTCATTTGCTCTTGTCTGTCTCCTTTCATTATAATGCAGCATGCTACATTAACGGGGTGGTGCATACTGTAAATACTCTAAATGTGTGTCTGCATGCTTTGTGCTCACTTGTTTCTATGCTACCCTTTGAGACAACAGTCGTTGTTATACTTGATACGTGTACAATTTCAAATAGTTTCAAAGGTTACTTTGGATTTCACTCAAAGTTAAAGTCCAATTTGAAAAAATCAAGGCCAAATTGCAACCCTGAAGCACAGTACGCTACTATATTTCTTTTTTCCCCCCTCATATAGTCGCCAGAGGCTTTTTATTTTATCCGAAGTTACACTATTTAATGGGGACGCTCTTTACATTAATTCTTCTATGGTTTATTATATTTTACTAAGTATTGGATTGATTGAAGTATTGGTTGGAGAAGGATAAAGCCTAGTACTGCGATTGTTGTTTTCATCATCACTGTAAACACTTTATCTGTTATGTGCTGTCATATTTGCATGAAGCTAAATTGTCACATCTTGCTTTGGAATAACATTAAAGTAATTGTAAAACAAAGATGAAAACTTGAATCACGGAGCTGGTAGTTGAAAGTTATCTTTGCATAAGCAGCAAAAGTAAATCCTTAAGCTGGGCCTAAAAGCACATATTTTTTCGGTACAATTTTGAGACTTCTACTGTACATGTATATTTAAGTAATATAACCGTAATAGACTTATCTCTGTGGTTTCATTTCCATTGCTAATCCCCACTGCTTATGTGAGCTCACTTTGTTTGGGCAACTGTTTTCTGTGTTTTCTTCTCTGAAATTAGAAGAAAAAACAGATTGCCAGAAAGTACATAGACTGACAAAACTGTCACATTTAAATGTGATTAATATAATATTTGATGCCATATTCAAGACTTGCCAGTCTTGTTCAATATTGCTTGTGTCCCCTCCCCCCAAAAGTATATAAAAATATAATATATATATATATATATATATATATATATATATAATATAAATATATATTATATATAATATATAGATTTATATATATATATATACTATATAAAATTAGTCAAAGGAAACAGATCTCCATAGTTTGTACATCATCTTTACTTAAGTAAGCATTTATGTTTTTCACTTCACTGTTATCTTCACTTTATTGTATTTTTGTACAAATGTCCAATGTTATATGAATAGGCTTTTGTCAATATGCCAGTCAGTGATGTGGCTGTTTGCCTTATCTTGGTCCGTGTTTCTCCGCATGCCTTTTCCTGCCTGTTTTTTTTTTTTTTTTAAATTTTGGTTTGTTTGTTGTTGATTTGTTTCATTTTCTCCCTTTTGTCTTTCATTTCTGCGTGTTTTAGTTTTTTTCTGACATTTTTGGGGTTTACAGAACTGAGGCTGTGTGACTTGTCTGTCTGTTACTGGACGGCACATGTGTCAGTTACCCTGACTGACAGATTCCACAGCACTAATTAACTTCCTGGTTCAGCAAATACAGGGAAGGAACATAATATACAGCAGATCCTCTCCAAAGTGGACATTACCGCTGACCCTTGTCTGTCTCTTTCCTTTTTTTCACCACAACAACTTTCTGTGCTGGCAGAGCTTCTCAGAATTGAATTTATGGGTATGGAACATTATTATTTATTTTGCTGTGCTTTAAGCGTTTGCCAAGATTGTGTCAAAGTCACACATTATTGTGCTACCTTCTTTGTTAAAGCAACAAACCTGTCCCTCCTTTTTTTTCCGCCCAGCAACCTGATGTTAAGACATGCAATCCCTCTTCTTCCTTCTCTGCATGCACTCCTTTATAGACTAACTTAGTTAGGGAGAAAGAAAAATGATAATTGAAACAAATACCTTCCAGCTAGAAAGGCAGAAGTAATTTCTAAGGGGTTGTAAAGGGCCTAGAAATGGACTGGATCACTTGGAAGATTAGAGCCACAACCCAAAATGAGAGAATCTGAAGAAATGCTATGGGCCAAACAATTTTGAAAAGTCTTGCCAAAGACTAAATAAGGCCATGACCACATTGTTTGTCCTAATTTTTGTGTCCTTGATTGAGACAGTGTCAGAGATAAGACCAAAAGCGAGTCTGTCCTAAATCACAAATGCTGTCAGCTCTGCTGTGCAGGCGAGGTTGCCTTCCCAATTCTCTTTGGTTTTCTGTATCAGTACACAGAGACCCATGCACAATTCAGGGTCAAGGCTACTAACGGCTCATTAATTCACAATTAGGTCCTTCATTTCTAAACGATAGCCTCCCTCCTAAAGTTAAATTAATAAATTGGGTTAAAATGATATGGACTTACCTCTGGTTATGTCGAATAATAACAAATTTATGTACTTTTCAAAATAGAACTCATCTTATATACAACACTGAACTCTACTTAAGTAAAGTAAAGTAAAGAGGGCTTGACCGACAAGCTTTTCAAATCCTATTTAGGTAAGCACAGTCTTATGTTACAGCTTCTGGGGACCAGTTCATTTTCCTGGACTATTTTGTTTCTCTGTAGACCCTGTCCCTATCCTGCTCCCATAATGTTTACCGCTGATGCTTCTTATCTTATTTTTCTCCTTTCCCCTCTTGTTTTCCCAGTTTGTTTCCCCCATCATTGTGTTTTTGCATGTGCATCCTCAGCTTTCACTGTTACACCACAGTAAAGCAAATTCAAATTACTACATTGATCTCAGATATTTGATCTCATAAATTCACATGGGCTGTGGACAGATTCAAACAGCATTTTATTAAACTTGGTTGTACTTGACTATGTCATTGTAGTGCAGAATAGTTTTCATGCATACTACAACACCACCACCACCACCACCACCAACAACAACAACAACAACAACTACTACTACTACTACTACTACTACTACTATAACTAATAATAGTAGATAAAACATAATTGGTAAATTAATCTGAAAATATATGTTTCCTATTGCCCCAAATTCAGAGGTTTTACAGAGCATGAGCAAATTTAATGCTATTATTGTGGTGTAAATAATTTTTCATTTAATTTTTATAATTTTGCTTTGCATCGATGCAACTGTTTCTGTTCCCTCTCATAATAATGTGTAAATGTTGTCTTTAATGTGATAGAATATTTTTTTAACCGGAATATACATAGAACTAGTATATTATATAAAGCTAACAACGATTTAACAAATTTGTAAATACTTCATACACTATGATTTGACTCTGGTTGAATTTATTTGTTCAATGTAATATAGGTGAATGAGACATTACGCAAAAAAATCTAAATAATATCATCACTTTTTAAAAAACATTAGTATGTATTATCTAAAGCACTGCAACTCATTTATGATGTGTTCATCATGCTCATGTCTTATTTGTGTTCTTGTGTATCTGTACTGTCTCCAACACATGAATGTGTGTGTCGCGTGTGTACGAATGTGTGTATTTGTACGTGTGCCTTTCATTTCACAGAGGCCGAGGAGCTCTACCAAAGGCGGGTGCTGACGATTACAGGAGTCTGTGTGGCCTTGTTGGTGGTTGGCATTGTCTGTGTGGTGGCCTATTGCAAAACGAAGTATGTCCAAACAAATATTACACACTTTTGAATGTTGTTAAACCTTCAATTGGACTGATTTAGAAAAAAATAAATAAAGAAACCCACAAAAACAGTCATCTGTCATTTAACCACTTCCGTTGCATATTTTGTGACCTACAGGAAGCACAGGCAACACCAACTGCATCAGAACCAGAATCAATGCGTGGAACAACCTAACCGCATGTTGGCCAACGGGCCCAACCACCCCGGGCCTGGTCCCGAGGAAATTCCCATGGTTGATGTGAGTCCAAACAGTAGAAACTTACAGCAGAGACAGGTACAGGTAATTCTAATGTCAGACTGGTTCAATAGACAGGACATTGAGTACAAATGGAAACATACAAAACAACCCATAAATCGGCATTTATAGTTCCATTGTCTGTTGTTTATCTTTTATATTCAAACATAATGGAAGCATAACCAATTAAAACCACTTCATATCCTAATTTAACTATAACTTAAAAAACGTCTAGATGTTTATCTTTTTTTTTTATTACTAAAACTAAAACCTGGTTACATGTTTACAGTACATCTCCAAGAGTGTCCCTACCACCGAGTGTGTCATCAGCCACGGAGCTGAAGGTGCTGGCAACTATGCTGGCAGCAGAATGTCGACGCGCTCACATCATTCGACCACTGCCTCACATGCATCCAGGTAGCTCTTACATGCACTTTTTCAGTGAAAATGTGTTTTATTCACATGCTCCTTGCACCCCCAAACCAACTAATTAATTTAATTTAGATAATCTAGGAGCCAAATCATATAGTATGGGGAGGTCAAGTCTGATTTACACACACATCTATGTCATATTTAGTGGTACCTCTACCCACAAAATTAATTCGCTCCAGAAGTGTTTTCCTAACTTGGATTTTTTTGTAGCTAGAGACACATTTTAGATGTAAAATCTCTAATTTATTCCAACCAATGTCAAGTCCCCACTACCACATCCGAAACCCTTTAAAAAATTATAAAAGTAAACCAGTTTTGTACTAAATATGTGCCAAACACAAAATATGGAGGAAAGCGATAACAAAATTATTCATTAAGCTGTTAAAATTAATGAGACACGCAGAGACATTTTCCATTGGGATCGATGGGCGAGTGTGTGTTTGAGGGTGGAGGAGGAGGCAAACGTTTGGCAGCTGAGTAAACATATGTACACATGCATATAAACATACAACTTAACAACTTAAAATTATGTTACAATTGGTGGAATATCGACTGCCATTGATGACTTTTCATAATTTTCCTAAAATGTTCAAGGCATTCCTCGTCAAGCTGGGTGATAGCAAGACTGATGGACACTTTGATAACAGCATGCTTTTTCTTTTCCCTCGTAGCATAACTTTCCTTGGTAAAGTGATGAAAAACAAAGAATAAAGCTTAATTAAGCACACTAAGAAAAACAAAAGAAAAAAACGTGTTAGGACTCTGCGACTAACGAGGCTTGAAGGCCCTGAAATTCTCCCCTGTCCCATATGGTGGCCACTACTGCCCTCGGCCGGTTTTTCGTGTTCGCATACAGCGCACTACCCTCTGGTTCGGCATCATGTAGAGGCACCTCCCTTCTAGGCAATGGGAGGCCAGCATAATGTTGGGAAAGTAACCCTATCACGAAAATTTCAAGATAAATTACAGGATGATATAAGAGAATGTCCGAATAGAGAGACATTCATATGTAGAAGTACCACTGCACCATAGTCCCCATTGTCATCTTGCTTTAGTCTGTCTATCTGGTTCACCGGTGCTACTGTAACCTTTTAAAGTAGGACTTCGCTTACATCCACAGACATGAGGAGCAGACATGGAGCATGGAGCGAACAGACAGCATGAATTCGGACTGCCAGTCAGGTGGCCTGTCCAGCTCTGTTGGAACCAGTAAATGCAGCAGTCCAGCTTGTATGGCAAGGAGGGCACACTGGGGCTGCACAGATGTAACTAGTCCGGGAATGCACTACGGAGATTCCTACGAATCACTAAGAGATTCCCCTCACAGTGACAGGTAGCGAAGTTTCATGTATGCATTCGGTGACATTTTTGTGAAATGTATACATTACACAAGTCCCTCTATTTATGTTGATAATAATTTGGAAATGTGTGTCAATGTGTTACAAATGTATTCCATACTATTACAGTGTTATCATATGAAGTTAATTTCAAGACACCGGTTCCCTCCCACTTTCTTTGGTCTAATTTACTATCATTATTATTATTATTATTGTTATAAGGGCGGCCCAGTGGAGCGAGTGGTTAGCGTGCTGGTCTCACAGCTCTGGGGTCCTGGGTTCAAATCCAGGTCACATCCACCTGTGTGGAGTTTGCATGTTCTCCTCGGGCCTGCGTGAGTTTCCTCCGGGTACTCCAGTTTCCTCCCACATTCCAAAAACATGCATGGTAGGTTGATTGGACACTCTAAAATGCCCCTAGGTATGGGTGGGAGTGTACATGGTTGTCCGTCTCCTTGTGCCCTGCAATTGGCTGGCCACCGATTCAGGGTGTCCCCCGCCTCTGGCCCGGAGTCAGTCGGGATACGCTCCAGCACCCCCCACGACCCTAATGAGGATAAAGCGGTTCAGAAAATGAGAGATGATATTATTATTTTTATACCTATCTTCAACTCAGTCAGTTTTTAAACAAATGCATTTGTGTTGACTGGTTGGCTACATGAAATACACCCTCCAAAATTAAAGGGGGTGCCTGAGAGTGTAAAACAAACACTTATTCTGCACTGTTTCTCTAAAAATGTGTCTCTCGGAGACAGTGGTCGCAGAACTCTATTTAGTTTCTGGCGACATCAAGTGGCACGAAATATGAACAGTTTGATTCTTTATTCTGTGGTTTAAGTAGGCAGTAGCAGTTGATAAACTAATAACAGAGAGAATGCTAAAGTGAGGCATGCACAATTAGTTTTTACTGGACTGCATATATTATGCTCAATGACCCTTTTCAACTCTGTCGGTGTCTGGTGTTTTCCCGTCTTTCCCCATTCAGATACGTGTCTGCATTGACCACACCAGCTCGCTTGTCACCAGTGGAGTTTCACTACCCACCGCTATCCGCCCATGTTCCAACTTTCCACATCACCTCACCCAACACAAGCCACGCTCTCTCCCTACCACCTGCCGCTGCAACCTATCACAGAGATGAAGACCAGCCGCTACTGAGATGCCCTGATGTACGTTCACAAGTTATCTACATAATAATCATCCATGATAGGACTGTATATAAAACATTCACTTTCAGGATTCAAATTACATGCCATAAAACCTTGAACAATTGATTTTTTTCTGTCATAACAGTAAAAAAAAATCAATCCAGATTGTAAATTCTGTGTGTTTTCAACACATATTGTTAAAGCTATAATAAATAATGATAATAACAATATAAAATGAAGAGAAAATGTTCCAGATTTTATGTCATCTTATGTCAGGTTAGCCACCTGATGGTGTGGACTGTAGAGGTTGACTCGCCTGACTTTGGTGCGGTTCAACTGCCGCTCAACAAAATATTTTTCCCTCTCTTTTGTTCCTGAGAATTTCTCAAACTGTGAACTTTAAAAATTCTCAAACTGTCAAAAAGGACACATCAAGTCTTGTCACTCACGGAATGACTATTTTGAGATTAGAAACATATTGACACATTCATCATTCATTCCAATCAAAGTCAATGAAGGCCAGAATTATTTTTTTAATGTCTGTACGTATGTTACCCAACACTTAGTCGTGTGGTGTTTCTGGTGGTACTCGGTCGTTTGGTCGCCGGTCTTTTGGTCGCCCGGAAGGTTATTGATAATTACCATTTAAATTGTTGCTCAAATTCCCTAAATACAAACTGCGAATTATTATTTAGTCATACTTAATGCCCTATTAATTATTAGGCCAAAGAAAAGCTCCAAATTTCCCGTACTTTTATTGTGTTTTTTTGGAGAACTTGTTAAGACCCTGACTGACGCCGCTTCTTAAAGGGACAACGCATGTACGTACAAACTCTTATACACTCACACGTCCACTCAGTGAAACTGCTCAGGACCATTGTTGGCTTTTATTGATGCGTAGACCGTGTTATTTTACCTTGTTTTGTCGCCGGTCTTTTGGTAGCCCGTTGTTTGGGTCCGGGCGACCAAAAGACGGGCGACCAAACGGCCGCACACGGTTTCTGGTCATGTAAAAAATGTGTAGCCCAATTTGTAGACATCTAGCATCTGGGTTAAATATGCATCAAATACTGGTGTAGCAAATCTATATTTTGTGTTTTAGGATCGCAGTTTGTACAGGCAGCCTCGACGACCGCGTCGACCCTACCTGACAGAGAGCACAGGAAGTCTCCCATCCAGTCCCTACCGACTCCCCGACGAAGAGGCCTACGAGACCACGCAGGAATACGCTTCCTCCAGGGAGCCCATCCGGAGTCGACGGCGCCCACGACGCAACCGCCTCAACGGACAATCTCAGAGGTCAGCGGGCCTACGGGACTACAGGTCACAGAGCTTCAGCCAATCAGAGGAGGAAGAGGAAGAGGAGGAGGAGGAAGACGAAGCTCAGGGGGAGAGCACACCTTTCCTCAGTATGCAGAACATGAACATGGACCTGCCTTTAACCGTGCCGGCTTTCCACTCATCGACGGGGGCCGACACGCGGACTCACCGAGGGCTGAGTCGGCCGGGGAATCGAAGCAATGGGCACAGTCGGAGCTCACAGTCGCAGCGATTCAAGTCAGACAACATGCCCCTTTAAGATTCCCTCCCAAAGCCCCCCCACTTGTCCACCCATGCAGCCCCCCACCCCCTCCCACACCACACACCACTCCACCTCGCACACACCTCTTCCTTCTTCTGGACTAGAGACCTGCACCAAGGAGAAATATTTTTATTTTGTATAACAGACAGATATTGTAAACAAATGAAATATTTATTTTCATTTCAGCAAAAATTGTCTACTAGCTAACAGCAAAGACTTTTTTTATAAAGGGGGGAAATATTTATATGTAAAGGTTTTTTGATTTACAGCAGTACGAGAGATGAAAATACGAGAATTACGTGCCAATTTTTTCACAAGTTAGATAAATAGAATAATATTGTGGTGCCTTTTGCTGTACGCTGAAGTCGGAGGTCCCATTGAGTTTTGTAGCCTTTCTTATAAAGACTTCTCATTTTTATAGAGACCGATCCTCTTCCTTACTTTTGCTTTGTTTTCTTTTCTCTGATTTGGGATCCTCCTCTTTTTGAACTGTGATCTGATTATGTCATCATGCAATATCCAGTCCTTCTGTGTAAAAAGTGTCTGTTTACATAGTTTTGATTCACGTAGCGTGCTCGTCTCACAGGGACATCGCTGGGTAGTTTTGTCACTTTGGCTGAACGCGCATCCTTCATTTTGCGTCTCTCCCTCACTGCCTGATGTGGTTATCCCGTGAGAAGTGGAATTTGAATGAGGATGCGGCATCTCATTCTCACGTACGCGATCAGGGTGCTGTCATAACACAGGGGTTGGTTTTGAGAGTATGTGTGTACAGTATGTGTGCGCCTCATCAAGCCTCATGTGGTTGGTGTCTTGTTTCATTTGCGAGTTCCTTTCACCGACCCTCGCGCTGCCAAAACTTCCATTGCACTGACCCTTTCCACGTGAGCAGTCATTGATTGGCCAGGGAGCCGTCCGTTCAAACCCACCAGTTGAAATCCAGCCTGACTCTGGCCTCCTGTGGACTGCCAAGCCCACATCTTTCCTATGCCAGCAGCTTAGAGCCGCACTGTGTCTCAGGACTTCCTCATCACATCACACCTAAAAAGACTTGAGCAGAGAGAGCCCCTCATCTCGACAGCCTCTCCGTTTGCAGGCAAGAATCACACCCCCCCCCCCCCCTCACTTTCCTTGACCAAGTCTGATGCGATCAGGTCAGGGCAGCGGTTTAGGATGCGTGGGTAGAAAAAGTGGACAAAAGCTTCCATTTTGAGTTATCATTTCCGTTCTCCTTAAAGTCCAAAAAGGCTGCGTGAAAACAGGCATGCATGTTGCAAATGAGACTACCCCATTCTTACTTAGAGTTCAGTTCTTTTTTTGCACTACTGGAAAGTTTTCTGTGTGAAGAGTTCACCTTTCACTGCTCGGAAAGGTACATTATTACTTTTAAGGCAACTCTGGCTTGACTTTTCAGTAAGCTCAATTCCAAACACTGGTGTTACACCAATTACTGCATCCTTGATATGTATTTCAATACTTTACTTGGTAAATTTGTGTTGCTTGGTCATATTGACTGAATGCTCTGTTATACACGTCTTCGCCCACCCCATTCCTCTCCATCCATCCACCCGCATCCACATTTTTCTTTAACCCTTAGACAATTTCTGAAGCATTGGCGAATCGAGGCCCCATCTTCTGCGCATTATTATAGTAGGGCGATAGTGCCGGAAACCCTTACATTTCAGATATGTACAGTGCATTGGGTCTAGAGAGCCCTCCGGGTTCTATGTGTCAGATACAATAATCTTCACTCTTATATTATTTTCACACAGGAGATGCATGGATCACGGTTAAAAAAAAAGTATTTTTAAAAAGAGAAACCCATTCAATTAAGGGGAATCATATTAGAATTATATAAATATATATATAAAAAAAACATTTGGCTTTAATGGCTCCAAGGTCTGCCTAGTTTTGTCTTATTATCACTGTAATCAATCTGGGATTTGCAATGTGGAAATAATGCAAGTGAGGGTAGTGTGCTTCTAGAGCTAGTTGAATTGTTAACACTCCAACCCTTTCTCCCCAAACCTTTCAATCTAGACATACGTGTGACACACTTCGCATACACAATCAAGCATACATGTATAAGAACAAACATGAAGCCCTTTCACATCTGTGTATGTCACGCAGTTTGGCGCTACCATTTTTGTTTCTTTTTAACCAATTCCCTTTCTTCTCTACTCTCAGCTCCTCCCCCTGCATGTCCTAGTGGTACTGGTAGTTGGGTGCATGGATAAAGCCGTCAGCAAACTTTCTTTTTTTCACTTGGTGAAAAAAAAATGTGTCTTCATTTTAACATTCAGCAATAAATCCCCTTATCTTCATGCCCGACCTTTTTGGAATATGCTAGATTTTTGTTTGTTTGCAAGTTTTACCGAGAAACAAAAACCTGTAAAAGACAAAAAGTCTAAACTCACTCAATTCATATGGAAAAAATAAAACTTTATTCCTACCATTGAAAAAAAGCCTGCCATCTTTACAAAAAGTAAAGATAATTGTTTCTTTTACTTCCAGTTTCATCTGATAAAGTTCAGTATAGTAAATTAAAGTATTTTTTAAAAATGTTCTGATCCAAGACAAGGTAATCAGTACATCTTGCCAGTACTCCAATTGTAAGACGAAAGCTAGTGATGGGCATAATCATTGATTAGTCGTCGAAATTGTTTTTTTTTAACGCGAGTGATTTATGACCAGTATATACATTTTCTTCCTGTTTTTTTAAACAACTTTATTTTTAATTGTTTAAACAGTTGCTCATTCGGACAAACATTGTTGGCATAACTCTACCCTACACCCGGGTTCAAATAATACATAAACGAGAGTATTCAAATATTGAAAAATATATATACTACTGCATTATATAAAAATATTAACAAAATCATAGAAACATGTTTTCACAAATAAACAAATTGGCAAAGGAAGAAAAAAAAACCAAGAATGACTTACTCAAGTGTTGACCAATACACCACATGATTCATAATTATCTAAAGTCCATAAACCTATAGCCATAATAGTCATAAATGGAAAGGGAGCGGTTTGGAAAATGAATGAATGAATGAATGTTAGCACAGTTAGTCTATGATAAGTAATTTAGACTGTGAGGTTTATGAATGCTAGTCTTTCAGTGCTATTGACAGCCTTAAATGTCCAATTCCTTTTGACTGGGAGGGGCGAATGAACAAATGTTCTAGATCGAAGATCCAGCTCTGTCAATTGAGGCAGACGAGTAAATAAAATGACCATAAAGCTGCAGTAAGATTAAAAAAAATCTGATCGTGTGTTAGTATAAATGTTTTATGCATATTTGTGCAATCGAAGGTATGTTTTGAGTAGGTACGGAAGAATATTCTGGCCTTCTGACCTACTGGATTTTTGTTGAACAAGCACCTTCAAGCAGGAACAGCAAAATGTTTCTCTTCATCCAGTAAAATAATCGTTTGATACAGTGCATTTCCTTTTTCTTTGCATGTCTCTTCCTCTTGTGTGGTTTAGGAGGTGGAGTAGCAAGACATCTGCAACCCAGTTTGGCACATTTGATGGCAGCCTGGTTGGTCACTGCTTGCAAGGCCCGGTGAAATTCCTGAGATAAAGTGAGGTGGGAGCGCTTGTAGATGTAGCTTTTCTTGATGAATGGGTGCTTGAGGATTTTGCTGGGTTTGATTCTTTCTCTGGGATCCCACTTGAACATCGCTTTCAACAGTTCGAAAAAACTATCAACCTCTTTGTCTCTCTCTGGAAACATCTAGCAGGCAAACAATGATAAAACTATTAAAAATGACATTCAATTTTTGATGTAATGCTGTCTGTGACCAACCTTGATTAATTCTTTCATAGAACGAATTTTAAATTTTGGGTTGACACCGGACTCTTCGGAATATTCTTTGCGCTTCTGAAGGAGAAATTATTAAAAATTATTAGTTGAAGATACAGAAACACCAACTATTTTGCAGTCCAGCTGTGATGAGTTTCACTAAAACTTATTATGGTCACAGTAAAAGGGTTTGTGTGTCCATCCTTGGAGCAAAAATGTTAAGGTGTCCAAATATGTTTGGATGAATCTTTCAAAGTGCAAACCTGACATCCTGGGGTTTAATCAGTTAATATTTTGAGTACTTCCAGGTACAAAATGAATGACAAAATTGGATCAAGAAAATAATTTTGCGATTAATATTTTCCGTAGACCAGGGGTGCCCATTTTTTTTTCTCTGCAGGCCGTTTAAAAAAAAAATCTAATGATGCAAGGGCCAACATGACATCGTTTCACTTGTATATGTTACATAGATGATTGGAATCAGTTTAAAAAATGGCAGGGAACAAACTCAGTGGAATTGGATTGGACATCTATCACTGAAAACTGACTCAATACAAACATTTGAAGTTAAAATTGATTTGACGTCCATAACTGCCAATAGAAGTGTATGAGTTAAGGATTACAGCAACAAAATAATACAGATATTAATAACAAACAGATATTACAATATATCTAATCTGGAATCTACATATATTCCATCTAATCGCATTTACACTTCTCATGGAGAGGCATTGTTTAAGTGACTAGCTCCATGTACTGTTAACGATGAGAAGTGTGATATAGGCTGAATTTAAGTTTTATGTGCAGGACAAATTCAGTGATATTTTTATTATTTTCTCCCTGTACATAAAAACTAGCAGGCTGGAGTTGGCCCATTCGCCGTAGTTTGGACACCCCTGCTTTAGACTAACAACTAAATTCACATTTTACCTTGAAAATCCACTGACCAGAATCTGAATTGTTGAAAAACTGCAATGTTTGCTTCCCACCACTTAGAACATTATCTGGTGGCAATCCTAGTAGACCAATCATGCATTCCAGCTAGACGGAAAAAAAGATTAGTAAAATAAATTTGATCAAAACCTACCCGTATAGACAAAGAAAATGTCTTGTAAAATTGTCACACGATTAAAAAACATAAACAAATCAATATACGTACTAAGTCATAGTCTGTGCTTCCCAAAAAAGGAAAAATGCCAAGCACCATCTTCACCGCTACAACTGCAAGTGACCAGATGTCAATGTCCTCTGTATATGGATGTTGAAGAATAATTTCCGGGGCTCTTTTTTAGGGTAAAAAAAAAAAAATATATATAATACAGAATAAAACAGGATACAGAGAAAAACAAAATCACAGTAACCTTTGCACGATAACCTACCTGAAATAAGCAACCTGTCTCATCACGACCCTCTTGGCTTCATGTCGTGTAAGAGACACACTGAAGTCAATCAGTTTTACCATAAATGGCCGTTTTCCATGATCCACCAGCATGATGTTGTCTGGTTTAACATCCCCATGGATCACTCCCACAGCTTTTAGTGCATCAAAAGCAGTGGCTAGCTGGTCGGCCAAATATGCAGTACATATTTATGGAGAAATCACAACAGCAACAAAAAAATAGCACATTCATCCTCACCTGCTGAATGACGGCTCTTATTTCTCTCAGGGGCATACGGCCTTTTGCATGATAATATTGAGCCAGGCTCATGTCCAACATTTCAAAGACGAGAAAATTTTCACTGGAGGAGGAACCAAAGTACTTTACAATATTGTCCCTATCCAGTTGAATGTCCATCAATAGCTGCAGTATGGATGCCTAAAATTCAAAAAGAAAAAAAATGATGTCAAACTGATGTGTAAATAAATAAATAAACAGTTACACACCTCGCGTTGGATGTTCCTTCCTGGCCTGGGAATCTTTATGGCAATTTTTTCTTTGGTTTCCCGATCCAAACACTTGAGTACAACTCCATAGCTGCCTTTTCCCAAGACTTCGATTGCCTTATACTTTGGAGGAAGGATTTCTGAAATACGGACAAAGCCAGAAATATGTTCAGAAAATTTCTTTCGCAATATTTAGGATAATATTGACTTCTGAATTATATTGATATTACTTTTATATAGCATACTTATGTATTACTTTTTAAAGCTAGGTATCTCAAAGTGTATACCTTTAAGTTTTAAAGTAATGCCAGTTTTTTGGGTCATTTTGAGCTTGAATTAGTCATTTTATTTTAAGTCTAGTTTAAGACAATTACATTTAATGCGGGAAAATTGACTATTGGAGAAGCGAGCAGCATTGTTTGCAATTAAGTCTTTAGGTGATATATCAGCTTTAATTGACTTTGATTCAAAGTTACGAAGGAATGTCATCAATCATGATGCTCATGATGTCAGACGGCTAACGCCTTGTTTCCCATCTGATTGAATTCAGAGTGAATGCTGTGTGTGCTTATTCTGGTAAGAACAACAGCTTTGAAAAATCTGGGGCAGAGTTATCATATTATATTAGCTATTCGATTCTACTTATAGTTTAGAAGTTAGTGTACCATTCATTTTTAAGTAGGGTGATAAAGAACCTCTCACAAAAATTATTATTTTTTCCCACCCTGTACTACAGTTGGCTTATATACAGCTTGGAGCTAATCATGACTTCTGTTATTTAAGGACTTCAATGATGCTCAGCATTATTTCAGAATGCATATTAATTTTATTCATTAATATACCGTATGCATGCACGTACATCTGTGTATGTATGTATATATGTGCTTATATATATGTATGTGTATGTATGCATATATGTGCTTATGTTTATGTACGTGTATGTATGTATATATGTGCTTATATATGTATGTGTATGTATGTGTTTATGTGCTTATATATATGTAACCTAATCTAACCTAACCTAGTGTGTCATCTTTACAGTTCTGAGATCAAAAACTCAATCTCAGATTTGGACCTTCCTATGTGGAATTTGCATGTTCTCTCTGGGCCTGTGTGGGTTTTCTTTGGGTACTCTGGTTTTAGTTGACTATAATTAACTCCTTATACTAAAACTCCAGTTTCCACATGAAAGCAGAAGACAATGGAAACTAGATTTTGCTATAGCCCATTTTACCACTGGATGACAGTAGAGCACCACAAAGACGAATTAGAGCATTTTCCCCAGTACTATATGTACTGTAAAATGGCATTAAGAGTCAGGTAGGAATAAGTCATTGTTATAGACTTCCCCTGACAGGATCCCTAGAAAAATAATAAAGAAAAATAATACAATTCAATATCTAAAAGGGGTAGTAAAGAGTGTTACCAATCCTGACAAGTACACAAAATAAGCCTTTTTAATCGGCTTGTCCTGTCAATGCTAAGTATTCTGTAGGCGTGCCCAAGCTGTTTGTCAATCACACTCACTAACATTAATGTTAATGCATTTAGATTCCATAGGTTAAATGTCCTAAGTGTCACCTTATGAATAGCTGTCCATGTTAATTTCAACATTGCCACAGTCACATTAATGGAACAACCATATCTCTAGTCACCATTAACCAAAGGGAAATCTGACAACCCCCCTAACCCCTAACCCTAACCCAGGGGTCGGGAACCTTTTTGACGAAGAGAGCCATAAACAATTCATATTTTCAAACATTATTCCTTGAGAGCCATACTCAGAATTTAAAAGTAAAAATACATGAAAATGTGTGCATTTATTAATCATTTCACCACTTTGAAAGTAAAAAAAAGTCTCTGAATTCTTTTAAGAACATGTTTTCACTGTTGCTAATCAATGAGTATCAATGAGAGTATGCATGCAGAAGAGTATAATGAAGAAAAATTATGATTAAAAAGGCGCTAGAGATAGTGTCAGCGCCACAGTGTGACGCTCCCATTGGTGCGTTCGGGACTTAGGTGGTCTCTCACCAGCGGTTCCCATATTTTACCACACAGGTTAGCAGAGAGCCATATACACCCATCAAAAGAGCCACATATGGCTCCCGAGCCATAGGTTCCCTACCCCTGCCCTAACCCTAACCCTTTAACAACTGGACAAAGAAATTCAACCCTCTCACATCTTTGTAAAAGGTTTGGCCATGGCAGAGGTCTATATGGGTTTAACTAAATGAAGGGTAATGACTTTAGTAAAACATACACTGAGACTTTGTGATAAAGCATCATGTTCAATCACTCTTTTTGATATTCAAGATGTTCAAGGTGATGCAATATGGTAATATATTTGTTTTTATTACTCCTCCCAAAAGTCTATCGAGGAACTGCAGTGAAATGTTTAAAGTGAGCATTAAAGATTAAAGGACCAGAGATCAGGTAGAAACAGATGCTTTAATTAGCCGTCTAGGAAATGCTCATAGCAATGTATTTGTATGTGTGTTTGATGGCTTTAATTAGCTGGCAAGTCAGACGAAATACGAATATCCACAAAGTGGTTCTCTATAAAGGTTTTACAATCTCCGGTCTTTTTATTTAATTTTATTGTTTCTCGCCAGTATTGCCTGTTAAAAGATAATGATAGGATTCAGATGTAGAAGTGATAAGTAGTAGTTTAGCAGGCCATTAGAAATCATTTCATTCAGTTAAAACCTCAGAAATACAATTTTTTCGTGTTTTACAGTTCCTTGGTTGACCACTGAAGTAACTGTAAATTGGCTCAGGAACTGGACAATGGAACGTCGTTAATCAAAGCACAGAAAGCCATACAATTTGAAGTTCACAAATAGGCTTTCTAAGAAAATACATTTTAAATTAGTAGACACATATAAAGAAAAACACCTCACTGGATATGGTGTGCCTTACCACTCAATTACGACCAATTTAGGGTGTATTCTGGCTTTTGCACAGACAGATGGGATAAGCTCCAGCACCCCATGACCTTGACAGGAATAAACAGTGTTAAAAATTAATCAATTTAACTGGATTCATTTTATTATCCTTTTTAGCCTTATTTTACTCTTGTATAAGTAAAAAAGTTAAATATAATATAAATGTAATATTTAGTGATGTATAACAAAAATGAAAATGTAATGTAAAAATGGAGAAAAAATATCAGCTTGTGAGACATGATTTTTGTGAATCTGGACGACATTCAAATTGATATAACATCATGTGTGACAATTTAATTTGAATAACTTTGACTTTATCTATGATTTTCTATTTCTTAGTTATACCAAAACAACAATAAGTAAGAACCTTGATAGAACAAAATATATGAAAAATAATAGATAACCAACTTGGCTTAGCATGTTGTCATGGCCCTCACAAGTATCACATTTTCTCATTTGGCCCCTTTGAAAAATCAGTCGGCCACCCTTTTTGAGGGCAAGCTCAGCCTTCGAGTGAAATTGTTAAACCGAGTAAATCTTTTGTAAACTGTCCATTACAGAAAAATATATCAAGTGAGCATGTCTGTCTTGTGAAACGTTACAAGGGCAAAGCTAAAAATTCTGATGCAAAGGTCAAATGAAATAACAGTTTTGGCTGTCAAAATGTTTCAAGATACTGCAATGCCATCTGACTGGAAAATAACCCGTGTCATTAAAAGTGGCCATGATAACCCAAGGGTGTGTTATAGGTGGATTAAATCTTTTGTTTTAGTTCTTAGAGGTTAAAATGTCATAGAAAGTTTTTTACCCAAAGATGGGTAACACTGCAGCTATAATACATACATATACACACATATATACATATATATATACATATATATATGTATATATATATATATATATATATATATATATATATATATATATATATATATATATATATATATATATATATATATATATATATATATATATATATATATATATATATATATATATATATATATATATACATATATACACACACACACACACACACACATATATATATATAATACATACACTACTGAAACAAACTTTGGAGAACAAAGAGAATTATTTATTCGTGAAAATCAAAATTCTCAGCTAATGGAAAGGTGCTGTTTAAGTAAATCTTAGATGTCTTTTACTTGGAAAGATTTAGGAAAGTGTTTAGAAGAAAATCAAGGACAAGGCAGAAGTTGAATCGGGTTAAGTGCGAACACTTTGTGTATGTGATGAGGGGAAAGGTTGACAGGCTTATGATGTCATCAAGTGACATTTAGTTGACAGGGGCCATGCAACAGATGGGCTATGGGACCAAGAATGAAAGTTGATATGTCTTGCATGCGTGTGTGTGTTTGGAGGATGCGGGTGTCTCTGTGTGTATCTGTACTCAGGGACACCTTTTCTTTCAGAAGTGAAGTGACACTAATTGGCTCAAAAGGTCGAAGTTAACACACCATCGTATTGCTTACAATCACCATTTCCAGTCCTCTTTTTTTTGTTTTTTTGTTTTCACAAGAATGTCCTTTAGTGGTTTTGTTTAGAATCAGAATGGCAGATCCCCGCTTGAAAGGTATAAGAAGCATCATATTTCACTTCCAGTTTGTTTTCTATACCTCCCTCCTCTACCACACAGCCAGGAAGAACATGTAAACTCCACACAGGAGGATTGACCTGCGGTCGAATCCAGGAACCCAGAACTGTGAGGTTGAAGCGCTAACACTCATCTGCAGAGCCACCCTACTAAAATGTCAAATTAGATAAATAGTAAATAAATCAGCAAATTGTTCAATCAAAAACCAAACTCATTTTACGAGTTGTCTAGGTAGACCAAAGTGCCATTAAGGTCTTTTACTATTTAACTGGCAGCGTTTGGTAAGTAATATAATGTTTTGTGTACCCTCAAGATGAGATGTCCAGATATCAAATGACTTCAATATAGTAGAGGAAAGGAACAGGGGATAGGAGTATGTTTAGTAACCAAATCATATTGTGGCACGCAGGGTTGTTGCTCTAGAGTCTACATAGGCTATATAGGCTGTCATTCTAATTCAATCTCCTTCTGGGCAAGAAAATTTATGGGACTCATAGGGGTGCCCTGGGAGTTGGCCAACATTCTTTGTCCAATCGTACAGACACAAGCATGCTAGAAATACCAGAAGGTACATTCTTTTGTGTGCCTTATGCTAAAACTGAGTATTTTTAGTTGTATTTTATTATTTTTTGTGATGGTGGCGTGGCGGCCGAGTGGTTAGCGAGTTAGCCTTATAGTTCTGAGGGTGTGGGTTTGATCCCAGGTTGGTCATCATTATATGAAGTTTGCAAGTTCTCCCTGGGCTTGCGTGCCTTTTCTCCAGGTACTCTGGTTTCCTCCCACATTCCAAAAATATGCATATTAGGCTGGTTGAGTAGCAGGAAAGCAATTGGAATGCAATAGCAATGCAGGATTTCAACTGTGAAATAAAAGCCAAACAAAACATATATGTACAGGTCTCAAATACTGGAAAATCAGCATAAAATGTGCATTGCAGGAATCCAGCCATGAAAGACTGCCTCTAATTGCCTATTTTGTAAAAAAAAGGTCCTAACTACCTTATTTATGATAACTAATTTTAAAGTTTAAACCTTGAAAATCCAGGTCATCACAGGGATCACTGGGGCCTCTCTGTTTATTTTACTTTTTAAAATGTATTTATTTTTGCACAGCAACAATGAATTGATAGAGACTGTGTCAGGCCCCAGACAAGACTGGTGGCTGGTTGCGCCCGTCACCCAATCACAGGTCCAGCCCCTAATGACTCGAGTGCTGCCAGGTGTGAGTCATTACCCTACAAGGAGTATTTAAGGCCACCAGGAACATGACCATGTTGCTGGGTTGTCAAACAGAATACTGTGAGGTACCCTCCCGTGTTTTACCTACCTGTCTTATTGATACTCGACATCTTGTTTACACCCAGGATTCCGACCACGCTCTGCCCCCTACGACCACGGACCACACCCAGGATTCCGACCACGCTCTGCCCCCTACGACCACGGACCACACCCAGGATTCCGACCACGCTCTGCCCCCTACGACCACGGACCACACCCAGGATTCCGACCACGCTCTGCCCCCTACGACTACGGACCACACCCAGGATTCCGACCACGCTCTGCCCCCTACGACCACGGACCACGGCTGGTTGAGTACTCTAAATTGTGTGTGAATGATCGTCCGTCTCCTGGTGCCCTGTGATTGGCTGGCCACCAATTCATGGTGTCTTCCACCAAGTGCCTGAAGTCAGCTGGGCTAGGATTCAGCAACGAATGAATATTTTTTTATTAACTAAGGCATGATTTAATAACAGTTCTACTCCTTTGTCAAACAATTCCCCATTAATACCAATCATATAACTCTTCAATTCAACTATTCAATTTCATTTGAAGTCAAGGTGTCTAACTTTATAGTTTATGATGGCAAAAAGTACTAACTGTGTGCTTTGTTTAGGAGATATTTGTTAGTCGCACATCTGTTTCATTGTGAATATCAACCATTTCCGTGACCGGACGTTTGGTCGACGGACACCATTTGCACTCACAATCATACCACCACCAATGGGAATCGAGCCCCCGCCTGCCTGCTCCGAAGTCAAGCGGGTGGACCTCTCCACCATCAGGTGACTTTGTATTTTTAGGTGGAATATTTCTATACTATTTTCTATCTTGCTGTAGTCATCAGGGTAAGCAGAGTATATTTTCTTTTTTTTTTTTTTTGCTTCAGGGGGCCCAACCAGTCTTCATTAAGTAAACACAAATATTGCTTCCCTGTGGTTTTCTACTTGCCTCTAAGACTTAACAGCATAACAGCGAATATGCTTATGTTTAGTAATTTTATTATATGGAACTCCTGAGATCATAAACATAAAAACTGGAATAAATGGAGCCCCAGGTATCTACTCATTGTTTCAAAGGTTTGATATACCGGGAGATTAATCACTGTACAAATTACTGTGACGCAGTACTCATTCAGGACATGCAGAGCAAAACAATTAAGCCATTAGACAAGTAATTATCTTTGTTTTACACTGGAGAGGAGAATATACAAATGAAGTTAGTTTCCATTATTTTCTCTTTTTTTAATCATTCTTTCTCCTTTGTTATTTAATTACTGGTCGTGTTTATCTGTGCAGCCTGTGCTGTAAGAATATGACACATTTCACACATCTTCATATTAATTTGGAGGATGAGTATAAACCACACACTTGTTTATTCTTGAAATCAAGGTTCATTTACACAGCTGTAATGGAATATAACATATAAACAACAGACTGAGGTACAGAAACGCACACACTGTCACCAAAGATGAAAATGTAAGGTGACAACACGTACGCACAAGGACGTCAATGCATTGTGGCATGTAGATCAGCCGTGACTCTGACCACTTTGGCACCTGTCACTTTTTGTTTTCCTGCCCCGTTCCATCCTTCATTATTTTCCAGCAGGACCATCTTCATTTTTTTTCAATTTTATTTACAAATGCTGACCAACTACATTTTATGCACTCCTGGGACTCCAACTCACTCACTTAAGTAATCTCTTGTTTTGACACTACATGTGTTATTTATTAAAAAGTATGGCCAACTTCGCTGAAGCAAGAGTTGATCTTTGTCCCACTATGTTAGTCTTCCTATCAGTTAAGAATCATTTGTGCACCAAAAACTTCCGAAGATTTGCAGGCTACTTGTTGTTGTGTTTTTCAATGTGAACATGTTAATGGTAAATGACAACCCTTGACTTACTCAAATCCATGCAAGTAGTGTTTATAATCATATAGTGGAAATATTTGTTTTTTCATACTTGTATAGCACAATCATTTAAAACAATTGGGCTTTCACCATAGAAAAATAAGTAGGAAACATGCAGACAAGATACTCCTTTTGTATATTACAAAGTCTATTAACAAATAATTATTTATATTTTCTCATTTTTGCATTTGTGGTGTTGAAAACCTTCGCCAGCTCCCCTCGAAAATGAAGTTGAACTGCATTACAAATGCAATTTATCATACTTTGGGGTAGTCGGCTGAGAGACCAAATATATAAACACACAAATGATTGTGTTTTTGTTAGATGTTTTTCTATCTTTGCAGTTTGATTTTGTGAGAATAGTTCCTTTTACACTAGACTATGAAATGGAACCCTATTCATACAAAATATTATATTTTGTGAATCAGGAAATGGCCTGTTACCCTCTTGCCTCGTGCATTGATATTTAGAGATCACTCTGCTTCAGGCTAATCAGAATGACATTTTGATGTGATTGCCTTGTCTTTAGTTCTTAAGTACACTTTGATTTAACACCACTGGCAAACTCCATTTGACAGCTCAGAATAATGATGCATGACCAATGCCATTTAAGCATGCTACCCCACTAGACATTGTAGAAATGTGTGCAACACTACTCTGATTTGTACTTGAAAAGCACCGAATGTTTTTAGTACATTAATTCATTTTCAACACTGGTCATCCTTGTCAGGGTCACAGGATGCCGGAGCCAATCCTGGCTGAATTCGGGTGAAAGACGGACTACACCCTAAACTGGTTTTCTGTCAGTCGTAGGGCACACACAACGACAGACAAATATTCCACTTTGCTCAAATCAATGCCAAGCAAACATATCATTAGCAAATTTTAGTATGTACTGTATACTAAACTGGGAAAAAATGATCCATTAAGTGATGTAAATCCCAACCCATTTTGTTGTACACAAAATTGATACACAGTAAATCAACAACTAAATTTTCCGTATTTTCATGACTATAAGGCGCACTTAAAAGTCTTAAATTTTCTCCAAAATAGACGGGGTGCCTTAAAATCCAGTGTGCTTTATATATGGGAAAAAAATTAAAATGTGTCATTCATTGAGGGTTCGCCTTATAATGCAGTGCGCCTTATAGTCGTGAAAATACGGTACCTAAAAAAAACCCAAACGCATCCAAGTAGTCTAAAATTTGTAGAAATAGCTTCACTATTGTGGAATTGTTATTATTATTATATTTTTTTAACTGTGTTGGTATATACAATATTGGCTAATACTGTCATTAGCTATATACTTCAACACATGGAAGTCCCAAAGGGCAAACCACATAATGGCTAATCTGACAAAATAGTAAGGAAATTTAAATTAGGTAAGCAACTCAATTAAAACCCTGAATGTGTTTTCCTTTGCCCTGAATTAACATAGGTGCCAAGAATGTTAATATGGTGTTTGATATAGATTTATAGCTTTGACATTTTACAAAATTTTCCAAGATAACATCTCCAGACACCCGAACTATGCAAAATCTTAATATGGCAGCAGCATGAGGTGAATATTAACTCAGTCATTGCCACTGAGAGTTAAAACTCACTCAACTGAGCTGTCTGGGATTTAGCGATCATGTTTTACTGCCATTGACAACGAGAGGCATTCAAACACAACATTTTGGACTGTATTTTCTCTTACCTTGTCTTTACTGTTGGGGACAAGGTGATATGGGGGTGTGTCGGTGATCGATGGATTGCAGATGCTCTGGGTCTTTGTCTAATTATGCTGTGACACTGGCGAAAACCCAGCTTAGAAGTCACACACATGGACACACACAAATAGACACACACTCGCACTAAAGCCCGTTTTGAATTGCTCCTCTTTGAAATTACCATTTACTATTTTTACATTCACACTTCTAAGACACTCATCGTGCGTAAAGAGGAGGATTTGTGCGCAGCCACCAAAAATGCATGACTTGTTTATTTTGAGGATAGGGCGGAAATCAAGGTGCATGCCATTTTCCTGACACTTGTAAATGCAATTGAAATACATTTGAATAATGGAGGATACTTACATACTCATGAGATTTGACTGGATTGCCTAAAGGCCCTCAATGCCGTGGGTCTGTCCTGTTGTAATGCCTCTCTAACATTGCGTAGACGTGGACGGGTTTTAATTTTCCCCAATGCAGTTTTTGGTCTTGTTTGATCTTTTGTTTAATCATTTTTTCTGCCCACCTTCTTGTGGAATTATTTCATGCCTACGCCACATTGGTGGTCATTTGTGGTTCTTGGGAAATCGTATTGGGTAGTGATTGATTTAAATCCCTAACATAAAGCACATCCTCCACACTTTATGAGTTGTCCTCTTTTATCTTTTCGATTAAAGGTAGTGTGGTCTCATGGCGAAAACATTTCCCCTGTCATATTCGGTCTGCAAAGACAAAACCTCCCTGGTGCCTGATGAAATAATTAGCCTACAAGTCCCGTGTACATGTGATATAGACACGTTTTCTGTCTCGTGTCTGAGGCAAGTATATGTATTGCAGAAAAGTACAGATATGTCGATATTATGAGTCCTTTCCCCCATAAATAACAAGTCATTTAAAGAAACTATGACACTAATGAGGCTTACAGGATTAAGTATTGTTATAATGTTTGGTTGCCGAAAAGAAAACGTTGCTACACTTTTGATTTTGTATATTTGTGAACATACAGTCAATTAATAATAAAATAAATCTGAAGAACCCTTAAGAACTTTGACTTTTGGTGGTGGATTTATAAACTCAACCCATTGCCCCGTTGATTTTGTTTGTCCAGAGGTGTCTACGTACTTTTCTTTTTAACTTTTGTGGTACACTTGACTTCATTAATCTTCCCAATTAAACCGTCAATACAATACTGTGTTCGGCATACTTAGTTTGTGTGAGAGTGCATTTGCATGGTCGTCATGAATTGCCACTCTATTAGCATACCCCAGGTGTACATCTTGTTTGCATCATTTGTTTACTGTTGGCACGTGCTTCAAAACATCTTAACTGCCCGAAGCGTCAAACTGTAAAGTGCAAACAACATGCTGATTTCATGTAGGAATAAAACAAAAACCCTGAGGTGAAAAAAACTTGAAGTGACATGAATGCAAACATGCATGAACCTTAGCAGACTTGGCCGACCATTAAATATTTTCCAGTAGATTATGTTTTGTTCAAAGCAAGTTACTGCACACAATATGCTAATCAGATAAGACAAAATAGAGTAGAGGATCATACCAGATATGTTCATGAGTGTTGATGGGAGCACAACTTTATGATAGTTAATCCTGCTGTTAGGACAAAACAAGCACTACTGTAAATTTCATATGTATGCTCAATGCTTTGTTTTTACTAGTATTTACCTAAAGAAGAAAACATGAAGAGCAGGGACTATGTGCAAAAAAAAGCAATTGAATGATGATTAATTTTAATCCTGAATATATATTCTGATGTACCTTTCTAAGATATGTATTGTTAGGTTAATTCATTTGTTAGTATAATTTCATCATCCCATTGAATTATTTTCCTCCTGTTTTTTTTTTTTTTCATTTGTGGTGGAATAGCGGTATTGTATTACCAGCAGGCTTAACATAGCTCACAACATGCTTGTGAACTATATGTGGGAGGAATTGAATTCCAATGATAAACATTGTGTACCTACTGTAATAACAACATGTAAAAAAAATGTACATCAAAGAGATTATATTAATCATCCACCTGTATGTATGACTTGGAAAAAGTACAAAAGAAAAAGAAAATACAAGAAAATGAACAATTCCGTCACGACTATAAAGCGCAACCCACACATGAGGCACATCAGCATCATTCCCATGCAACAAAATTACAAATGCATACCTATATTTCCCTCAAAGTATGCAATATAATTTGTCACACACAGTATGCCCACAGCCTGTGTCATTTCTTGGAATTGGCGCAATTAGACATTCAAATTTGCATGAATACCAGCATGATAAAATATAAATATGCATGAAACATTTCAGGAGACATGGAACCCTCAATACAGGGGAGCAGGAAAGCAATTGGAATGCAATAGCAATGCAGGATTTCAACTGTGAAATAAAAGCCAAACAAAACAAATATGTACAGGTCTCAAATACTGGAAAATCAGCATAAAAAGTGCATTGCAGGAATCCAGCCATGAAAGACTGCCTCTAATTGCCTATTTTGTAAAAAAAAGGTCCTAACTACCTTATTCATGATAACTAATTTTAAAGTTTAAACCTTGAAAGTCCAGGTCATCACAGGGATCACTGGGGCCTCTCTGTTTATTTTACTTTTTAAAATGTATTTATTTTTGCACAGCAACAATGAATTGACAGAGACTGTGTCAGGCCCCAGACAAGACTGGTGGCTGGTTGCGCCCGTCACCCAATCATAGGTCCAGCCCCTAATGACTCGAGTGCTGCCAGGTGTGAGTCATTACCCTACAAGGAGTATTTAAAGCCACCAGGAACATGACCATGTAGCTGGATCGTCAAACAGAATACTGTGAGGTACCCTCCCGTGTTTTACCTACCTGTCTTATTGATACTCGACATCTTGTTTACACCCAGGATTCCGACCACGCTCTGCCCCCTACGACCACGGACCACACCCAGGATTCCGACCACGCTCTGCCCCCTACGACCACGGACCACACCCAGAATTCCGACCACGCTCTGCCCCCTACGACCACGGACCACGGACCGCGGACCGCGGACCGCGACCCTCGACCCTCGACCCTCGACCCTCGGCCCGCGACCCTCGACCCTCGACCCTCGACCCTCGACCCTCGGCCCGCGACCCGCGACCCTCGACCCTCGGACAGCGACCGCGTATCACGGACCAAGGACAGCGACCGCGTATCACGGACCAAGGACAGCGACCGCGTATCACGGACCAAGGACAGCGACCGCGTATCACGGACCAAGGACAGCGACCGCGTATCACGGACCAAGGACAGCGACCGCGTATCACGGACCAAGGACAGCGACCGCGTATCACGGACCAAGGACAGCGACCGCGTATCACGGACCCGCCTGTGCCGTCACCTCCTGTGCTCGCCCGCCTCGCGGACGATCGAAATAAAGATTTGAACGAACCAGACTCGCACCCTCGCCTGCTTTGGGGTCCTCCACCCCCGACCGTAACAGACTGAAAGAAAGAAAGCAATTGATAAGTTAAATAGGACTACCTAGACTCGGTATGGGAGTCTGAGGAAACCTGATTGGTTAAAAAGAGAAAAGGGTTGACAAGAACAGGTGGGAATTAAAACCTAACCATTCAAGACAGGAACTAAAAACAATGGAAAACCAGACACTGGTGTCAGCCAGTACGCCATCACTTAAAATGACTATGAGCCAACTCCAGTCCTCGAGGGCCCTTATCCAGTCTGTTTTCAATATATCCCTCCTCTACCACATCCAAATGAAATGATCAACTCATCAGCAAGCTGTCGAGGAGCCCATTCTGATTAGGAGAGATGCGTGGACAACAGACTGGAGAGGTCCCCTTGAGGACCAGAGTTCTTGACCCCTGCTAGAGGTAAATTCAATGACTTCTTTAGTGATCAGGAAAATATTAATGTGAAGCCTCCAAAGGCTAGTCAACTTAAGTGGTAGTCAGCCATTAGGTCTTGTACAGTAGTGGCCACTGCAGTAGCTTACAATTGTTCAAGTCCTGCCATAAAATAACAGCAGACCCTCTGAAATATTTTCCAGTATTTTTGAAAAGCTGTCTTCAGCACTCAGCTATCACCTCTGAACCTATTTTCCCGAGTTGCCCCTCATCTTCTTGTATGTTTTTTTTTCAAGAAGCCAGCAGGAATTCAATAAAAGTTATATCCGATGATATGTACTGATTTATTGGCTGACTGATAGAAGAAGATGTAGAGGCCGGTGAATGTCAGCTAGTCTGAACTTACAATCAAATTCAACAAACTCTCCCAGAGAAGTAGTTCTTTCATCCAGCTATCCATCAAAAACGTTAACAACTTGTTCAATCATCTTTCACGGTAGTTTAAAGGTCCATATTTTACCAGAAGTTGTTCAATTTGTGGCATTCGCACAAAAGTAAGGGCAATTTCCATTAGGATTTTCAGGAGACTTGATAAGGTCTAGCCATTTTAAAAACTGAACTTGAATTTGCTAACATTGGCTTGAGCTTTTTCTAATTTGTCATAAGTTAAATCAAAAGAAAACTTTCGCCATTGTTGAACTAAAACCAGAACTGTTGTCTTCCAAGAAAAACAAATCTTGTAAGAGCTCTGATTGATGATGTATTATTTATTAACTTGCCTTAAATTCAAAAACCACAACCAGTCATCACAAAAATTCATGTACACATCTTTACTCATTCCGGATTCAATCAATATATCAAGAAGGCTAGTACTTATCAAAGTTACTGCAGGTGCTCAGTTTCTCATGTATTCTTATGGTGAATTTATAGAGAAGCTGATCATGAAGATACAATACTTGGACATAGACAATTTAAAAAAAAAAGTATTAATCTGGTGAACTCCAAAGGTCCCAATCCGTACAGCTATGTATAAAACATGATCATAGAATCAACCTCATGATCAAAGACCAACTTAAAAAGATGTCTTTGTTTAATTCTAATAGCTCACACTTCAGTTTTGGAGTTTCCCCCTAAGTCTGTTTACCTCTAATAGAAATATCCTTGTTTCCATGCAATTTCCCCGCAGGAATTATTTAAGTTTTATCACACCTAACATAAAATACCTGCAGTTAAGCATGGAAAAACTCATCGTGACCCGCTGTTCTTCCCTGACAGTTTTAGTCTGACAGCAGGGATGTCAAAGGTCTGTTAATGGCTTGACTTCCAGCTGCTGAAGTTTGTCCTACATGTCATCTCCTTCTCACTGAAGTGAAATAGTACAGTCATTAAAGGGCATGATTCACTTTTATGGCAAAGGCATGTCCTGCTCCAACTAAGATGTTTACTGCTTATATTGATACTATCGATGATTTATACTAACGTTCACCCTGTATACAGAACAAAACTATCTTGAGTGAAAGATTAAAGGGATTATGCAAATGTAAATACACCATTTACATATGCACACACTCCAAACTGAGGATATTAAACCACACATTTATGTGATTTGTGTATTACAGCTGATATTTCAAAAATACTTTCTGTAGAATAGTTTCAGAGCATATAAAATCCTGCCCTGTTTGGTTCAGGCTAAACTCATTAAGTTTGTGGTGCGCACCTTTTGGGTTAGTGTGAATACAAACCAGCAAAGTCTAGTGTGAAGTGGTCCAAGATGCCGACAGAAAAGGGGCCTTGGTTCATTTCTGATCGAACGGAGATGTGGATTGCTATTGGCTGGAAAAATGACTGCTCTTTGGTTTGAATTAGTTCTGAAATCACAGGCATAAAAAAGTGAACTATGGAAGTTCAGAGTGTGAATATGCTGTGAGCAAAATATGCTGTGTTAGGGAGGCAATTATAGCAAAGTAAACTTGATTTTGTCCCCCAAAATAAGTTTTAGAGACTTTATTTTCAATAAGGAAAAGGCCCAATAAGTTTTCTGTTCTTATGTATGATGGAATAATATTGACAATGGAAATCAACATGCTCTCTCGCATCCTTGGTTTAAATATTTAAATGTCTGTAAAATTCCGCTCCAAGGTAAACATTTACATAGCGTTTGATAATTATTATTTGAACTAGCTAGCGATCCATTTCTACCTTCTGGCAGAGCCGCACACTGTTTACGCACGCTTGGGCCAGTCCATTGGCGAAACATCATCTGTCGCAGCATGTATCACTTCAGTGGCTGCACAAAATTTTCATCAGTGTTAAAAAGGTGCTCGTGTCCTCACCTCCCATGGATAACACAGTCTGCAATGTCAGCCACTTTCAATCTCTTCATATCCTGTTCTCTGACCTTGTGATTTTTGCCATGAACTTGTGTGAAAAATACATCTTGTATTTTGTTCCCAAAATGGCTTAATGTACAGTGAGTCTAGTAATATTATATCCACTTTGGGGCTGGTGTTGAATGAAGGTGCAAGGCTAATACTTTAGAAAAGCATTAGTTCATAGACCCAATTCACATACAGTAAGCATAGCAGAAAAGCCACAAAACGAAATTCAAAAATTTCTATAAATGTCAAAAAGAAAAGACGTATACCCTGAAAAACATATTCCTATATTATGTTCATTTGAGAAAAGTACATCTAGTTCCTGAAGGGTAAAATGGATGAGAACAAACTTTGTTTTTGGTTGTCATATTAATCAGCAATAAAAAAATAAAAAAACTCTTCCACTATACTGCAAATTTAGCAACACAAAAGACACACTGGTCCCACCAGTGCTTATTTTTATTTACTCTGTACTTTACTGTTTTACAAAAAGTTGGAGTGTAAATATTTGGCAAAATCATACACTTCTGTCAGGATCAAACAGGTAGCTGTGGGGCAGGTGAGTGTACAGCAGTGATCAACTTGCTGCAGCACGTTCCCTGCAGGCCCATCCGACCTCCGCTGTGGCTTTGTGCCAGGAGCCTGTCTGGCTCGGCCAAGGCTGTGTAGTGCGATGCGGAACAGGATGCGGCTTGAGAAACCTGGTGCTTGTGGGCTGGCCGCCATTACTACCTGATTGGAGTTCTTTATACATTCGAGCATACTTAGCAGGAAGAATTAGCATTGTTGTCCTCATTTACCCTTAAAGTACCTCCACGTGACTCATCTGGCTCCTGATCTAATATCGATGAGTACGATAGAGGTGTGGGATCGGTATGGATACACATAATGAGATCGGTAAAGCTTCATTTAAGCTCTGTTTTATTTTGTCTAGC
Source organism: Stigmatopora argus (assembly GCF_051989625.1). NCBI lineage: Eukaryota > Metazoa > Chordata > Actinopteri > Syngnathiformes > Syngnathidae > Stigmatopora > Stigmatopora argus. The sequence goes on from NC_135395.1 coordinate 16,550,223, forward strand.
ACGTCCGTGGAGGAGTGGTTAGGACGTCGGCTTCAAAGATGGACACACAATCCCTTCAAATGTGTAATAACTTCGGGGTGAGGTAACAGATAACATGAAAAGACGTTGGGCGGTGATCTGCCTCCTACTGGCTGACCGAAGGTAAGTGAAAGACAGTGAGAGGTAAGTGATCCGCTCTGGGGGTGATGTGATGTATCCAGTCTGAAATTATTTTCACTTATTTGGGTCTTTTACCGGGGGAAAATGCACGTCATGGAGAAGCACCACCAATTTCGTCATACGCAGTTTTTGGGTATGATGACAATTAGGCTTTTGTCGAGTCAATGATGATGACAAAGCCTATGTCCGATTATTAAATGGGTTCGATACCAGGTCCAAAACTTCCTGTGTGGAGTTTGCATGTTCTCCCAGAGCACGCGTGGGTTTTATCCGGGTACTCTGGTTTCCTCGATTTGCCGCTAAAAGATGACATTTGTTAAGTAAAGCATTGCCATTTCTGTTTAGTCCGCAGCACATTTTGAGTTTTAATTGGGCAAAGCAATGATCTTCCACAGGCTGTAGCAATGTAATGCTTAAGATGAGCACAACATCTGTGACTGCTCTCCACAGGCTCCACTTAAGTGTGACATTGATATTATGTTCATTCATTCATTTTCCATCCCACTTACCCTCACAGGGTAGTGCTGGAGCTCATCCCAGCCAACTATGGACACCAGGCAGGAGACACCCTGAATTGTTGGCCAGCCAATCACAGGGCATAAGAAAACGTACAACCATTCACACTCACACTTATACCTAAGGGCAATTTAGAATGTTCAACCACCTGTACCAACTCTCCTCTAATCCGATTTCTCTGTTGCTCTCATTTTTACTTCAGCTTTTTTGCCTACTTTAACTTTGGAGTACCTGCAACATTGCTTGTAATAAAACAAGCAATAAAACGTAGTTATGTGTGCATGATGAATGTATGGATGATAGAATGATGGAAGAGACTATGAAGTCAGACTTGGTAAAAGTCGACAAATATATCATTTTTTGTTTTGTGTGTGCAACATTGCAAATAGGCCTTCTGCAATCACATTCTAATACAAAATTTTGCATGTGTATGCCTGATCTTTTTATGTAAATGTGGCAACGCATGTGTTTTTCATATCACGGGTGAGGTGTTATGTAAAGAGCTTCATTTAGAAGAGGCAGTGCAGGATGAGAAAGAGTGGAAAGGATGTAAAAGTAGAAGGAGGAAATGGAGACAATGATGAAAATCGGAGAATAATTGAAATACTACTTTTAGATATATCTTCGCTTGAAGGTTGGTTATCCGCTGGGTTTTCTAAAACATCACAAACCAAATTATACCCGCAACTGATTTGAAATCTGTTCATTGTAATGTAAAATATCATTTTCTAATTAATAAGTGATTGGCCATAGCCCAAAGCATACAGAAAGCATTAATCCATTCATGTTCTGTATTGCACTTCCTTTCAAGGGTTGCTGGAGCCTATTATAGTGAACTTGGTGTGAAAGGCTTATGACACCCTAGACTGGTCACCAGTCAGCTGTAGAGGAAAACAGAGAGACAGACCACCAATCGCACACCCAATCATACCACCGCCAAGCAGGAATCGACCCTAAGCTTACCCACACTGAAGTCAGGCAAGTGAACTATAGAAAGCTTGTAGTAACTTAAAGTCTTATAATTCTAATAATGTACAAAATCGGGTGTTAACATTGAGTAGGTAAAATTTGTTGCATAAAGGTGAACATAAGAAAACGGGATACGAGCATCTCACATCAACAGAATCCCCCATATGCCCACCTGCCACTAATCCATGTTGCCTAATTTTGTATCAAAGTTCATTCCAATGATTTGTGCTTAAAAGTAATCATAAGCCACGTGCCCCCAGTTAATTACAACAAAAATAATGCCTCATTTTATTACATATGCTATACATTCTATTATTATATGCATTATATATACTATTATTATTATGCAGGGCCAACATAGGGGTCATGGGATGTGTTACACAGCATGAGTGGTATTCACTTATGTATTTGAGAGACAATGAATTCATTTAAGAAGTACCAGGTCCAGGATGAACGTTGTTTCTGTGGTATGTCTTATGTTGGAAAATCTGACTATAAAGTTGAACTTGACTTAGCTTCATTTTATGAGCTTGGTTGTGGAATGGATTATGTTCGTATCATCAAGACATAAAAACTATGTGACAATGAGCTTCCAAAACTTAGGTCTGAAGCCAAGAATGGCGAATCCATGGAATAGAATAATGTCACGCAAAAAGGTTGAAGATTCCACAGCATGTTAAAGACAATTGCTAGATGGATAAAAATGTCCAGACTGGTTACACAAGCACACTGTTGCTAAGTGAGCATGCAGGCGAAATTGAAAAAAAAAAATCAAACAGTTGGATCAAAAGATGGAATGTGATTTTTCCTCTGTTTCAAATTGCTGTTTTGTGTATGGAGCCTTATCTCCACACCGGAAACCAGTGTGGGCTGTAAACACTCTGGGCTATTCCGGCTTTCCTCTTGTATCGGTACTGTAAGCATGCGTGTGTGTGTATATGTGTGTGCGAGCATGTGGGTATGTGCAATGATTCGCCCGAAAGAGTGTGTATTGTGGTGTGGGTGTTTGCCAGAGAGATGTGAGCAGGTCTTTTCTAAAGCAAGGGTAGAAGAAAAGATCAAGAGAGGGTTCGTCACTGAAAAAGATACAGTGGCTTCACAAGCCAGAATTTCAGAGATATTTTACACTCTTATGCGGATGGTTTATCTTTTTGCTTCTCATTGTGAAAAACGTAGCTGCTTGGGTTAGCTGGTTTCATGCAATGGTCCAACTTCATTGGGGTCTAAAGCATAAAATACATGCTAAATTAATGATGCAAATATTCATCTTCAATCGGGGAGAATTTAAATGCCTTTTGAAAGCATTTTGTCCAATAGGCAAAGAAAGAAAACGAATGAAGGCAAGAACATTGATGCACGAGTTGACCCACAGCATATAAATGCAGGAAAGAAAACATAAATACTGGTGTTGAGAGGTGGTACATTGAAAATTGGATAACCCAGTGAGGAGATAAGGCAGGTTCCATTGGGCAGTGAAGTAGTGGAAGAGTGGATTTGAATTGCAGGGGTGTAGGGGTATTGAAGGAAGCGCAAAAGCTTTTACAAGCACCATCAGGGAGGCTCTGAATATATCCCCCCTTAACAAAGCAGGATGAACATGTGGGAAAAGAATTGCACTTCAAAGTATTAACTCATCAGAGAGCTTTGTGTGTGTCTGAACATTCAGCACACTTGCAGCCTGCTTCATTAGGTGCTGCACTAACCTGATGTAATCACATTGAATGCACAAAAATACATCTATGTTAAAAACTTTTTTTTTCTGAATTCATTATACACAGGGCTGTGGAAAAAAAGCAGCTCCCTTCCAAAATTTATATAACTGCATAGTTTTCTCTAATTTTCTGTTCTCGCTCCCTCGTAATGTTTAGAATATGGCTTTGTAACCAATTCTAAACCAATTGATGTCATTTACTTTTTTTTAGCTTTTGTTTTCATTTACGGTTTCATAGTTGCATATGTCCATACAAATATTCGATTGTTCGTAAATAACCTTGAAGTACACGTTGAAATATCTGCACCAAATGATAAAAGTCTTTGCCGCCTTTGGTGCTACTTTCATTTGGATGATAAGTGGGTGTTCACTTGTATGTTCAAAGGTACAGAAAAGTCTGTGTGGGTGCTGTACGGAGCACAATCTCCCATTTTGAAAAGTGCCCCTACTTTTTCTCACTTCCATTTCAGTTCACTTCTAAGTGTTTTCACACAGTTTGCCTGTGTTGCCGTTGAAATGTTTGGTCTAACCGGAAATTATTGAATTGGAGTGACAGATAGAAGAGCAGGGGGAACTTTGTGCACATCCATCACACACAGTGATATTCTTATTGTTTTAGCTCTTTAAAGCAGTACTCAATGATGTTAAAAATACAATTGCATGCCTCATAGGTAAGGAACCCCAACAAAGTGTCAGTGAATTGTAGGCGTTTTATCCCTCAAACAATTCTTCCCACTAAAATCCATTGGTAGTTTCAAAGTGAGCTCCATTTATTCATTTTCAACACCACTTGGCCTTGATGCTGGAGTTTATCCCAGGTGACTTTGGGCGAAAGGCATACGAGACTGGTCGCCAGTCAGTCGTAGAGCACATTTAGAGACAGAAAACCATTCGCACTCCCAAATACACTGCCACCAAGTAGGAATTGATCCCACGCTGCCCGCACTGAAGTCAGGCAAATGAACCACTGCTCCATTGGGTTGCGTGACCTAAAGTTAACAAAATCAATTCACCAATAGGTCTTATGTAACATCTTAACAAATGTCAGGCATGAATTTGGAATAATATTCTGTCACCTCAGAAAAGGCTGTTCAATTATTTTAGTTTTTAAAGAAAAGTTAAGAAAAAAAAGAATATCATTTAGCTCATGTACGCTGTTTTAACTTAGCTTTATAGGGAGTGGAGAAATTGATGAAAAGAATTACATGTCAAAAGATATCAATGACACTTGTGGTACAAATAAAAAGGCTTTTAATAAGGCTGCATTTTATTTGCATAACAATGAGGAAAGGTTTAATAACGGTGGGGCTTCCCATTGTATGTGAAATATCATTCTCTGAGTCTGTAGTTCTGCTAGCAAGGTTGAGCTTTCATGTGTTGGTGTGAAAATATGTGTCTGTTTCCAAGAATATGAAAATGAAATCCTACTGTCGAAACAAATTAATTCAATTCATGCTTCTCATATGGCAGGCTGCTGTGTGTTTTATGGTAAAGGATATTTTTAGTGGGTGACGTCAACTTTGACTCTTTCAAATGGGGAACGAAATGCTGTGTATTATGAATCAACATATGAAAGGAATAATTTGCATAATTCAAAGCGTAAAACACGTATCTGAGTTTTCTTACCAAGCCTTTTTTTCACTTTGCTTTTTCACGGCTAAACCAGTGTGTTGGGTGCATGCTTAGACTAAGATTCATCAGAGATTAACTGTGATACATGAGTTCCGCTTAGTCTTAAAACAAAAGTCCACTGTCAACATTTAAGACAGACACGCAATAACGCAATTTGCATTGACTTAGGAGGATTAGTTTTCTTCCTATTTAAATAATGCTCAATGAATAGCATTGAATCTAATGCTGCGTTCAATAAATAAACCTAAAAATAGCATTTTGTGCGCCTTATTTACGTTGGCACCTCTACTTACAAATTAAGTGGTTTTGTAACTTGAATTTTTTTTGTCATTTGAGATGCATTTTCCATGTAAAAGTCCTAACCTGTTTTAAGGTCTCCCAAACTACCTATGAGTCACAGGGAGAAATCACAGCTGTTGGCGTTAACATTGTTTATGCAGTGCATGTCACACAGGTCAGCGTTACGTTGGAGAAAACTTGGTGATGTTTGCAACTAAGATATCTTTTAGAATCTAATTAATTAATTAATTAATAATCTTCAGGTAAACACCCTTCTCCAACATTCATCCACACCTTTCTTTCTCCCTAAACTAATTTCAACTTCCACTACAGTACGTACTTCATCTACTTTCTGCCGCCTTGCTGTTTTTCTATATTCATTGCAAGCTCAGCTGTCCGGCAGGGCAACTTGCTGTTTTAGCTTTCAGCTCACTTTGCTCTGTCATGCATTTTCTATTTTGCTTTCCTTTATATTCATCCATCTTTTACTTTGGCCTCTAGCATGGCTCTAAAAGCAGAACTAGGCAGTCAAGTGACTGATCTTTCTGTAGTTATATACGGAAATACAAAGAAGGAAAATAAATTGAAAAAGAAAAATTGGGTAGGAAATAACAACAGAGGCAGTCCATCACCAATTTCAACTATACTTCAATTGCAATTCACAACACACAGTGTTTTTCTTTCTATGAAGCGTGGTATTGCTTCAGAAAAAAAGATGGATTGCTTTAACAATGGGAAAATTGCCTCTACAACATGTTGGCGTATCTATGAAGGACATTTTGAAAGTGTAAGACCACATCGTATTCGCAAATGTCTTGCATTCAGTATTTATTTTGTATAAGATGGATAGGCTCTAGCACCCCCAAAGCCATAAATTGCATAAGCAGTATAGGCTGGGTGGGTATAATGTTCCAAAGTTTCTCAGCATAAACATTGGTACTAGCAAGTACAGTATAACCATTTGGAAATAGCAAAAGCAAACTATACTGGTGTACTAAGTAATAATCGGGATAATGGGTAGGTAGATAAATAAATAAATAAAACTGGCAGTTGTTAAAACATACTTTGTAGCAGTGAGGAGGGCAATAACAAAAATAATACTTACAACAACCTCGATAAAAGATGAGTGAATGGAACCAAACATATTGGACATTTCCTCCTCCGAACTGCGTGGGTTTTTGCCGGTTAGTCTGATTTCCTCCCACATCCCATAAAAGTGCATAGTAGGCTAGTTGAACGCTTTAAATTGTCCCTAGGTATGAGTGTGGCATGGATGGGTTATCGTCTCATTCTGCCCTGCGATTGGCTGGCAACCAATTCAGGATGATCAGGATAGGTTCCAGCACCCCGGCGACCTGTGCCGCTTTGCCCATGAGTTCATTCTTAAAATACACTTGAATTTTTTATTAGTTTGTTTTTCCCTGATTCAGATATTCTAAGAAAAGTGGAATTATTTCAAGTTGGCCCATGTTTTTTTTAAAGGGGGCCTTAGGGCAAAAAAATGTGGACATTCTTGATCTATTTTTTTTTTACATTTTAAGGGTATGAAGAAAAAAAAGTCTATGTAAATTACTTCAATATTATATGGAAGAGCAGTATGAGAAGACAAAATGTGACAAAAGAAACATCAGTTGATCAATAGTGGCTATCAACAGTGATGAAGTCGGGGAAGGCAGACCAGCATACACTTACACTTATCTTTTAAGAATACTTCCTAAATCTAATTTCTGTTTCATTGTAATGTGTCCCCCGAATAGTCTTCTCTCTAAATGGATCAAAGTGATTTATGACTCCTTTGTGTATCAGAGAGAGTCAGATATCCTTTAGCTCTGTTTTTTCTCAACTGAGATCAAAATCTGGCCACGGTGAAATGTTCAGATCTTTCATGTACACAGCTGACCTACTTTTTAAAATAATAAAAAGTACAGTAACCATCCATTTTGTACAGACAAACAAACAAACAAAATACTAATACAATTTCTTGCTTTGTTTTTTTTGTTTAATACTCAACTGCCTATGCAGTGTCTTTTTGCAGTCATATTGCATTGTGCTCATTCTTTTGTTAGGCGAGGATCAAAACTGAGTGGAACGGACATGGTAGACCAGTAGATGAGATAAAGTATATTTTATAGGTGCTTGGTGGGCTCGTGATGGCAAAATAGCATACCTGCAGTATCTGATGATGATGATTGGATGCCTCATCTAATCAGCATCAAGAAGATGCCAAATACCAACTGAGAGTCTCAGATATCAGCAAAAGATTTAAGTTAGGGTTTGATTTCCAACAAATGTGAAAAACACAGGTTTAAAATATGTAATATAAGACAAAAAAAATTATCATTATCACTCTCAAATGAAAATGTTTAAGTTTAGACTGACAAAGAATTATTGGACAAAATGAGTAAGTTGACTAAGTTTCCCAATCCTCGCGTTTGCTGTTTTTATTATTACCCATTCTGTTCTCTTGGGTATATAATTTTAAACATATATATATTAATTCATTCATTTTCTGAACCCTTCATCTTCACAAGGGTTGCGGGGGACACTCATTGGAGCTTATTCCAGCCGAATTCGGGAACGAGGCAGGGGGCACCCTGAATTCGTGGCCAGCCAATCGAAGGGCACGAGGAGAAGGAATAACCATTCATGGTATGCTTTGCAATGTGGGAGGAAACCAAAGTACCTGGAGAAAACCCACACAAGCCTAGGCAGAACATGCAAACTCCACACAGGAGTACCGACCTGGATTCGAACCCGGGACCCCAGAACTGTGAAGCTGACGTGCTAACCACGTATCTGCCAGGCTGCTATATTTTTTTCTATAATCCTCTCGAAATCTTTTTGCCACCTTTTCCTGACACCACTACATTTGCCAATAAAAGAAGGCAGATCACTTTAAACCTGTGTAAAAGAAATTCACCAATGCTTACATCCCTTCTCTTTCTTGAAAATGTCACACCAGAGGCAGTGACTTTTTTGGGTGAGTGTGAGTGTTTGTTTGCTTAGAATCAATAGGAGCATCTAAAATCCCAAACACAATGTTTAATGCTTACAAAAACAGAGATGTTAGCATGTCCCAGATATGTCTCTCAGTCTTTAGACGACATTGTAGGATTTTTTTTTTCTGCGCTCAGTGGGCATTATGCTTTATTTTCAGCTTTATAAGACAGACACAAGGGAGAGCAGAAACAGCGTTAAAATCTGTCTCAATGATTTGGGCGTCAATGCTTTTAGAAATACTTCAATGACTATTTCCACCTTTGTGCAAGTTAACAACTGTTGATCGTTGGTATTCTGAGAGCCCTTTTGTCCAAAGTGTAGTAATTAAATTTAGTTTTTTTTTTAGAATACTAGTGTATTTTGAAGGGGACGTTCACTGGCATGATCAGCTCGGTACGTGGCTATGTTTCAAGACATCGGATTACATTTTATGATCGATTATAGGAGAAATCTGATACCAATCATTCTGATAGTAATGTAATCATCATTTCAACAGTTTAAAGTCACAAAGCAGTCTGTTGTGTTGCCTTTACTATGCAAATGAAGGTGTTAATTCAATGCTGAGGACAGCATGTCTGATAGTTGACTTGTATTCATCAGTGGTATTTGTTTTTGCATTTGGTGAAGGCATGATCTTTAATTGGTATTATGATAAAGATATAACCTCTGGGAAATCAAGACCTCCATGATTGCCAAGTATGATGGCAGCCCAATGCCAAATGATACGTATATTAACAAGTCAATGAGGCTCATTTTCAATTTAATGCCAAAGGAATACTTTATCTTGATAGAAGCAAGTAAGTTTGACTTGCTTGCCAGATCGTAAGATTTCTCATTTTAAAATGAGACAAGTAAGTTTGACTTGCTTTTCAGAGATGTTCAATTAACAAATATCCAAAACCAAACAACTGATTTATGTGTTCAGATACTCAAATTTGTGGGTCATTTCGGTTGTCCAAAGCGCCGTCTACTCTCTAAATAGCTTGCAGAGTTCTCTTAGTGCTAATTAGAATTAAAAACAGCAAAGAGTGTGCATGTGTCAAAGCAAGTGAGGGAAAACAAAATGTTAACCACAGACGAAGGCAATTAAGCCCCCTTTCACATGTCTGCTTATGGCCTGTTTTAAGTCTTCTGTTTCATGTTCTGCATCACCAATTTCTTGTCTTCATTCCATCTGTGACTGAAAAATCTTCACTTTATCCTCCATAACAAATAAATCCACACAAAATGATTCAGTCAGATTTATATTCAAAAGGATGGTGGGCGGTTGATTGGTTCGAATAGCAGTTTAACAAATTAAGAAGAACACAAAAGACAGTCGTTTTGCCAGATCGTAAGATTTCTCATTTTAAAATGAGGCAAGAAAAGGTTAGCAGATGGAATGTTGGTTTTAATAGAAAATAATATTTTACCGGCATCTACTTTGCACATGCACTAAAAGACACCACAAGGCAGCCAAAATGTATTTATTCTTTTTTTACATTTTAACTCATTTGCTGTCATTATGTCAGTAAAAGACAAATCCAATTGACTGGGAGGGTGGAGGCGGATGAATGATGTATATTCATTCATTCATTTTTAATGCTGCTCAATCAAACTGGATTGGAATTCTATTGCTGTCAATGGCAGTCAAATAGGATCACTCAATGTGAGCCTTTACAGTTGAAATGGATTTGAGGTCTACAATTGTCAATAGCAGTGAAAGAGTTAAGGGCTAGAAACAACAATTAATCCTGAGGTATATTGCAAAAAAATCTCCACTGTGACAGCAGCAATTTGGGAGAAGACCGCCTCCTTAAGCTGAGTGAATAGTAAGTTATCAAAATGGCTGAAACATTAATTGCTAGCAAAAATTCACTTCTCTGAAGGGAAAAATTAATCATCAGCAACTTCAGGAAAATACTGTATGTTATACTAGTTATTTTGAAGAGGAAGTTGATGAGGAAATGAATGGACTGGCACTATTGAGACTAACAAAAACAGTGACGTTCTAGACAGGAGACTGTAACAAGACACTATCACACTGCACCTACACAATCAAGTGAAGGGAATTAGCAGATTAGTAAACATATTCATTCATTCATTTTCTGTACCGCTTTATCCTCATTAGGGTCGCGGGCGTGCTGGAGCCTATCCCAGCTGACTCCGGGCCAGAGGTGGGGGACACCCTGAATTGGTGGCCAGCCAATCGCAGGGCACGGACAACCATGCACACTCACACCCATACCTAGGGGCAATTTATAGTGTCCAATCAGCCTACCATGCATGTTTTTTTGAAATGTAATGATCCCCCGTTATAATCTGACAACTGTCTCTTTCCGTTTGGATTGTCTCTGCTTCCTCGGGTTCCAAGGACCAGATCCAAAATGTTTTCTGCATCATTGAGTACTTTGCCTGTCTGGTAGACTCTTTCGAGGAACAGCATGACACCAGGGTGAAGAAAAGGGCAGGCAGTATTGACAGTGACCTTTTACATCTATTTAGCCATCTGTTCAAGTTTTCACTTTTGAATTGACATCCTCAATCATCTGCACTGGCTATAACTTGCTGCAGCTCTCAATCATTCTTTTATTTTTTTAAATTACTTATCCTCACGAGGGTTGTAGGGATTTTTGGATTGTATTCCAGCTAACTACGGGCACCAGGCGGGGTGATGGTGGCCAGCCAATCGCAGGGCACAAGGAGACGGACAACCATTCACCCTCACACTCACAACTAGGGGCAATTTAGAGTGTTCAAGCAGCCTAGATGAAACCCATGCAAGCCCGGGGAGAACATGTTAACTCCACACATGAGGACCAACATGGAACCACATTTGTGTGTTTTTTTTTTAAAACATCCAAATGTTTTATTGTTCTTATTGTTTGAGCCTCTTGCTAGTCAAAAGCTGGCCAAACCACGTTACTGTTGTATATAAAACAATGTGATCGTGGTGTAATTGATATGGGCACGGGCAAATTGATGATTTAGGGCAAATGATTTGGGAGTAAACACTTTTATGAGCAGTTTATCATCATCTCACAGTCATTTTATTTCATTGCAGTGGCCACACTGGCAGACTGTGGTCTGGTGTAAACACCATAACTGTAAACCATGAGTACCCAAATATTTAAATGCCCGCTGGCAACAGAGAAAAAAAAAGAATATTGTCACACTGCGTACCCTGTTTAGCAAGGCAGACGATAAGTCGGCGCCATTAAAAAAGGAGTTCATAATAACCACAGGTGACTTAAAAATTCTAATTATTTGTGTAAAATAGTTCACGAGCATTATGTTGATGATTACAATGTCACTCTCAGCCTCAGGCCTCTGATTCATACAATTGTTTTCCCACCTAGTCCCTTAATGTTTATCTCCCAAACCTGATATATTTTCAGGATTTTCTGCATCAGTGACTTAACAATCATGAGAGATGATCTTGGATGCTGCGGGAAAGTAGTGAATTTTGCTGAAGTAGTTTGCTTAAAATGGAGAAAAATTGTTGATAGATTTCAATATTATGTACTTATGCCACAGACATGTAGAATATTCACATTAACTATATATGCAGTAGAAGGAACAAAACAGCTTTCCACTTGTTGTCATTGATATTATAGAAAATGTGATGCCTGCCAAAATGCTTATGTTCGACCAAATGAGGCTAGAAGTACCGCTCAGACAGAGAGAGTGGGGGGATAGAGAGCGAGACAGGGAGCGATAGAGAGAGAGAGTGGGGGATAGAGAGAGAGAGACAGGGAGAGATAGAGAGAGAGAGAGAGACGGGGGGAGATGGAGAGGGAGATGGAGAGGGGGAGTGAGAGGGAGAGAGAGGGGGGGGGACAGAGAGCGAGAGAGAGAGAGAAAGCAAGAGAGAGAGAGGGAGAGAGAGATTGAGAGAGAGAAGACAGAGAGAGAGAGAGAAAGAGAGAGAGAGATACCGACAGAGTGAGAGAGAGAGAGAGAGAGAGAGAGAGATACAGAGAGAGCGATACAGACGGGTAGGGAGAGGGAGACAGAGGGAGGAGAGAGAAATGGTGGGAGAGAAAGAAAGGGAGTGGAGAGAGATGGTGGGAGGGAGAGAGAGAGGGACGAAAGAGAGAGGAGATAAAGATAGAGATGGAGGGAGAGATAGAGAGGGAGAGATAAAGAGGTAGAGGGAGAGAGGGAGAGGGGGAGAGGAAGAAAAGGGGGAAGAGAGGAGAGAGACAGAGAGCGAGAGAGTGAGAGAGGGGGGGGGGAATTGAGGGAGGAAGAGAGATAGAGAGAGAGAGTTTGTTAGCATGTCGGGTGGGAAACTCTAATCTATTTTATAAAGATGTATCACCCATTAGATTTGCATGGTTTGCTTGGAAAGATATGGGCATGTAATGCTGCCTTTTGCAAGATGCTTTACTGAAATACTGAAGAGCTCTGCAGTCTTGACCAGCCTGCCTTTTCAGCTGTTGCCTGCTTCATTGCTTTTGTGGGCCACAGTTGACTATGTGGTCCAAAGCATATAGAATTGTCTTATAAAGCATTGTAAAACCAAATGAAGGGATGGGGGGAGTTCAAGGGGCAGTCAGTAAGAGTGTCAACCATCTGTCAACCACTATAAAGCCTTGTTTGCATGCTCTGTTAAAACAACTGATTTGAAGCAGTTATTCTTTATACAGTAATGGTCCCTCACGGGTTTATAACGTTTTGCAACCAAAAGGGGGCAGCACAATGGCACTTTTTCCTCCTACAACCCACGTACAAAAAGCATCTCCCCTCTCCTCTAAGTTGCTCTGCAACGTTTGAGGTCAAAATGATGAATAATAATTTTATGTGTAAAAAAAGCCTTTGGGAAAAAAAAACCAATGCAAAACCCTAGCAATCCCTATCAGTCAGTTTGTTGTGAGTAGGGATGCCCTATCTTTTAAAGTATTCATAAAAAAAAACTATTCGGTTGCAGTGAACATAAAATGTCACATTTAAATTCTTATTTCATGGTGCCTTTCTGCGGAGTTGAAGTTATTTAGGATTGGCAAAAGGAGGAGAGAGATGATGATGAGGAGGAGGTGAGGAGAAAGAGGGGGCGGCACATTCCTTCACTGGGAAAAGTGGAGTTGATCTGTCACATAGTCACTGGAAGAGGTCCGTTGTGTGGTCGAAAGCGAAGACATCCATCCTCTCAAAATCTCTCAGCATCATCAGGACAAAAGATGTGACTCGAGGCTTGTTAACATTTTTTTTCCTTGCAAAAGAGCGCCCAATCCAGTGAAGGGCAGAAGACTGCTAATCGGGGTTTTCAGATGCGCTTCTTGGTGGAATTTGGACGAAAAGGGTAGAAAAAAAGCGGACAAAGCGTCTAAAAGCAGAAAACTTGGAGGTGGACATGGTTGAACGTGTTTTTGGAATATACATTGGGAGGCGCACGTTTGCATGAAACGCCACTTTTCACCAGGATTTCATTTTGGCATGTTTGGGATGTTACGGACTGAATTGAAGACGACTCTTATAATAAATTGCCCAATTTATTGGCAGTCAATTATCACTTGACTCTGAGGACGCGATAAAAAAATACGCATGGAGAATGATTGACTTAAAGTTCTATATTGCGAAAATCCCTAGCTTCATTGCTCTGTATAGACATTGATTTTTTTTTAATTGTGTACGCCTCACACTGAATGCATTTTGGATGCGTAAAAGTGGACGGACGGCTACATGGTAATACGCGGACACAGACGGATCCAAGGGAAGATTGCATGAGGCTTTATTCATTTTGAACCCCTATATTTTGAACCCAGAAAGTTCGCTTTTTTGTCAGAGGAAGGCGACCGTCTGGAAGGAGAAACGCTTGACTGCAGCGTTGAAAAGAGAGGAGAGGTTGGATTATTTTTATATGTGATTGTCCTCGTTACCATCATAACATTGACGGGTTTTTTTCGGACGCCGGACTTGTAGGTAAGATGCTCTCACGGAGCAATTTTACGCGTGGCTTTCGTGTGTGGGGGGGCTACTTGGCAAGTTTATGTGTTGGGGGGGCGCGCATGTGTGCGTCATGGCCGGTAAAGTGGGCATGCATGCATTGCAGAGACAGTTTGCGTGTGTGCATTGCATGGAAGCCAACACAAATATATTTTATAAATAAGTATTCGTTGCTTTACGTTTAAAAGCCGCCCACCCACACACACCCCATGCACACCCACCCCTTGAAAGTCATGCAAGTATACTTGTGTTCCTCTTACATTCCTGCATTAGTGTTGTGCACTTGCTGAAAGGTAAAGGTCACAATATTAGGCATACATTTGCAGTTTAAGAAGAACTCATGTAATTGTATGGTATAGCTGATAGTGTCAAATACTTATTGTAATGTAAAGTTTATGCATATTTGCGTGTTTTCCAATCTGGCTACTGCAGTGCATCATCAGGTTCTTCCTAAAATCTGGCCTTTACGAACACATCTCCTTATCTTTCAGTTTGTAGGAGTACAATTGTGCACTGCTACAAACTACGTAGAAATCAATGAACGTGCTAAACTAAAAATAATGTTTTAAATTGATATTGTTGTTCTCTACTATTGGAGCCTTTAGAATGTACACTTATTGGCTTCAGAATATAGGGATTAGTAGTATATATTTAGGCTCTTCTACATTCAGTCAAGCGGCAAGGAGGAAAAAACATCTTTTAGGGGATTCTCTGTATAATTTTGTCATTTGTTCAAGTCGTCCAAATACAGACACTGTTTGTCTGAGTGCTCTATAGCCCAGCAGGTGTTTTCCCTTTCCGTCCTCCTCCCCACCATCTTCTTTTCTGTATGAGCATTAGAGGGAGGTTCGGTTCAGAAAACAGTGTGTGTTGGTCATGCAATGGTATACACGTTTTTATGAGGAATGTGTTGTTTTAAGATGTTCTATTTATCTGTCAGTCTGTCTTTCTGTCTGTCTATCTCTCTATCCATCTATCCATCCATCCTTCTATCCGTCCATCCTTTTTTACCTTTGCAGATGGAAAGTGAAGTCAAATTTGAAATGTAAATCACTTCTGGGATGTAGAACTTAATGTTAATTGCTTATCTTAGAATGGTGCTGATTAAAGGTTTGTAGGAACAGTAGGAAACTACATTACGGATGAAAGACATACAGATTGTAGAGGCATAAAACAATCAGAAACAAAGCGAACACTGTAGTGGAGAGACAAGAGAGCAAAATGTATGTAACAAATTGATGCTGGAAGATGTATTTGAAGACTGCCCGAGAGATTCGCATAGTGACCTCAACAAGACGGAGGTGGGCACCGAAGGACAGTAAAGGGTCAAAAAGGCTAAATACTGGATAAATGGTGGACCCAGACAACGTTGTAGGTCACAAATAGTTGTCTTGGGCACAGCATGATTTGATGGAAGTAACTAAAGTCAATAGTTGGAGGTTTGATGCTCTGTTCTTTGGACATGCCCCACAGGTTGTTTTCTTACTTCCCGTCGGCCAATCCTCCCGCAAGTCTTCAACCACAATCTTCATCCTCACTGGGGGTTAAGTTCATGAACCCCAGATCATATTTTGGCAAGATAAAAGAAAAAATCATACAGTTCATATTTACCCATCGGTCAAATTCTCTTTGTTTTGATGAAAGCATACTATATTTTTAAAATTAAAACTGAAACATAATACAATCAAATAAAATTACAAAAGTAAGTAATAATACTCTTGGCTCTCTTAGCTTCACAGCATTGCAATATTTAAAAATCCTTCTTAGTCGCTGACTCTTTGCTATTTTGTGATAATTATTTTTCCACATAGCCTATTACAGCAGAGTAGTCAGCACTTGCCAGAAGGAAAGTGTTTCAAAGGCAGAGAGAATTGGGATCATTTCACACTTCCTATTACCATATGCATTAGCTTTAAAATATATACATTTGGTTGCCACTTGGTAGCTTTTGTCTAATGCGATGGTCCTGAACATCAGCCCCTAGGTAAATGTAAATCAGTGTATACCGAAGATGTAATTTAGCCTGCCTCAGTTCATTCTATCAGCATTTGTTTAAATAAGGTGCCCTTCATTATTTCTCCATTGAACATTGTCAGAAATCATGTATTCATAATTCTCTAAACCTCTAATTTTTCATTTTGAAATAATACACATAAGTTACAATAGTTTCAATTTGTATTTGATAAAATTAATGACATACAATAGGCTAGTTTGATGATTGGCTCATGGGAAACTGTGACATTTTGTTTCACGCATAGAGACTTGATCAATGCTTCTTTGTCTTACCACAGGAAGGTTCTTGATTAGCATTTGCTCTTATGGTTAAGTGATTTTTTTAGACCACTTAAATCAAGCACATATCGTAATAGCACACACAGGGATATTTTCAAAACACATTTATTTTGCCAAAATATTTTTTATAACAGACTTCTGACCCTGATTTTGAAAATTAATGGAAAATAGGCCCAATATTTCTCATTGTCGAGTATTCCGTTGCATATACGTTGAACAAAATTCACGCATCATTCTAGTCTAATATTTAACTTTGGCACAATACTCCAGTTCATTGTAATTAATGTTTGTCAACATACAGTACTTGATTGCTGTGGTGCTGCTACTGTTGCAACAACAAAAAAGCCAGAAGTTCTGAGCCACTTCTAAATCTGTTCCTGCAGCAAATGATAATAACATTCTTAGGAAGTGTTATGGTGCCTGTAGGTCAATTCACAGTGTTGTGGAGGACAAGCTGAGTTCAGAATGGAGCCCTGCAGCTGATAAGGACTTGGTGATTCAGTATATTCTCTGTCAGAAGGGTGGCTGTCTGCTGACAAAGGGTTTGGATGAGGATCCTTCACTTGAAGGTTGATTATTCTGAAGAGCTGATTCACTGTTAATGATATTTTTATTTCCCTTTCATCATTGCCAGTGATGATAAGAAATACTTTTGGTTGTGTTGCATGACTACAGACAATATAGCTGTATAGGTACCATCAACAGAGGGTGGAGGTGTCATTTAATGCTGTCCAGATTCAATGTTTTTTCTTACTCATGGCATTCCGACAGTTGGAGAAACCCCAGGCAGTGTTAGCCTTCTTAGCGGTCACAGTGTTTAGATTGCAACTATCAACTGTCCTTGTATTAGCGATTTTGGTCACATGCCTCTTTCTGTGCCCAAATGTGATCGGGTATCTGACTCAGAGGACTTTTTTTCCCTGTAGGTTAGAGAAGTTTCTAAAACCTTGGCAACGGAGCGGAACACTAAAGGATTTTATCTTGCTGGTGGCTATTTCAATGTCCATTCTTAAGATGGAAAGTGTACTCATCTACGCACAGTGAAAGCCATTTGCCTGTAGACTCTCAAAATCAATGTAGATAAGGAAATACATTGTCTTACCAAAGCACTTGTAAATAGTTTATCTTATCAAAATTAAACAATATATTGTAAGATAAATTTCAAAATGTTACATTTTCTACAGTTTTTGACCGATTCACACATTAATAATAAAAAGAAAAAAGTAATCACAAAATCAAGGCGCAAAAAGTTATCTGCTAGTTTTTGGCAAAAAAACAAATTCTAAATTTTTTTACTTTTTTTTTATTTTTACAAAAGGCTCCCAATACATATTCACATTCATTGCCAATGGCTGATCCAACTGCCACAAAAAAAGGTTTTTATCAACTTGATTTAGAAATGAACAGGATGTAACCTGCCAATGCCCCAAAATAAAGTTATTCAAAATACACAGTAACTTATACAGCCAAAATGTGTAAGAAGTGACTCAGAGTAAAGGGGAAGTGACTGTTAACACTCTAAAATGAACATAAATGTGTTCCAAAATTAAATCATTGCTTGATACAGACAAAGACTGACATCCACTTAATTATAGATGGGAGTATTGGCTGTGAACACACATTTTCAGCGTCATTGACGAATGAATGAATGTCAAGTGATCCACAAAATACACAGGAAGTGACATTGAAAGACCCCAAAATGCTTAGGAAATAATCCCAGATTATTATTTAGTACCCTAACATTAACAGGAAAGTGTCCCCAAATTAACTCATTGCCTGCCACTGACAAAGATAAACATTTGAATCATTTAAACCAAGAAGACTGGCTGTGAATACTCATTTTTCATTGGCATTGATGGCTCAAGATGACAAATTCATTTAAACTGGGAGGGGTGAATGAACAAATTCATTTGTCTCTCTTAGTTCAAATGAATTGGTCATCCTGCCCAAAAATGGTATTCAATGAGTTACAGGAGATTTAAAACAAGTCAAAACTCTCTGTGGGACGATGTTAAATGTTTATATAAAATCATCGCTATTCTATCCAATTTTAGTTGTTATCAGTTGTCAGTTGTTTTTTCTTTCTCTCAATTCATAAATGAAATTGGTAGCAGTTTGTATATGAAATAGAAACATATGCCGTCTCCTTCTTTAACTCCTCGCCCCCTCCTATTCATTACTGTGGCTCTCTAGTACACCCCTCAGCAAATCTACCAGTGTCTGTAGCCTCTGCTTTGTTGAAGTAACATTTTCTGACAGGCTCGTCCCTATGGATTGTGATCAAATAGAGTAATAGTGTACACAGCAACAACAGTGCAGTTCAAGCTTGCTAAAACAACAGCCGTAATATGGCAAAGATCAGCGTCTTGCCAAAATGATTTGACATATTTTTACACTCATTCGACTACATTACGCTGACAAAAAAGCATGTAAGTAGCTTTAAAGTACATGAGCAGTTGAGTTTGTTTTTTGAAAACAGCATTGTTTAAGACTACTTAAACAGTTTCCATTACATGGTATTTCTTGTGAATTTTGGTTTATATTAAGATTGGAGTTTGTAATTATTTACTTTAAATATTTTTATATAAAACTACTGATTCATTTAGTTAATTATTTGAAACAAATAAGGAGAATAAAACAATGAAAAATGAGATTAATACCATCATTAAAAAATTCAATCTGTTACATCAGGGTATAAAAACATTTTTTGTGCCAATGTGAAATCTTTCCAATATTGAAATTGTGATCTTAAAAAAAGATCAGGTTTTGAAACTTGTATTTTTAAGTATTTGACTCATTGGTTGCCATTGACGACAATAAAGAACCATTTCATTTTGACTGGGGGATGTCTCAGATCAAACATTGACTGTAAGACACAGCTAAAATTGAATTGATTATCTATCGCCAGTACTCCCAGTTGAAACTTGATGTCTATAACTGTATTTGGCAGGGAATGGGTTAAGAACTACCACCAACAAAATGATATTGTAGAACATATAATCATTTTGCATGTAAAACATGAAAAAAACAAATTAACTGGAAGTTATTCATGGTCTGATTTCCAGAATATCTATCTATCTATATCTATATATATATATATTTATATGTATATATATATATTTATATATTTATATATATATATTTATATAAGTGTATATATATATATATATATATATATATATATATATATATATATATATATATATATATATATATATATATATATATATATATATAAAACAGGCATTGTGTAAGTGTGTGCGAAGTGGTCAAGTTGAGAATTGCAAAACAAATTAGGCTGTATTTAAGATTTTTTGTGGACCATATTCAAACATATTCTAATCATTTGATAAAATGATGGTTAAATTACTTCGGTAGAACAACACCCATGTATAATTTCACATTTGTTAAAAAAACAACATGGCTTTTGCATTAGCTTTTCACTTGAATCAAATAAACATAAAGCAGACTCCCCATGCCTAAAATAAAAGCAGTTGAATGAGAGCAGGGTCAATATGTTTTGTCAAATTGCCTTCCTGGCTCCCTTTCTACCACCCCTGGATTCTCCTTCTCATTCATTGGTTACCTGGGAGCACCGGGTGTGACTCATTACAATCAGAGTGCCTGGTCATTCTAACAATGGAGTTCTCACTGTGAAACACATGTTTTACCAGCAACCCAGACTGACTACAAAGAAGGCAAATGTTGGATTTTATTCCCTTTAAAAAGGAAAATGCCACTCACAATCAGGATTGAAAACAAAGAGGAAAATGCTCTGCATGGAAACCATCCTCTACATAAAAGAAGAGCTGGAAAAGGGTTAGTTTTCTTGAGATGTACTATAATTTGCTTTAATCATGAATTTGTGAAATGTATGGCTGTTCTGAAACATTGCATGTTTCCATACTGCATTTGTATGAGAAATGAAAACCTTAACTTTTGTTACCAAAATATTAGAACTCTCAGAACTTCCAAGAGTTAAAAAAAAACATGTGCTCATATTGCAATTAAAACTTGCATTTGAGGCTCCTTGACACCTAGGGATGACTTAATTTACATTATTTATTTATTTAAAATGAACACAGACTAAATGTATAATATTGCCAATAATCAATATTTCAAAATAGCAAACACGATTGTCCCAGATTACATGCAGAAATGAGCCTCTTAGGTAAATAGTAAACCAATGTTTGATATTCATTGAATTAAAGGTAAACGAAGTTGCCTTATTACTTGATTTTGGCATATGAGGGATAAATTATCTCCCTTAAAATTCCATGCATTCTAGTTCTTTCTCCTTCTCATTTCTTTCTTCTCCTTCTGCGTTTTCCCCCCATTCATCTTTGTCAGCTAGTGTTCATAGTAGCCGTGGCTTTATTAATGTAGAGGGAGGTGAAAGAGAACGGACTTGCAGGTTCCACCGGACTGAGTACTAAAGGGATTCATGCGGTTTCCATTGAAGAAGGAAAAATAATGCCATTTGTAAATGTCACATTCTGATATACAGTTGTGGTTAGAAGAGCGAGAAATTTTTGGGAAACAGGTTGAAGTGAACTGTGCTGTGTTGCTGCAGCTGGAACATTATCATGCAGAACAGCACCTCCATTTTGGCCAGCTCGTTCACAGCGACATGGGCTCTGCAACTGCCTGAATGAGCCGAGATGATCGTGTCTTTTCCTGCCAGAAGGTGTTTCCATTTTATGTTTTGCCGGACTAAATGTCTCGGATCAGTGAGCGACATACTGTGTCCATGACCATGAGCTGGGACTTTGGTTACATCCAAAAGTCGAACTTCATGTTCCTGTTACACTTTCTCAAAGTCAAAAAATATTCAGACCGTGTCCATAGTTGAATAAAGTTTCTGACTAATACTCAGAAGCATTTTTTTCTTAATTATCTTTTTTTTTTAAAACTCTGACAGCCTTATGGATGTCCTTCTAGGCGTGCCCGAGTCGCTAGTTGTTCAGAAGTGATAGTGAAGTTTAATGTTTGAATGGATTTGATTGGTATTTTCAATGAAATAGAGAGTTTTGTAAATTGTGCAGTGCTGTTTAGGCTCTAGTAACTATTAATTTGACTTTGTTAAATGCCTATTTAAGCTTTTTTCACCCACTGTTTTATTATTCCAATTGTAGTTTTTGTTCTTGGTCTTTAGTAAAATCCCTCCCCCAATGCAAATGCGACTTCTATATAATTTCTGTCTCTCTCTTCATTGTGACCGATACGTGGGTGAAAATTACTAATTCATTCTCTCATTTTCTGTACCGCTTAACATCAAGGGGGGAACTGGAGCCTATCCAAGCTAACTATGGACAGCAGGCGCAGAACACGTTGAATTGGTAGCCAGCCAATGGACAACCAATCATGCTCACATTTAAGGACAATAGCTTACCATGCATGTTTTTCACATTCTGGGAGGAAACCAGAGTACCTGGAGAAAACCCACGCAGGCATGGGGAGAATATATATAGGAATATACATAGGAAGGTCGTAACCCACCGGTTATTGAAACGTCAATCTCAGAACTCTGAACACGATGTGCTTCAACCATTCTGCTAAATTATAGTTTGAAAAATACAGTAATAGTCTTATATTCTTTATTGTTGAAGTTACCACTGTTCTTTAGAGTGCTGCATACTGTTACATTCGCATGTCATGGTGTGATGCAATGATGAATTTAGATACTTTTTTTTGTTATTTTTTAATTGATTGTGAGTTGAGGTTGACCTTCCACATGCAAAAACATGTGACTTGCAGTGTTAACATAATGCAGGTGTCTGGTAACATGCATGCAAAATCAAAAGGATACTTTGCAACGTATTTTTGAGTCTGTATCCGTTTTAGCTACCGCAACCAAGATGGCGCCGTTCAAGTGTCAGCCGGCGGTGGTAGCTCCGTCCACTCTTGCTCGTTTTGTGTTTTTGCTGCTTTTCTGTCTTAATGATTTGATTTGGTGATTCTCAATGATCCCATTTACTTTGATTTGCTTTGTACTTTGTGCTTTTGGTTTGTTGTTCTGTCTGATCACCCTCTTGCTACTGCCACAATGACATTTCCCGAATACGGGATGAATAAAGTTATCCAATCCATATGTCACAGTGTTTATGGAAGTGGCAGTGAGCCACTCATTCTCACAATGAGCTGTTGGGGTGCTGGCGTCCTCTCCTTGTGAGTATAACATAGATTAAACAAAGGCAAAAGAGAATTCCAAAGGCGATTCTGGGAACACAGCTCAAACCTGTTTATGGAAATGTGTCATCAAATCTAAACAGCAGCTACATGGTCTTTACAAGCAAACATAGTAAGGTAATCCCACCTCTCAGTAGACATATTTCTGGGAATATCACCCATGGAGAAATGAGGCCACTTGTAATTAAGTTCTACATGTGCAAATCTATTTGTGAAACATTGCTTATGAGATCCTTTGTATAATCACATAGCCCCAAAAGGGAGACTGCTTACTTAGCATTTAAATAGGTTCCTTTTCTGGACGAATGTGTTTGTGTGTTTGTGTGAATCACAAATATTGCACAAAATTCAGTTTCTTTAAGTATCCTCTCTGTGAGTAATAAAAGGATATTTCTCTACGTGCACAAGTGGACTTGTTTGCATGTATTGTGTGTGTGTGTGTGTGTATATGCATATGTGAGCAATAAATCTTGCCTTCATATTATCTCTCGGGGCTCCCAGTGGACTATTGCACTGTCAATAGAGCAGGTTTCCAAATGGGTGAAGAGGGAATATTAAGGAGAATTAAATGTGTGTGTGCATGTGCTAGTGATAATGTCTGAATATTGGTTTCACGATGCCACTTTCAGGGATAAATTCTCATTAGTTTAATATCCGTCGCGGCCCCCCTCCCCCCCAAAAAATTGCCAGGTTGGTTGTTGTGTACGTATACACGTGAGATCTCGATGTGCCCGCTGGGAAACAGGCAGCTTCACGCAGGCAATATTATTGAGATGAAATGTAATATTGGTATGTGGCCTGGATCTCATTGCATTTAGAATCCACTTAGGGATTTGTATGTATCCTCTCAACTATTCAATTCTCTTTTGTCAACATTTATTTAAGTCAATGTAAGCACTAAATGAATGGTCTGGTTCTCTCCTGAGAATGGCAGTGGAGAAGTTGTGAGGAGACATTGTCGAGTTTTTTTTAGTATCGTATTGTTGCACTTTCATTACAAAAAATATTTGCAGTGTTATGTGAAAAAGTACAAGGGTAATTTCTCTACCAAGTGGGAATCGATCCCACACTTGCCCACATTGAAGTCAGGCGACTGAAACCCTACACCATCAGTTGGCTCACCCCCTTTTAAAAATGATCATCAAAATTAAGATAAGATGCATCAGATGGAAAACAATTTTCTTGATTATTTTAAATATGTATCCAGACTGTTAACTGGGCGGCTCGGTGGTGAGTGGATAGCGCGTCGGCCTCAAAGTGGTTCAAAAAATGAGATGAGATGAGACTGTTAACATGACAATTTTCAATTAGGCAGCATAGATAAATAAACACATTAGACTTACCTTTTTTAATTTTTCATATTAAACTCTTAGCTGAAGCTGATGAAACAACTTTCTGATTCATAGATCTCGCTATATGCATATAATTTGTTTAAACATGATTTCTAATCTGGATAAATTCAGTATGCCAAACACAGTGCCTTTTCGTAATTCCTTTGAAACTGGGGTTTTTACAGATTAAACAAATCTTTTTAGGATGTATTTCTCACTATTACATCACCAAATAACTTATGGGGAGTCTCCGTCTACATTTGTTCTTGGTTCCACAGTTTAGAAACTCAATGAAAAGCAGGCGATCGCAATGAGTGAAGGGAAATATTCATACTTCAATTGCTGCATTTTAAATAAGTAACAAAGTGATCAAGACAATTCTAGGGAATCCCTTTTCCCCTTACTTTATTCATTATGTATTACTACCCAAAATGATGTTTCCAGCTTGTATTACAGCCCAAAATGAAAACAAGAAAAGCAGTACGTACTGTTTACATCCGTTGCATCCACTTTCATCATTGTTGTGCAAAGAAAATGACACATTAAAGTGTTTCTAGTCAAAATCATGAAATGAGTCTGAGATCTGTAAAAAAATATTGTAGCTCTGTTGGGGTGTTGTCTGGGACTGCGTTCAGAACAATGTACCAATTAAGTAGATATAAAAATACATGCACGTGTTTAAAAATGTGGTTGTGTGGTGATGCATTTATTTTTACCATCTGGGAAGGGGTCAAAGGACATTGCACAACTACACCAATTAAAATGGAATTTTGCAGGCAATGGTGTTTTTACCTCAATATGCCTTCAGCAACAATTTAGTTCACCCAAGTAAAATTTGAAGGCATTTTTAAATGCATTCGTGGCTGGTCATCTGTCCTTGCATTTTTACTAATCACATATTTTGTGCTGAATGGAATTTAAAGGCCCCATATTACGTGTGAGGGTACTGAATTTGACAGGACTGTGTTGAGCCACAACTCAGTCATTTTCTTTGGAAAAAAATAACTGTACTGCTGAATTGACACAATTATTCTGCTTATTAAAACATCTTACATGCCTTAAATTTTCAGCACTTAACAGAATAACTGCAAAAGTTTTGGTTCATTCATATACTGAATACATTACATGGTCAGTAGGTGGTTGAAATAATGTTCAAAATAACTGTAGTAGTTAGAGCAAATGAATTCACACCAGGCAACAACACTGAAACAAATTCCACACCACTAAACATTTTTTTTATTGTTTCTTTGATATATATATTTTTTTTAGTTGTGTATATATATTTTTTTTTTTTAAATAAATCGGATGGTTGATGATGAAGATGCTTTTGCTCTGCAGGTGGTAGAGCTTCATGTAAAGAAGCATGTGAAAGCATGTGTCCCATATTGGGACATGCCGGCCCTTTCCATAAACATTTGGTACTGACTGTGTCAAGGAGAAATATATTAACACCCGCAAAACACATTCACAACGTTTTCAATGCCAAATGGGTCATTACACCAACAAACCATGTGCGTGTTTTCTGAGGTGTTCTTTGTCTTTCAGCAGACTGTGTGTGGTTATTTGTTATGCATTTGGATGTTTAATTGATGAGCACATATGGTATTTCAATATGGGGCTGTCATGGCTGTAATGTCTCTATCCTGAGACTTGAGCAAGAGTGATTTTGTGTGTGTGTGTGTGTCTGTGTGTTTGAGTGTTTGTGTGTTAAGACAACACACTAAAATAGTAACAAACCTGCAAACAGCCCACTTGGAACCTTTTGTAATGACTCTAGGTATATTATAAAGATAAAATGACCTCTAAAGAACAAATCAAGGTATTTGACACAAATTGTTCAAACTAGGTTGGACAGTGTTGACTCTAACAAAGCCTCCAGAAGACATTTACAAGTGGGCACTAACCCTAATCCTGCATGCACACAGTATTGTATACAGACATTATTATGGTCTGAAAGGCTTTGTGCTGAATGTGATGTTATTAGAAGTGGCGTAATGGTGCCATATTGTGTCACTTCTCAGCCACACACACACTGAGACTTTCACATTAAGATGGATTCAAATCACAGACCTTACACTAACACATTCCCACAGAGTAAAGTTACAAAATCACATGCGATGGGTGAGGCATTTGCTCAACGCACTGAGACAGTTTGGGTTTTTGAATCTTTCTTTGTCTTGAGTGATGATATAAACAAACAAACAAACAAACAAACACAAACAAACACATGCATTGTGTCATTTTTCATTCAGCTTTCTATTACCTTGCCATTCTTCCACACTAATTTTACCTACCACAAAATAGCCTACGAAAAGCCATTATTTCTTCAGTTTACTTGGCCTCTTTGAAAATTGCAGTTGATGGGAATGTATGAGAATGGAACAACCTACTGAAAATTAGCAGTCAAATCTTGATTTCCTGTACTGTACAGAGGTTTAAGGACATGCCCCCCTGAAAGAAAACCGGTATTTTCACCCCAATTTATTGTCATAACTATGGATATGGTAATGATTATACCTTTCCTTATTTGGTCAAAGTACAGTAATATTTAAATTGAAACAAACAAGCTGTTGGCTACATGTCAACACCTGTACAGACTCAAAGAATAGCTCTTGTAATTGCAAAATACCCATTTATCAAACTACATTTGTCCTGTTTGTGTGAGCTCATTTCATAACCTATTACTCAATGCAGGCTAATACTTTGTAGTCTTTCAGTGGATGTTTATTAGTTCAAAAGGCAACAGCACTTTTTCTTCCTTTTTCTGGCTGTGTTGCTAAGACAACACGTCTGCACCCTTTCGGGGTTGTGCATACTTTCCAACTTTTGTGTCTGAAAAGTTGCAAGTAGTATTAGTGAAACACAAGTGCAAGTAGTATTTGGGGTTTAATACCTCAGACGCATTGTCCTTGCCCTTGTGTTGAAAGTAATTGACAATACTACACCGAGGTCATCGCACATCTCATTATCAAAACAAAATATTGCGTCTCAACCTGGATCCAATTGCAGTAAACTCAGTGAGCTGCATCTCTAATGAGACAGGTAAATAAATCCCTAATCCACAGTAACGCCTCTAATGCGCCAATTTGTGGGCCATGCAGTGTGAAAGTAGACTGAGTGCATCAAAAAGTGCTCCTCTGTGTATGTTATTGCAACCATCTCACACCCTAGTCCCTTTTACGCACTCAAGGAAACACTTAAGGACACACAAACTATTACTGGAACAAACAAGATTGGGCGTGACGAATGTGGATTCAGTGTATGTATGCATGAGTTTCACAGGTGTTTGTGTATTAAGTGTATGGAGTTATGATGTCATATGTTCATGTTGTGGTAATAGTGTTATCTTCAGGCACATTAAAGCTGTTAATGCAGCAGTTTTACTCTGTTTGTGTATGTGTGTGTGTGTGCGTCTGTGTCCCAGATGTGTGTCAAGGCAAGCTAAATGACCTGCAGCACATTGGCTTGGAAGTCATAAAAAGCTTTGAGTATAACAGGGCATTAAAGTGAATACACCTTGAACACATGTTGCATCTTTATCTTGAACATTATTAATTTGGCATAATGCATTGTATCAATAAGGAAGATAATTTACATGCACAAAGATTCTAATGATGTGAGAAATCTTTTGAGCATTCTGAAATATGACTGATAAAAGTATTTTTTAGGGCTGTTTGGGCTATTGAGTCAGATTGGAGTTTTGTCAGTGAAAAATACTTTGATAACTGCTGATAAAATGAAAATTGAAACTTTTCCATGAGCGTGAATATAATTTCATTGTGAAGATGGAAAATCAAAGCCTTTGCCCAACCATTTGCAATGTGCTGAATATAAAATCTTTCTTCTGTTGTACTGATGTAGGCCTGCTAGTTTTTCTCTTATCATCCTGTGGCTTAACAATCTATCCAATAGTCTCTCATCTCACCTCATTTTCTGAACCGCTTTATCCTCGTTAGGGCCGTGGGGGATGCTGGAGCCTATCTCAGCTGACTCCCGGCCAGAGGCGGGGGACACCCTGAACCGGTGGCAGCCGATCGCAGGGCACAAGGAGATGGACAACCATGCACACTCTCACCCATACCTAGGGGCAATTTAGAGTGTCTAATCAGCCTACTATGCATGTTTTTGGAATGTGGGAGGGAACTGGAGTACCCGGAGGAAACCCACGCAGGCCCAGGAAGAACATTCAAACTCCACCGGTGGATGTGACCTGGATTTGAAACCAAGGACCCCAGAGCTGTGAGGCCGACGCGCTAACCACTCGCTCTACCGGGCCGCCCCTATCCAATGGTATTAAATGCAATCCTTCATAGTTGTCCTGAGTTCTGGCCACCCACTATTTGTCTGTATGGTATTTATTTTTTACTTTTTTCCCTTTTTTTTTTTTAAAGCTGGCATAATTAAATGAAGGAAATCCAGATGGCCCACAAACACAATTTCACCAAATGTGAAATCCTGGATTCAAGGCTGTTCTTCTTTGGCTTTATATCCAATCAAAACATGCCTGAATGCCAAGCAAATCTCAATTCATCTCCTCATACAATTGACCTCATCATATTTTTCTATAGTCTCATTGGGGGCCTGCATATTGACATGACCTTAGAGTCAAATGACTGATAATGTTTGAGTTTGATTTATTTAATAAGAGACAGCACATATTAATGAACATATTCATGTAGATGTTAATGAACATATATGTGAATATTTAAGATTGTACCCAAGGGCTAATTTCCATCTTAAATTATTTTGAATTATTACATTTATATTTATATTAAATTATTCAATATAAAGTTGTGATATTTTAATGTACAAGTTGACCTGCATAGCATCTGATTTGTATATTCAAATCACAGCAGCGCTTTGGGCTGCATGTCGAGAGCTTAGTTGTTTAGGGGTCATACTTGGAATGTGCTTACTGACGTAGGGCATTTTAAGCTTTCATAGTAGCCTCAATCACATACATAACTAGTCGACTTATCTTGAGAAAATTCTACAAAAGGACTAAATCTTAAGCAGTTGTTCCCAAAGTCAACTAGTGTTAATGAAGTATCACTGGATAAATGTTCAAACTTCCGTAAACTTTCTTAATCCACTAACTGCAGTAAATTCATGTACAGTTTAATTGTTTTTAACATTTAAGTGTATTCTTGAAAACTCTTCTTTTCAAAGATTTAGTTGGGTACAATTTCCTTTGATCTTGTGTGGAATCCAATTTCATAGAATCCATATGTAAGGAAAATTACGTATTTTCCTGTATTTCAGCTTTCTATGCTATATTATTTCGGCTAGGTCATGGTAGTATTATGAGACCCACGTAATACTTGCTGGTGGTTTGATATGATGTATGTATGTATATATGTGTATATGTATATACAAGATCCAATTTCGAGGATATTAACCTGAACTAAAGCAATGATTGAATTAGAAATTACCACTACAAATTAGGTTGCATGTTTGTGGTGTTGCATGGTAAGCATAAATATTGTAATGAAGAGGACCATTGAAAATACTTGTTTGGAAACGCTCCACAGCACATTTTTGTTTGTTCCTACATAAACAGCTTCAACTCAGCAGTTTGCTGTTTGCGTGGTTCTCTGCTGTGATTTGCTCTCTCCCAGGCACTGGAAAAGGTCTTGAATAAATATTGCATGAACAAGCTTCAGCATAACCGTTCCAACTGTGGAAGTCGATTCGAAATTTCAATGGGGCACATTGGTGCAAACTTTAATTTTTAAGATTATACATGACAAGGAATAACTGGGTGTTTAAGGATTCAAATTAAGTAATTCAATACAGTGGTACCACTACATATGACATTTTCAGGTTATCAAGCCTTTGATATGCAAATTACTGTTCCTCTATACGAAAACAAGATCCTAGTAATAAATACATTTCCTGTATCCTTAATTTTATTTTGAAATTTTTGCGGTCTGCTTGACCGTGCTTTGCTTGTCAGTAACAGTAGCTTCCTTCTTACACTTTTGCACCTGCACGAATAAATGTTTTTTGCATGTTTGTTATTCATTTTAATACATTAATAAATTATGTTTTCATCATTTTCTCTCATTTGTCTGTTTCTTGCATCTTTCGTACAATTTTTTTGAGGACTGTGGAATGAATTACAGAATTTACATATAATGTACTACGCTACTTAAGAAAACTCCAAGTTACGAAACAAGTTCTACAACCCATTAATTTCATAAGTAGAGGTACCATTGTATTTTCTTTTAAAACTTGATCATTGTGATGCCAAAACAAATGGAGCGTGGAACTTGTGCTGTGAAGCCCGAATACAATAAAGCAGTAAAGGTGCAAAACATACAAAATATGTGCAGATGCACAAACTAGCATACGGCTGACATTTGAAAGTCAAGATAGAATGGGAAGATTTTATAATCATAGTATAATAAGTTTTCTTGTTTGTTTGTTTAATTTAACCCTTTATTGCACATTACACTGAATTTGGTTGTTAATCTTTGCACGATGGAAATAGTAAGAATAGAATAATTCCTATATATACGGATTAGTTTGTTCAAGCATATCAAGATGCTGTCCTCTATGCCAAAATAATTGAGGTGCATGAGTTATTCCATTGTTTTGGTTTAAAATTAAATGTAGAATGCTTAGTCCAGCGACCCGGCGACTGAGTGGTTAGCGCGTCGCCCCCGCTGTGGGGGACCTAGGTTCAAATCCAAGTCGGTCCACGTGTGGAGTTTGCATGTACTCCCTGGGCCTGTGTGGGTTTCTCTGGGTACTCCGGTTTCCTAACACATTCCAAAGACACGCATGTAGGCTGATTAGACACTCTAAATTACCCTAAGTTTGAGTGTGAGCGTGTATGGTTGTTTGTCTCCTTGTGCCCTGCGATTGGCCGCCACCAATTCCGGGTGTTCGAAGTCAGTTGGGATAGGTCCAAAATCAGTTGGGATCAGCACCCCCTGTGACCCTAGTGAGGATAAAGTGGTTCAGAAGATGAGATGAGATACTTAGTAAACTAATGTGATGTTTGTTTGGACAAATATGATTATGACCAGAAGAATATCCACCAGAATTTAATTTAAATCCTTTTATCTTGCCATCCTCTGGGATTTTCTGCATAATGAACAAAATTACTTATGCCCTACCATTGTTAGAAATTGCAGTGCAATGTCAAAATTGGTGTTTTATGTTTTTTTTTTTTTGGGTTCCTAAGTTACTGTGTGCAATTTTAGTGGCACCACCCGTTAAAATGAACAAGGCCCGAGGAAAACACAATGCCCTAATAATTTTCCCCTGACTGTAAATGACAGACTTGAGGGTTTACTCTGCAGCCAGAGACAAGTGTATCTTGTTTCTTTTCTAAAAGGGCTCAACGGACACTGTAAATTATGTACTGAAGCCTTAGTTTTTACTGCTGCTTGTTTGGATGGCAGGTGGCTCAGTGGTGAGGACAGTCTTGCCATGTAGTTAATCCCTTCTCTGTAGATCTATGCCAGGCAAGCAAACACCCAATCCCTACAGAGGAAAGCTCAGACATTGTCATTTCTGTTAATATATATTCTGTAGAATTCTACAAGAAACATTTATTGAAACAATTTTTAGATCATTTACATGGATATAATGATTGACATGAGGCTATTATTTGTGCAGTAGCTCCCAAAGCAGACTTGCACACAAAATTAAAGTATGAAAAATAGTAAAATGGAATTACTGTACTTATTGGACTATAAGTCGCACCAGCCAAACAATTTACAATGAAGAAGAAAATAAAATATATAAGTTATACTAGAGTATATGTTGGATTTTTGGAAGGTTTCTTCTTTGTTTTATCAGAATATATTGAAAGTAATATTAAAACAAATCCTATATTTTGGCTTTTTGAAATTCATTTTATGAAAAGCACCTGTTCAAACAAAGGTCAGATATTGAAAAAAAATCCCTTTTGTGACGTATTCTAAATTTATTTTCTTAATCAATTAAACAAGGGTATTTATCAATCCATTCAATGACACCAACTTTTGTTGAAAGTGAAGATTAAGAAAGTTATTTAAGTTTTGGGGTCCTCTCTTTTACCAGTAAACATCTGCGAATTGGCTTAGATGTGTCAAATGGATGCTCTTTTATAAAGACAGGAGTGTGGTTTATGCAGATTTCAGCGCCCTGACATGAGCTCTTTAAGTATAGTGTATTTTGATTCGTCAAAATTTGCATGGCGGGATAGAAAAAAAAAGTGGATGCCTTGGATGAATCATGTTCATATGTTCAACATATTTGCATTTGTACACGTTTGTGAAAGAGTTTATGTCGAAATGTAATGGTTTCCTATCCGCACACTCATGCAAATCTTTAACTTAGCATCAAACCCCCATCCCCATTCTTTGATTTGCCACTTTAAAAGCTAGCTTTACCTCTCATCCCTTTAACCCTCTTAGTTTTCTTATTACATAAAAGCAACTGGTGCTGTGATCACAAGAGATGCTATTAAATGTTGAATTAGTGAAGGTGCGAGGGTAAGGACTGCTCAAAGCCTCACAGCCTGACTTACCTGTTAAATGCTGCTGTTAGTGTGTAAAAGTGAGAAAATGTGAATCTGCTGAGAGCAATTAAATCATTTACTGAACAGGTGGTACTGCATTCATTAGCACCCACCCCATGCTGTGTATTACTCAGTGCATGCATCCATGAATGTGGGTCTGTTTGTCAGTGTCATGTTGCCTCGTATTCATACTGTGAATGCCTTAAAGACCCTTCTTAAAACTCTGCGTGCCCATGCTGTACTTCATAAAATCACAAATGTAAATATTTAGTGATGTATTAGCATTTAGTGGTCACGTGAGACTTTTGTTGCATTTGACTTTTTATTACTGTTATGTTGACAACATTGAAGGAGTGGTTAGTGCGTCGCCCTCACTTTTCTGGGGTTGAAGGTTTGATCCCAGGTCCTTATGGTGTGATGGTTGCGTGTTCTTCTCGGGCTTGCGTAGGTTTTCTCTGGGTCCTCCGATTTCATCCAATAAACAAGCATCCTAGGTTGGTTGAACACTCTAAATTGACCCTAGCTATGAGTGTGAGCGTGAATGGTTACGATTCTTTTTTTTTTTTTTGTAAATCTCTACTGACCACAGCCTGTTATGTTGTTGTTTCAGTTATCGGGAAAAACAGTTATCTTAGCAGATGCCTATTTAGTTTTTTGTTCTCCATGTTACTATTGTTACTACTAAGTAATCTGGTTCTTGGTCTCCGATAAAATAAAAAATCTTCACTAGAATGCAATCTTTATTCATTGAAGAAAAAAATACTTGGGATAGCAAAAACCGCTATGCTATTCTGTTTTTTTCTCACTTTAATTAATAAATAAATGCCTAACTGCATATGCATAGGCTTATTAAATTAGGAAATAGAATAATCAAAATTGTTCATCTATGTCCATTAAACTCATTTCTCTTGCAGTGTCACACATGACCTTGGAGTTTGTCTCTGAAATCACCCAAAACAACTTTATGGCAAAAGAGCTTTTACACTGTGTTTACCAGCTGTTCTATTAATGCAGTTTGTGCTGGATATTGTTGTTTGTGTGTCCACATGTGTCAGCTGGTGATCCTGGGTGTCAAAAACAGCTTTTTGTGCTTCTTCAAAATAGCTGTAATATTTGTGTGGTAATGCCTTGAATTGTGAGATCTTTGAATCATAAGCACTTGCAGTCTCCAGGGTAGAGCATGTCATGTTGATGAGGAATGCCAGGGAGAGTTGTAAGACTCACTCAGTATACAGATAAACTATCTTGACAGTGGCGGTCAAAAGGGCAGTTTAGCAAGCGGAGGTCGAATATTCAAGTTAGTAGGTTTAACAGAATATCATATCCACCTGCGGTCTTCTTAGTTACTTAGAGAATAGTAATAATCTCAATAAATTTCAGTTGAGATGCTGCTGTGTATATATTGGAAATACTAGTAGGTGTTGAGTGTTGAGCTTTAAATTGGCGTAAAGTTTAGTGCGGTGCCAATCTCCCTATAGCCAAATGTGCCCACTGTGGTTAGGGGGATGATGTGTGAAATATGTCTTTAGCTCAAATTCGTTTTAAGGTGCCAAACTAAGAAGAAGACTTCAGGCATTATTGGTATTCAGACAAATCTGGGTATTGGCCCTCCTTAAACTTTTGTTTTCCTACAGGAAGGTATAGTTATGAGTTTTCATGTAAAATGTAAAGTCAGCTGTTGGTGCAGGGGTTGGAGGGATGGATGGATGGATGGATATATCATTCTTACTATTATGTCATATTTGTCAGCATGTCATTGTTAAAACAGTAAATTAATTGGTGGTACCTTCTGCCCCATCTTGTAGATAGAAATTTCTAAACAAATAAAGCTTGATCCTGATATCTTGCTGTGTCACAGCATATGTCTAACCTACACACGGCAGTTGCTCCGCAAGAGTCCTTTTCTGGATTAAATCAACATATCATTAAAAGAGGTGTGCATAATTGGACTGGTCTTAAAATAAGCACCGTGTCTTTTAAATTAGGGAATGCAGATGGGATGGTCACAGCTTTTATGCCTTCTCGTGTTGCATTTTAATGTAGATTTTATCAACGAGAATATATTCCATTACCACACATGTTGACCATAAGTATCTTTACATAAAAACATGACAGTATAATTTGACAGTTTATTCAGTTTTTGGTTCACTTACATATAGAGGTCACTTTGTTCCATTGAAATACACTTGTAATCTTTTGTTCAGCAGCCAAGTGGTTAGACTAGAGGGTCAGCCTCACAGTTCTTGGGCCAATGGTTTGATCCCAGGTTTGTCCTCACTTTGTGGAATTTGCATATCCTCAGGCTTGGGTGGCTTTTCTCTGGGTACTCCAGTTTTCTCCCACATTCCCAAAACATACACAGTAGTCTGCTTGGACACTCTCTAAATTGCCACTAGGTATGAGTGTGAGCGTGAATGGTTGTTTGTCTTCTCGTGCCCTGTGATTGGCTGGCAGCCAATTTAGGGTGTTCCCCCGCCTGCTGCCTGAACTCTGTGGGGACAGGCTGTAGCATCCCCCACGACCCTTGTAAAGATAAGCAGTTCAGAAAATGAATGAAATTAAATGAATTTGTAACATCGGTTAACTCCTGGTTATTGTGCTTTTAAAAAGAATACATTTTCTTTATTATTCTACTTACAAAGGCACCTGAAAATTAATGTATGTTATCATTTGTACATTGAACAATTTAAAACAGCAAAAACAAATGTAAATGTTAAATGAGTATCTCTGTGACAGATATCAAAGCTAATATTTATCTTCTGAAACAGAGAGATTAGCGCTGGATATGGTCATATTAGGTAGATATAATTGGTTGTGTAGTACATTATTGTTTCTTTCTTTTAGCTCGATGTTTAGTGTTAGTGTTCAATTAGTGTTCAAACCTTCTGCCCGAGAAAAGTACCTGCTAGAGACCTAAATTCAGAAAGTGCAATGCAACTTTTTCATTGTTTCAAACGAGACGATGGAGTGTACAACAGTCACGGTGTCAAAAAGATTACATGAAAATGTTGAGTTCCAAAATGATGTTGTGCACACGAGTACACTAAAACGTGTGTCAAGAGAGCAAAAGGAAAGTACTTAGATATTAGATGCCGCTCAGCCTCAGTGTAATACACAATTTATATCCAGCCTAAATGGAGTACGGTGCCAGACTTCAATCCAGATTCAAACTAATTACACATCCTGATGAGGAGATTAAAAGGACAGATATCACATTTTTCTTAATGATGACAACGCAACTTATGCTTCCATGTAAAACACAGACTGCCTCTGTAACTAAAACAGCATGACTCATGCAGTTTGGGAGAGAAGAGATAGTGTGACAGAAAAGAGCTCAAGGCTGTCTTTAATATTGGATGTGTGGCTGATGCACCCTAATGGCTTAGCATTGGTCTATTTGAGACAAGAATAGCTTGCTATCTGGGCTTGTGTGTGTGTGTTCACACAAGTTTGCTAAAGTGACTCAAAAGCAAACTAGTTATAATAAAGCTATGCATTGTAAATAACGATTTACGTTTCCACAGTTAAAACACTTGAAGCATTATATGACAATGTTTACATCACCTTACATGAATCCCGCATGACGGCTACAAAAATTAAAAAAATATCGAGTATGCTTGCGAATATATCCCAAAAATATAGTACCTACTTAATTTCATTCGCATCCCTCCACAAACAATGGCAGAGTAGTAATTTCAGTAAGTGTTCTCAACAAGAAGATAGTGAACAAAGTGACCTTTTGAACCTGCCCCTGGGTGTCTTAAAATAAAGAACTACATCTACTTATTTACCATATATACTGTATTTGCTTTAACCACATTTTTTCCTTTTGTGATCCTTTATTTTATCATACCACCAATTATTCAGAAGCTATAAAGATGTAAATTACAAGATCAAAAATACATGAACATAACTGACTTTACTACATCTGCTTGCAATTCTTGAAACATCACATCATTTACCATCAGACGAGCACATAGTAAAAAGCCAAAAGAGCCCAGGGATGATAACACACTTAAAAATACGCACAACAACACAAAAACAAGCACAAAGCAAAGGTCAGTATTTATAAGTGGATGTATTCTGTGACACAATGCATAGTGTGCCTTAGATCATACACGTTGACCCCGCTTGGCTCTCCCCATGTTGGCACATTATTATCACAGACTGACAGACATAAAGCAAGGCCACCGAGAGGATGAAAGATTCGTGAGGATGTGAGCAATGCTCTAATAGTATTTGTTCTGCCCTGCTCTCTTTTTCACTCTGAGTCCTCCTCCTGTGTGTATTTACCAAATGTTGGTAAAATGAGCAGTTTCAATTTGAAGGGAACTTCATTTAGATGCACAGGGGTGCAATATTCATTTCTTTCAACTGATCACTTGTAATTTTTCATGTTAATGGTGAATTCCAATGCTGCCATTCTGCTCTCTGCCTGTGAATGCTTAGTTTTTATGTAAATGCACAGTGGCTTTGTTGTTTACGTTCTTTAAAATCAACCACCTTACAAGAATGTATTCATTCATTTTCTGAAATGGTTATCCTCACAAGGGTCGTGGATCCTATCTCAGCTGATTTCAGACACACTGAATTGGTGGCCAGCCAATCGCTGGGCACAAAGGGATGGATAATCATTCAGCCTACCATGCATGTTTTTTGGAATGTGGGAGGATACCGGAATACCTGGAGAAACCCACCCAAGCCCAGGGAAAACATGCAAACTCCTCACAGGTCTCACAGTTCAGAGATCAATGGTTCAATCCCAGATCCAGACCTTCCTGTGAGTTTGCACATTTGCTTGCGTGGGTTTTCTTCCAGGACATTACAGCACAATCAATGTATTCCACTTAAACAGCGGTTACTTTTTTCATCTGCTGTACTTTGCACATCTGTGTCCTCATTCCCAAAACATGCATGATAGACTGACTGATCACCTAGAATTATCCCTAGATATGACTGCATTATTTTAGTTTTAGTTCATGTAACCTGCAATTCATTGGCAAAAAATTCAGGATATACCCCGCCTACTCCCCGTTGTGGGGTGGATAAGCTTCAGCACCGCTACAATCATCTTGATAATAAGGGACTCGCAAAATGAATGAATGAATTATTATATACAGTAACATTTTATTTACTGAGGAATAACATTGCTAAAAGGATCAAGTTATAACAATCCACAGGTGGTCAAGGAAAGACACAGACGACGATACAATTTCAATGGCTTTATTGAACAAACTCTTAAGAAAACACTTAGTAAGCGCATTGATTCACTCGCTGCCACTGGTGACATTCACGCAGAGTAACTCAGCAGGCAAAATGCCTTTCACTAGGCCTAATAAGTTAGCCAGTTAACATGGAGCAATCTCACACTCGCATTATCTGACTTGCTCATGAAGGGCACAGATCTCTAGTGTTACAAGAACAACGATTGTTTAGCTTTTTTCAGAGGGACATAATTTAGACTTTTAAGATGTGCACCTAGTGCAAATTATCCAAAGAATGCTCAAGTCACCACTTGAATGCCAAAGGAGGTGTTGTATGTTGGGTTAGGAAGCACTGGGTAAGAGAGCATGGTTAATTAGACAAGCTGGAAGCGTTGCTATTTGAGCAACTGGATGATCCAAGCTTTCATGCTCCATGGTGAGTCATATGCTGTCGTCTAATGCCATAGTAAATTTTATATAACAACAAATATAATGCTGTATAAACAAACCCATCATTGTTTATTTAACATATACTAGATGCAGTGTACAGTTTGTTAAAAGAAAGTGACGTCATCTGCGGTAGAGAAATATAGTTTGCACGCACACTTCCTACGGAGAATGGAAGTAGGCTAACGTCAGGTTGCCAGACAACACACAAACAGTGTAGCACAAGCCAAGAGTGCTGAACTCTTCAAAGTGTGCCTCCTAGAATTGCTTCAATTTACAATGAATAATGCATCATTTATAATTGCTCCAGTTTTGAAAGTGATCAAACAATCCATGTCTGATTTATTTGAAACATTTGGTGTTTGAATGTGAATTCGTTGGGACGCTCAACCTAGTTTTTGAAGCGCTACAGAGAAACAAATATTCCAAAAAAAAACTGCATGGGGAGTATCATGCAATCCAGTAACACATGCTACCATTTAGCCTTCATCTAAATGCATTGCACACTGTTTTTCACACTTTGGTGCTAGTCCAAACACAGTAGTTTGTGTTGTCTATTATTTACTTTGGCTTTGACCTTTGCTCAGCCAGAACTAGTTTGGCGCTGTTAGTCACCGTTGAAATCCTGCTGTGTTGATTTCTGAGTTTTTCCTAAACCAAGTCACATATGCAATAGAACAACTTTATTGCAGACCACCAAACAAAAATATGATCAAAACACATGTACTATTCTTGAATATAATATTGCACATTTACTGACTCGCTGCATAATAATAACCAGGTATTTTAATGTTGTAAGTTTACAGTAGTAGGAAATAGGAAAATAACACACTTCTTTAACCGTCTTTTAGGAATTTCTGTTCTGAAAGGACCAGTATAGTCCTCTTTATAACCCTTTTAATTCACTTTGATTTGAAAAACATTCTGCTTTCAGCTTCAATTGATGAGAGGCATTATACATCCAATATGACTGTAGGGATCAGTAATATGCCACTTTCCAACAATAATTATAATTTAAAAATATATATAAATACTGTCATATTTTGTTCACCACGATTGTCTCATCACCTTAAGTTCTTCTGTCAGTCTTTGATACTAAACCACTCTCTCTCACTTCGTAAATATCACTCATGTCGTTTTGATCAACTACACTGTCCTTGAGAAACTGATGCTATTTCACGGTCCGGCTGAAGTATATGTTTCTGTTGTCATATTTATGGAGAACACAGTGGAATGCACGCTTGCATGCCAACGCTTCTTTGATTTTACCCTTCTTTTGGAGCTTTACCCTCCCAGCATGTTTGTATGAGCATAAGAAAATCAATAGGATTCGCCACAGGTTACTCAAAGGCTGTGTGTGCATGTATGTGTGTATGTTAGTGTATTTTCTTTTTTTCTGTGTTTATTTTAAAGGGAAATTATATGTATATATTATATTATATATATATATATTCTATTTAGTGATGAATATGGGTTTGGATCAAGTGTTTCAATCAAGATCAAAACCTGTTGGTGTTTTACCAGATGAGAAATAATGAAATAATGTATTGAGACTACATTTTCAGATCATTATTATTCAATGGAATTCCTATTTATCAGCTGGGATAGGCTCAAACAATACCAGTAGAGAGGTAAAGAAAATTAATGAATGAATGAATACATCTTGGTTTCGCCAACTGATGGTGCAGTGGTTCTGTCTCACTTTTGTACGGGTAGCCTGGGTTTAATTCCCACTCGGTGGCTTAATGATTGTGAGTGCGAGTAGTTGTCTGTCACTGTGTGTACCTTTCAACTGACAGGCGACCAGTCTAGAGTATAATCTGCCTTTTCCGCATAGTCAACTGGGAGAGGCTCCAAGACCTCGCAACCCTGACAAACCTAATGGTGATGGAAAATTTAACCTTTAATTGCAGCCCTGTCATTTTGTAAGATTATTGCAAATATTTATTTTTCTAGTCCTGGCATGTCAAGGGAATACATAAAAAATATGAACGTTTTGAAACACAAGCTACATTTTTTGGGCTTACATTTTGTGCCCCAAACTGAAATTTCACTTAAAAGAGGTGAAGCTATGTTTAAATAATTAGATGCAGGTATCAATGTAAGGTCATACATAACTCATCACTGAATAAAACATCATTTAATGAAATATAGTGGGGTATGCCAAGTGGCCGTGGTCCGAAGGACAATCCTCTTTACATCTAAACTTAACTTCTTTTTGATGATAATTTCTTGTTTGTTTTAGTTGGAAGAGTGACAGAATTATGCATGCTGTTTTATGTATAACATTTCTGTCCTGTTTGTTCTTAAGGTCCCAATGGAGAGGAGAGCAATGAAGACTTCACTCTTTCTCCTTCTCATCCTTGCGTTGCTTGCCTCAGGAAACGGTGATGATGTCAAGTACATCTCCAAAAGGAACTCTGGTAGGACCGATGCTTTCCTCCGGTTGTTATGCTCATTGGTCTGTGAAGTAATTAAACCCAGGATTTCTAGTTTTGTTTCTGGGAGCAACACTTATCATAATTCTCCTTTTTTCTTTATTCAGCTTCTATTCAATCTAACCATCTTTCCTTTCTTCCTCTTTTTTATCCACCCTTGCTTTTTTGGGAGTCTCTTGACTTGGCTATAGTGTTGCTGTTTTTAACAATTTCCATTTAATTCTCTGACGGTGTCTTGTTTCTTGCTGTCAGTGATTTGGATCTTGAGTTGGGTTCCCAACAATCAAAAGTGATTTTTGCATTTGTTATTAATAATGGTGGATCTGCTTCGTGTGTAGCCTTGAAATCAGCATTGTGTGACTTCAGTAAAAGTGGTATGCTATGATTGGGCTGTGATTATAAAACAGACAAACAAACATTTTTTGCCGTTCAAGAGTTCATATACTCATCTTCCGTACTGCACATATTCATAGGGGTTGAGCAGTGCTGTAGCCTATCCCAGCTAATTTAGGATGTATGGCAAACTACACCAGAGACTGGTCGCTAGCCAGTCATAAGGCACACAGAGAGACAGATGACCATTTGTACTTACAATCATACTTCAACTAGCGGGAATCGAGCCTGCACCTGGCCACATTGAAGTCAGGCGAGTCAACCCCCACACCATCAGGTGCCTGTGCAAGAGTTTTAAGCAAAAATAAATGCACAATTTTTGG
Organism: Stigmatopora argus; assembly: GCF_051989625.1. Classification (NCBI taxonomy): domain Eukaryota; kingdom Metazoa; phylum Chordata; class Actinopteri; order Syngnathiformes; family Syngnathidae; genus Stigmatopora; species Stigmatopora argus. Next base: position 16,591,549 of record NC_135395.1, read on the forward strand.
TGTGTAACTACGCAAAAAACACAGTTCAGTAAAGTTAAAAAAAGAAATGGCTTGCAATTGATTCGGAAACATTTAAAATCACACGTTAAAATATTTTCTTTTCAGGAAAGTTCAACATAAGTGGTCTTTCTTTCTAGAAACTGAAAGTGCAGGAGTAATGTTTAAAACAGAAGTAAAATATTTAAACAAATATTGGTTTGTGACAGAGTGATATTTAAGCTTTAAGAAGTGTGAGAGTGTGAATTGAAGTTTCAAATGTCTTTACTCCCTCTCTTCACTGACTCCTAGTATATTTGTCAGACAGAAAGCATCACAACCTAATTTAGAGGTAGCTTACTGTTTTACAATTTCACACCGAGTGAGCCTTGAAAAAGAATGAAGGCAGGCAAAATGATTAAAAATGTTGGAAATCCTGGCCTTGCAAGTGCATCATTCAATGTAATCCTGTCCAACAATGGTGCTTGAAACAGGGTGTCCGTGGTGTCCCTTGTATTTGTACTAAATTCAAATTATTGTATGACCCTGACCGCTTTACTGACTGGTTTCATTTGTTGTCGACACACTACTTACTGCTGTCAATCCAGTAGACGTTCATGTTCTTGTGGTCAAATGGGCAGACCGTAAAATAGGAAAAAATTGGAACACACCCTACAGTTCCACCATCCTGGTCTGCCAATTCAGAGGCACTCTCTCCGATTTCCACGCGATATTGCAGAGGCGTGTCAGAGAATCCTCCTCATATTCCCCCGGCTGTGCTACCTCATGGGAAGGCGTGTCGTGGAATTGAGGTCTTCAAAGTATTCGGCCCATCAATTCATAACATCCTGAGGTGAGGTCAGCAGTGCCCCTTCCCCACTGTCTTGATGGAGCACTGCTTCCCTCTCGAGACGTTGGATGTTGGACCAAAGAAATCAAGAAATAAAATATATTGTCACAATTCAGTCATTCGTGGAACGTGGTTGGACCCAAATGCAGAGAATCAATCAAGGACGTAGAGTGCCCAAACAAAACTATAATAACCAAGGAAGAATTCTTCAGAAAACAACAAGGACTTAGAAATCAAATCACAAAACCAAACCTGACGGGAAGACATGGGGAAACAAGAAAAATGGAACATGGCAGGGCAACTTGGCATGAAGTAAACATAGCAGACGATCCGACAATGGCTAACAAACACATGGGTTTAAATAGACAGACAAGGGTTGATCACAAAGTACACGCAGCTGGTTCCAACAGGAATGGAAGCCCAGAGGGACACGAGGCAAAAAGCACGCAGACAGGACCCACAGGGAAAAAGGCATAACAAAACCAACCAACACCCCAACAATATGCCCTGACATATATGGTGATAAATGGAACTGCAGGTGCAGTGTACTGTACCTAATATTTTAACTGATATTCATGTTTCTCTCAGTAGTTATGTAATATTTCTCTTTCGAAGAGGTATCCGCTGAATATAAACCCCTCAGGACATGCATTTTAGTTTAACAGACTTTCATGTACCATTAATTTAATATTCAAGTTTGCAAAATGCTCACATCCCCTTCCTATCTTGAAATAACAATGATGTCAGGGGTTGAAGTAAGGTCGTTCGAGCCTCCTGTTTTGTTTTAGATATCCTTTGTATTGCGCATAAGACAAGCTGCATATTCTTCACCTTCAACGTGTAAATATCCCGTTAAAGGGAGGATTTGGTTTTGTCTTTGCAAAGAGAAAAGAGGTTGTTTTTACTTTGTTTTTTCACCTTTTGGCTGGTGCCCTTGCGCTAGTGTCTTGTAAACTCACTAAAACTGGACTGTGTAGGTGGTGAGCTGGTAGGAGTAGTTTGGTATTTTTCAAAACGCGTAAGATCACAGGCATACATGCATGCTTGTTGTGCATGTTGTGTGTTATGGCCAGTGGTGTGGAGCTCTAGTGTATGTACTCGCTCTGCTCGCTTCCGAGTATTTGTGCACTTGTGTGGGTGAGGTGTGTAGAAAGCAATTATGTGATCAGAGCAGAGCCAAGCGGACATTTATGTGGGCGACTGCTACATCCAGTCAAAGATAGGCTTGCTCGCTGCTTAGGTGTCTTTAACTGGACACACCATGTGGAAAGGAACTACAATTTTCCCGTGTCAGTTTCTCCACTGGACCTTGTCGAAGTAGGCAAAATGAGGACATGCCATGATAAGAAATAAAAGACACAGAGGTGGCAGTGATAATGGTACACAACATAAATGGTAAAAATATCCAACAGCCGGGTGCATTGTGTATATGTATTGTCAAGAGCGTCTGGCTCAAGGACACTTGAGCATTGTTTGTCTTTGAAATTGCTTCCCATGATAATGTTTTCTTGTCATAGACGATCTAATTTAAAGAGGGAAAGGGCTACAGGTATTTGCATTCAATCACATGGCATTTAGAATGAAAAATGGCTACAAGAAGTATTTTGGTATGTATAGAACATACAGAAAATGCAATGTTAGCTAATAGGAGTGTGTATTTTTTTTTAACATGAGAGGTACATAAAATGAGAGGAGGGAGCATTTAACCATGACCGGCCAGCAGCCAGTCCAGTGAATACCGTGCCTCTCGCCCAAATTCAGCTCGAATGGTTCCGGCTCACTTCTAACACTAATTTGTACATTTGGTAGCAAAAATAATGGTCAAATTGGAGTAATTGAAAACTAAACCAAACTAATTTCTCAAGACATATGCATTGTTCTCCTTCCATAATATCGACTGCTACAGTGGAACATAATTCGAACAGTTCTGCTGGAAAGCATCTTAGTTTAACTTTATATTTCAATGACTAAGCAAAGCAGCAATTAAAACAATTTCCACTGCTAATTAGTAGAGCACTTTCAACTGAAATTCACACAAACAAACAAAATATCTTGCCAGCAGCTCATGGCAGTTTTGGCATCACAGCAGTGTCTACACATTCTGTGGTGAGGTGCACATTTAATACTTTTAGTTTTATAATTTCTTTTTCAAGATTTTGCCAGCATCAACCTACCTCCTCTTAATCTGTCCCACAAACCCGCTTAGTTTTCATGGTCTATACCACACCTTAACACTTTCATCATCCGAGACAAAAGCAATAAATTACCAGAGAAGGTGAACAGAGATAAGATAAGACCCTTATCTTCATTCCAGCAAGGGCAGAAGGGAGAAATAAATTCAACCACTAACTAGAATAACATTGCAAATGTCCACTAAGACTTGACAATTCTCAATATGTCCATTGGACATGTGCCAGTGGGTACCACCCACTGCAGGCTATTTTCATCACGTAGATCCAGTTAACTCATTTATCCTTTCTCCATCTCTCTTTAGAAAAAGTCAGTCTTTAGATTTATATCCATAGATTTGCAAAGGTGTGTAATTTTGGTTTGGCATTGCATGAAAATGAGAGAAAACATTGTTTTCTTCATTTTATCAGAAATCTGTAGGACTACCAGTGTTGACCATTCTGCCCAATCACATGTTTTTTTTAATATTATATATTCAATTTGAGCCAAAATAAAATAACAACGTGAAAAAGTCAATTAGATGAATTGAAATAGTCCCACTAATTACATTGAGCAGGATGCAATGTTTGTCATATCATCACAGCTCTCCCCACATTCAACTGTGCATGTGTGTTTGTTGGAGGGTGCTCACCCACCAACCACCACACTGCACATTTGTTGCCTCTCTAAGCCAAAGATGACAGGCCGTCTGTGTGAAGTGGGTGTTCTCCAGCTCGCAAAAGACCTAGAAGAAATATTAGCAAAGGCTTGCTTACTAACCAGCTGCTTTGCAGACTGATCTGCGATGTGAGCGTTACAAAGAATCAATTCCAATTTTGAAGATGTGTATCAATTGATCTACATTACAATGCCATGTCCAGCCAGAGTTATCATATATTTATATATATTTTCCATTTTCAGTTGTTTGCACCATCTACTTGCATAGTTGGTATTCTTTAAGGAACAGGGTGGAAAAAAGGGATATCATAAAAAATACCATTAGTCTCGAATAGTAGACTTAATAGTTCTTGTTTGTTACAAAAATGTCTAGTATGTAACATGTGCATGTTAAACATATTCCAATCCAACTGTATATACCACTTTCCTACATGATATTTAACACTATCAAAACGTCTAACCTATTTATGCCGAGACTGTGAATCCCTTTTGTCCCTCTCACTTTCTGTCACCATCACTCTTTTTCACTTGTCTCCGTGTCTATGTCAAGTTCCAAGGTCGTATTAAAGATTCATCCCTTCTCTTGTACTGCATTCAAATATTGATAAAAGCTGACACGGCGTTGACTCCGTACACCAAGGGGTTTTGCTCTACACATACCCACCCACCCTAAAATCTGATTTTAATTTGGCACACAGACAGACAGATACAGGCTACCCACACCCCAAAAAAAGGGCTCAGCCGGACCTGCATCTCAATTAATAGTGTCTTCAAATGGCAGCATTGTCACTTTTCATTATTCATTTATTTTTTTGAACACACTTAAAATGGGCTGCATTTCATGTTTCTTATTGTCCATCACAAGATAAGCTAATCTGGCTGGAGATCTATCAATTTTAACATATGATGAGACAACAATATTTAAGTGCTGTCAATTTCAATAGGTCAATTGAGTTGAGCCAACAGTTTCAGTGGCACTATTTTGTATTTTGTAATAATATGAAGTGACACCTGAGAATGCATAATATAATATATAATATCGAAATTCCGTTTGACTAATTAGGGGTATATTTTTAGCGCAGAAATGCTACTAAAACAAAGGGTGAGAAATAAATGAGGTGTAAAACAGACAAGTCGATTAGGCGACATAGTGGCGTATCTACTGGGCTTTTAATGGCAGCTGATGACAATTGCCAGCTCTGGCCACTCCACCCATTTGATGTCCGACTTGCAATCAAATCAATTCCCCCAACCTGCCTCGGGTGAGGCATGCCTCAGGAAGAAGATAACCAAACAAGGACCTAACAGAAAGTAACTTCATACACTGCAGGAAATAGCGAGCCTCGCCAGACATTGATGAGAAGGGAGAGAACATGCTGTAATTTGGCACTCTTCGCACACATCTTAAGGCTAATTTGCTGAGATGCACAAGAAGCAGGAACACAAGGAATAGTGGAGTATGTTGTTTAAATAGAATAGGGTTTCGTTGTCTCATGTGGGAAAGAAATTGATTAAATAATGTGGCAACATGTTTCAACAGCGGGGTACAGGATCAATTTTTCTCCATCAGTAAAAGTTAAACAATGAGTACAATAATATTGGACAATATACCGGTAATGGTAAGAAGCACATTTAAGATCCTCCCTGAACATATCGTGACCACGTCAATAAGCAAGTTCCCCCAAAGTGGAATGTAAAAACTTTTAAGTAACAATCAGAGAATAACAAACTTTTCCAAAGAAAGTAAGGAAATAGTTGAAAGTTGAAGCAGCTGGAAGAGGAAAAAGAAAAGAAAACCCAAAGACAGTGCTTTTTGTCAGCCAGCATGTAATTAAGTTCAGCACAGTCTGCAATGGCTCTGTACAAGTGGTAATTTAACACAGAGCACAGAAAGTAGATACAGAAAAGACAGAAAGAACAACACTGGAGGTGGGAAAATACAAGTGCAGGAGTATTACAGAAATTAGAAGAAAATTCAGAGATACATATCTTTTAAAAAACTGAACACAGGTAACAGAAATGAGAACATCTAATTTAAACGTATTTATCCTCGCATCACCTGTGGAGGTAAGAATCTTCACCAGAAACATATTAGAAGGTGATTTGACTAAGTAGTAAAACCAAAACCCAGAATCTTTAAAAGGTTTAGGGAATTATTGAATTAAATCAAAATCAAGGGAGCTCACAGTGTTAGTAAAATCTCCAATCTGGAATATGACCTCTTTCACTGTCTTAAGAAAGCTGTCTGAACTGCCATTGCCTGTGACAGTAGAGCTTTGTAGGTCTGAACTTTATACTCTGCTGCCAAACATGACTGGACTGGAATAGTGCTCCTGTATGTCATAAGAAAGAAGTCAAACTATCACTGTTCCAGGTCACCAATATTTTTTTGCGGATGTTCTGCTCTTTCATTTCTTGTTTCTTTGATTCATATGTCTAGTACAAACCTCTCTACTTCACATTGTAGCTTTATCCAACAGCTGCACTACATAGTCACATATCCCTACTCAATATTTATAAGCATTTAAGCATTATATTTAACATTTTTATTCTTTTTCCAAACTGATCTGAAAAGTACTTTGACGGAAGCCATGTCCATTTGATATTGACAAATTTGTGGGCTTCTACAGGATTAATCCTTTACAAAAATAGCGTAGATTGGTTTTGAATGCACATACATTTTGATTGGGTGTGATTTTACAGGTATATTTTTTGGGATCAGATGTGTATTTGTAATGCATTGCAATTTTATGTCATATATTCATCTCGTGTTTCGTGTGTGAGTTTTTGCAGAATTGCAAAAAAGGCAATGCACAAACAAACATGTATATAGTGAAAGAGGGAATGATTGATTTAAGGCAAGAGGTTGGGGTTAAATAAGAGAATCTCAAGAGAGTGTCGGGGATAGCGATGAGGAAATGACTTTTCAATTTGTGAAGCTCTTGGGGTAGCAGGTAGAGAATAAAATCATGGTGTGTGGCTTAAAAAGAGTGAGTGTGATGCGACACTGATGAACCCACTGCTTTATTTACCCACAGGGAGTCTGAAAGTAAAAATGCACCAGTGGGACTGTGTGTTGTGCTCTCTCTCAAAGTCCTAAAACATTTGACTGACTGATGGGACAATTAAAGGCTAGCATTGGTCTGCCTATTAAGGAGATGGTCAACATAATGCTGCATTGCTTGCTGTGTATTGACAATGTAATTACCACTGAATAATTTGGGACCAGATGTGTGTCCATTCAGAGTTTTTTTATTGACTCTATAATCAGATTGAATGATACACTCCCCATATTAAAATCAATGGATAAATATACGTAATGGCAATGATGTATTATTACTATTTTCCCATTTCAATAGCACTTACTAGGTAATTGATGAATTTACCAGATAAGCCAAATACTATAATTCCTTTATTGCAGTTATATAATTTATTGGTGGTAATCATAAATAACATCCTGACCAGAGTTCACTCATCGGTGTACATTTTTGTGCCAAGAATATTGAAAACCAGCTATCATGATGATAAGCTATGCATTACTTTGTGTGCTTTTATTTTGAAGTTGGACACTATTGGATATGAGGTTTGTGTTTTGGGTAGCTTGGCTTGGTTAATGTGACAGCAGTACAGTGCAATTGAGGCACTTTTTTTCTGTAATTATTTTTGTAAACTAATAATTGTCTTGATCATCATCCAGAGCTGTTATTGTCACATTGTAATGGATATCACATTGTGATGGAGATGCACAACCCTAGTGTGTAATGTAATGTTTCACTGGGAGTTTCCTATTTTTGCCCTTCCACTCTTTATTCCTTCACTTTTGTGGCTCCTTCATTTACAATTGAACTTGACAGAAAATCATTACCCGCATAATGAAAAGCAGCAGACCAGGAATATATATATACCATCACTGTCCATTACAGATCCTTAGCCTTAGACCTTGAATGTAAATGAATCCATGTTATATACTGTTAATGTGTTGGGCCGCTGAAGCAGATTGCTTTGCTTTTGTTTTCATCCACGGCAAAGCATTGATCATTAAGTCAAGTGTTTTTCAAGTCGATGTCTTTCACAATGTATGAGTGCAAAATAGTGTTTATGAATAGTTGGATAAATGCACATAGGAATTCAAAATCAACAGCCGATTGATTGGACATGATTTTTTTTACGCCATGGTTAAAGGAAGGCAGCTGGAAGATTTATGATCTGCATTCTGGATTATTGTGATGGAAGAGCGATATTGATTTTCAGTTTCACTAATATCCGCTTATGCTTGAAAATAACTCCTAGGATATCACAGGATAATCATATTTCAGACATATGGAAATAAAATTAACTGACAATGTAAGGAAAGAAAATTATGAACAAATTATCAAAGTAAGTTTAATTATATATACATTTTAAACCTCACGAACATGAATATAACCTATGTGCGATGTGTCCTTGTGCTTAGGGTTTTCTGTTTTTTCTCTGCAAATCCAGAATTACAAGTTGTATGATCATTTTGCTGTGTAATGACCTAACTCATTCCATGCATTAATTGCTGCATTCAAGATTTCCTTTAAAGTACTACACCCAGAAGTTCTATTATTTTCCCAGTGTTTTTTTCTTTTCTCCACGACTAAAAATTTGGTGAGAACAACTGCAATGAGTAACAAAAAGCTTATCGAAAAGAAATGAAAGTCAGATCAGCAAAAGTATCCTAATTATTTCTATCTTTTTTTACTCTAAACACTTGGAAATCATTCCAGCCACTGATTCTGAGCTGCTTGGCAGATGAGGACGGGAAACATAAACCCAGATCTTTGTGAAAATACTGATTGACTGGAAAGAAATATGTTCAATATACCCAAGTACAAATGTGAATCGAAGACAATTTTGTCTTTGCTGCCAAATCGTGTACTTCTGTCTAATTAGAATCACATATCCTTCCAGCAATGTGTTTTCCCATCTTCATTGTGTTTACTTGACATAAACTGATCATTTACTTTCGGAATGAATGATAAAGTAGAAAGCAGAGAGCTGTTTATTTCTTCATCCCCCATGGCTCACTCGGTCTCTTGTCTGCCTTTTTAATGAGGTTTTCTCTAATTACATTTTAATGGACTGGGAACTATTCTTCTTCCACCCCCTTCAGAGATTCCCGGCTCATGTTTGAACTAACATTTAAAATTTTAGGGGCAGACAAACTGTTGATTGAACATCATCAATTTGATCACAAACTGATTTTTAACATTCATAAACCTAGGGTTGTATTTACATGACATGGTTCAAGTAACACACGTTTGAACTGATTTATTTGCTTGTGGCACAATTTGAATATGGGGCGGATGCCCCCAGGTCACTACCAAATTCTGATTAAAACAGAGCGTTATTAATATTGCTCTCTATCTTCTCCTCTCTTTTTTTGGGATATATTGTTCTTTTTGCTTCAACTTCCTTGCACATTCCAGAAACACATATTTAAGAAAAGATAGTTGAAATTATTCATATGTATGGTATAAATGGGGTTTTCCTAAGTGTGCTTGCAAATATTCCTGATTTGTTGCCTTTTTCTCACTAATCTATAAACTCAATTTTAGAGATTCTGATATGATTAAATATGATAACTCGGTGTATTTAACTTAAAATCCACACAGCCACAGGCAGAACATGCACCCTCCACATAGGAAGGTTGAAACCCACCAGGGATTGAGCCCTCGATCACAGAACTGTGAGGCAGATGGGATAATCACTCAATCACCATTCTGCCTGCTTTTATCTACCTGTTAAATACCAAAGAAATAATAAAAAAAATCAGTACCCAGCTCTCAGCTATGCTGATCATAAAAGCTATTGAACAAATTGCAGATACAACACTTTCTTGTCAGCTTTAAAACTTCCACAGAGTGGAGGTGGTTTTGATTAACTTAATTAGATACTCCAGGCAAAAGAAAGGTCTGAAAAACTCCACAGCTATTAGCCGATATCGATTGAGTGAGTGTGTGTGTAAGGAGGGAGGTAGTAAAGAAAAGAGGGTGAGGGTGGGAGTTTATTCAAATAAACTTTTAGGGCTCTAATTCTGCAGTGAGCATATTCGGAAATGCTGGTGCGTCCAAATTTGCATTATGTTAAAACCTAAATTAACAAAAACAAAGCCCTGGGAGCTGCAGCAGCTTCCCAACCGGGTTAATACTAGCAGTGAGACTGAGGAGTCAGAGCCACCAATACAAAGGACATTCCATGAGCTGAGCCCCTAACTAAAGAGTAGGCAGGTGGGATTCAGTGAAAGTAGGACAGAAATAGTGGAGCTTGACCTGCTTCATGTTTGAAAAAACAAATGGAACAGACTGTCATAAAATAAATGCGACTGAAAATTATTTGTATTTGTTGTTGTTCTTTTAACCACCTTTGCTAAAAATGTTAAACACTTAAAAAGGCAAATGTGACAGCAATTAATTCTTGTAAGGTATTCTTCCATTCATTTATCTTCTGGACTGGTTATCCTCATGGGGGTTGCGGGTGTTCTGGAGCCCATCGTGGCTATGGGGAGCAGGAGGGGTACATTCTGAACTTTTTGCCCTGTGAATCATAGGGCACATGTAAAACAATCATTCACGGACATCCTGATATCTAGGGAAAATTTGGAGCATTCCGTCAGCCCAGCATGCAATTTTTTGGGGATGTGGGAGGAAGCCGGAGTACCCGGATGAATGGGTAGAACATCCCCACACTTGAAGCCCAGAATTGAACGGTTGGTCTCAGAACATTGTGTCAGAGTGCAAAAGAGCCTTAATGCCAGGAGAGAAAATAGGACTGCTAGAGTTTGCTACATGATCGCTGTTAGTAACGGAAAAGGTAGCTGCTCAATTGTCGCACTTCATCAACCACTCTAGGGATTTTATCGACAACGAGGGCCTCATTCGCTTATCTAGAAGAACACTTTAAGGACAGTCATGGTTGGTTATACAGATATTAAAAGGAATGAAATCCACACATCAAGCCAAAAATGTCCCTAACCATTTATCAAGCATACAGAGTTTTAAGTGGGATTTATCCACTGCAAGGTAAATCAAAGTAAAGTCAGTCTTTTCACTTTTGGTAATTATAGCAGCTTGGTTTTATAATGTTAATTTGGGTATTAGAAATTATTATACATCTTTTATAGCCCATATAACAAATCAATTACAACTTCTCAACTAATACACTTATCTACTTTCACCCATTTCTGTGTCATTTATTTCAATTATCCACCTAATATCTGTTTCCTTAAATTTCATCATGAAGCAGTTTTTTGGACAATTACTTCCCCTGACATTACATTTGATAACATTTTAAAGAACTTTCCATGGACTAATTTAAAAAATAATTTTAAAAAAGCTACTCTTACAATGAAGCATAATATAGCCTTTGAGTATTCATGTTGAGATTAATGGTTGCCAATACATGTAATGGGATGGATCAAAAAGACCTAATAAGAGATCATATAGAAGTATGCCTGCCAGACTTGATCAGTTCGAGTTCTGCGTGTGTTGGAGCGAGTGTGTCAAGGTGACTGTTTGAGGGTTAATAACTAGTGACCCAAAGAAGAGAGTAAATTGGAGGGCTTAAACTACACACTCGCACAGACATTTCATTTTATCAATACATTAGTCATACACAAATTCTTAATTCATTTCTTCATTCTAAATAATCCCGAATGTACCGTAAAACTTTTTTGTTCCTGTTATTTTATTTTATTTTTTTGCAATGAAGTGTTTAGAGTGTGAGCATGAATAGTTGTCCGTCTCCTAGTGCCTTATGATTGGCTTGCCACCAGTTTGAGGTATCCCCCTCCTGTTGCCTATAGTTGGCTGGGAAAGTCTCTGGCAGCCCCCGCCAGGATAAGCGATATGAAAAATGACTGAATAAAAAAAAAACATCTATTCAGAGAGACCTCTAAAATAAGATAAGGTTTAAAAAAATGTAAAAACAGATGGCTATTTGTAGGATTCTGTTTGGATAGAGCACCATTGAGGTTTCATACCGTATATTCTCCAGATAAAAGATGAATAGTGTAATTAGGTACATGCTGAAATAGTTTTTTCAGAGTCCTTCTAATACTGAAAATAGCTGCAGGTTAGAAAGCTGAAACACTGACCTCTGTTATTGTGTGCATTTAAAAGAAACCACAGCAGTGAGTGGAAAGTGCATAGTTTGAAGGATTTGCCCCAGAGTCTAATTGAATTTTGGAGGCTCTCTCATGCTCAGATTTATTATCTTGTAGTTTTGTATTTATTGTCAAAAATCAATTTACCCTCTTACAAGCTATACCAGGTGCCCCGGCAGATGAGTGGATAGCGTGTCAGCCTCACATTTCTGGGGTCCAAGGTTTGAGCCCAGGTTGGTCCTGCTGTGTGGAGTTTGCCTGTTCTGCCTGGGCTTGCGTGGGTTTTCTCTGGGAATGTTTGTCTGTCTCCCCATGCTCTGTGATTGGCTGGCCACCAATTCAGGATGTCCCTCGCCTCGTGGCCAAAGTCAGCTGGGATAGGCTCCAGCTGCCCCCACGACCCTTGGGAGGATAAACAGTTCAGAAAATGAAAGAATGAATAAACAAACTCAAACTAAACTAGCAACTAAAGATATCTGAAGCTTAAGAACTAATACATCCTCCCATATTTGTTTCATCATCATCATCCCCATTATTTTATGAATTACATTATTAATAAATACTAAATATCATTTATTAAACCTTGCTGGTTGTTTGCGCAAAGCTACAATATATTCTGCCATTCATGTACAATTGACAGGCTCACGGCAGTTTGCCACAGTTGTCCTTCAAATGCATGTTCAAGTTTCAGAGAGAACATTCTAAACTTGATGGCTTTCTATGACCTGGCCTTAGGCACCTTCTTACTAAAAATAAGATCAAGTTGTGGTGGTGTGTGTATCACCAGTAAAATGTCAAAATTTCCTAAATTAAACATTTATAAAACAAACTAATGTCCCTGTGCAAATTTTATTCCAACAATTTTAGAAATTACTGAATTAAAATTAAATTTGTTGCATGTGTACCTTTTGCATCAACCCTAAGTCCTTAGTACTACATTACACTGAAGGCCCAATGATTTTTTTCTCGACCCTTACATTTTTATGTTTTTAGTTGGTCTTCTCATGTATCTATAGGAGCTATCATAAAACTATACTTGTAGTCAGTTTGGCTGTTGACATGCTACAACTTGCCGTCCTGGTTTTGATGTAGAAGGAAGAACCTCGTACAGGTTACAACGTTAATGGATTTATTCTTTTCACGTATCGAAAAATTGCATTTCACCAGCAATAAAAGTAAGCATGCGGCAGTTGCGTGTCGCTATTAAATGAAATGTCATACTATGGCATAAAAAGAGATCTGGGCATTGTGACAATATACACAATTTTATAAAAGTTCTGAAACATCATGGAAAGGTAATGAGCTGTGTGACAGTACTGCCAAACTGGTACATAAAGCTATTACAATGGCAATTTTATCCTGTGTCACAAAGTTGAAAGCACCAACAAAAAAACATTGGAACGTTTGGGTGAGTGTAAAATTGTACATGTGGATTGAAACATAGAAAAAGGGGTAACACCTGCAAATTATTCGCATTATCACAGTTGAGATCCAATCCCACACACATGCACAACATAACCTGGGTGGAGGCAAGTAAGACTCCTGACTCCACATTCAATTCCAAACACAAGAAGAAATAGCCAGTCAAATGAAGGAAAAAAAATGTGCATACGTGCATACGTGTGTCCAAACTTGTTTCCCCGAAAGTCGCTGTCCCTAAAAAATCTAAGACTCCATAGGCCATACTGACATCCTTTCACTTTTTCTTATAAATAGATGTTCAGAATTAGGTAAGAATAAGATCGGGTTTAGAAATGTAGTTCAAGTATTAACTAATTTGCTCCCATTGGGGCACTGGATGTCAATTCCATTTTACCATGAGAGTTGTCACCACTCATTCAATTGCAGCAAGCCCTCCAGTAAAATTGGATTGGACCTCTATTGCCATCAATGGAGGTATAAGAAATGATTGTACAATACCAGCCTTTCAGGTTGAAATGGATTTTAAGGTTTATACTAATTGTTAATAGAAGGCTACATGCAACAAAATAATCCAAAATTATATCACACTAATAGAATTCCATACAGTTCTCGCCATATTTTGCAACATTTGTCAGGTTTTGACCTCTGAGCTATAAGAGAGACCGATGTTTAAGTGACTAGCTGCAAAGTGCACTGTAGGACTTATTTAACCATCTTGTGTGGGCCACATTTAATGATGTTTCCATAATTTGCTGCAGGCCAATAACTGGGGTTTGGTCACCCTTTCTTAATCCAATAATTATCAACACATCTTATCCTTGTCAGGGTCGAGGGGTACTGGAGCCTTTACCTGCTGACTTTGAGTGAGAGACATACTACACCCTAAACTGGTGACAGACCTTTTGCACTCACACCACCACTAAGTGGGAATTGATCCCATGCTGCCTGTGGCGAATGTGTAAAGGAAATGGAAGCACAGACAATCAAGGAGGATCTAGGTTTTAACGCTTCTCAATTTGATCGAAACTGTGCATACTTGCGCACAAGCACATAAAACGAATCCTTTGCAAAATCTCAGGTTTACGCAACACCTAGTGAGCCGTTGCATTGACGTATACATCTTCAGCACAGGAAGAAAAGATGCAATAGTCACTATCACCCCAATGGTGCACTAGTGTGGAAGAAGGTGTGAAGTAAAGATGTGAAAAAGCATCTGGAAAATTGAGAAAAGGGTCAAGAAGCACAGGACAATTGAGTTTAACAGATCATTTATTCTGAAAAGAAACTAGATGGTCAATTTAATGTGGTAACAAAAGAAAAATCTCAGCGTGCTTATAAGGAAAACTTCATAGATTCATAGAGGCTGTCTCACTGTGTGCATAAAAGGTAATGTACCTGTGTCTCAGTGGAAGAGAAACGTAATAAAGCTTACCCATAAACTGCTCTGGCTGCTAGAACTATCAAAACATAGATAAAAGACCAGTGTTAAATATTTGTAAAAGTGCACAAGAAAATTAACTAGAAGTGTGTTGTCATTGAAGTCTTTAATTTGCATTGCTTTGCTGACTTTTGCAAAGCAAAGAATGGGTGGTCATATTCTGTGAACCTTTTTGTGTATTTGTCAAATTGTACAACTCTCTCTACATTCCTCTACGCAAATGATTTCAGCATCTTTTTAGGAAGGAAATAATGACCCATGTTTGAATTTGGGTCATCTTGTAGCTTAATACACCTACGCTAATAGTTCACAAAATCCCTGCCCCAGATACTCAATGTTCAACATTTGAGTACAAAGACCTTGCAGAATGATATATGCGACTAACCAAATAGAAAAATATGCTGACCAACACAGCAGCAAATTCTTCAAAGCCTCACCACACCCATGCAGCTCTCTCCAAAGAAATCTGTGCCAGCCATTGTCATCACCGAGGACATCAATTCTTTGCGTGCCTCATTCAAGCACAGAAAAATGGAAAATAAACAGACCCTGTTATTACAGTGTTGATTATTAAGTATTAAAAGTTTAAATCAATTCAAAACTTTTTAAAGTCTTCCAACTACTTGGCTCATTGTATTCATTATTGGATGTGAGCGGTGCAAGATTTATTAGAAGCTGCATAAATACAACAGAAATGATAAACCTACAGGTATATAATGATGTAATGTACTGATTGTAGGCAGGCCATTCTGCTTGAAAGACTAACCACATAAGCCACTTTATCAGTTTAGCTAAGACATCCCTAAGGTTCAATTAGACTTTAGAGGCAGAGGCGGATGTAGTGGCAGACATATTGGGGGAGTTATGAAACCAGCAGACAATAGATGATAAGGGAGGTGATGCATGGTCACCAGTGAATGGTCTTGAACTAGTGGCAAATAGAAAAAGAAAATGCTTCCTTATTGACCAACCAGACAGGCTATCGCACAATTCATTTTCTGGTTACAAATGTTCTCTGAACCTATGCTTTTGTTCATTATTCATGGGAATTTAAGTTCCCAGTTAGATTATTATTGTTATCAATTTGTTTATATTCATTCATTTTCAACACTGCTTATCCTTGTCTGAGTCACATGGTGCTCAAGCCTGGATCTGACTGGTCGCCAGCCAGTCGTAGGGCACACATTGAGACCAGCAACCATTCACACAACCACATCGCCACTGAATGAGATTTAAACCCAGACAGCCTGCACAAAAATTGTAAGACTGGGTGGCATTTGTTTTTTTTAATATTATTATTATTTTCCTTTTTGTTTAAGTTTGTTTATACCAGCCACAAATTGTAGTTTCATAGTCCTAATGCAGGTGTGATGAGGGGACTTTTCCTTGAGACTCAAGTCATTTTTGCAGCCTCAAGAGAATGTCATGGCTAAATGCCAAAATATAGTGCTATGGGTTTATTGGTTGTTCAAGCAAAGAAAATAATAAACAACACATTAATCCTGGCAATATAAATGCTTTATCAGCCCTTCTTCTAAATCTGATATCATCTAAATTATTATTATTATTTTTTGCAATGGTCCACATTACCACAGTAGATTTTAAAGGCAATCGAATTTATATATACGTGAACTGCCCTATTTCAGCTCTAACAAAACACATCATTGTTGTAAACTTGTATTTGGTACTTTTCAGATTTTTTTAAATTACTATAAGAATTAACAGATATGTTTTTGAATGATGTCATTCAAGAAGTGCACAAATTATTGAAACCTTTCTGAAGCATCTTTAAAAAGAACTTTTCCCTTAAAACTATTGGTTGTGCTACCTTTGCCAGTAACTGAACTGGTCATTTGATTTGACTTAATCATCTTCCCATAAATATTGGAACTTTGGCTATAGTACAGTATTTCCAAAAGCACTGAGACACACTTCTTGGTAGATGGGGCCTTTATTGTTTTGTCTGTCATCAGTGGGATTTTCCCTTGGAACACTCCTATTGATGTCATTTTAGGCCAGTGACTTTCTGATGAGTGAATGGCCAGCAAAGCTTGCAGTTCTTTGGATGTAACCCTTGGGTTATTTTTTATGCTTTTGAGGCTCTGCATACAATACGTGGTACTGTATGACTTTTATCAACTGAGTTGCTATAGAGAAAAGAATGGGGCTAAGAGTAAAAGTGTGAATATTTTCAAGGCAGTTGGTGAATGGAATGATACCATTGACCTTAACATAGATAAAGTGTAACATAAATTACTTGTGTAAATTTTAGTGATGATATCAAATAAGAAATAATGGTTAGTGATCAATATGCATGTTAATGTTAGTTTGAACATTTCCACTTATTGAAGCATAAAATATTCAACATTACTATTTTTCCATGCAGATTTACTTTCAATCTAAGTGAAGAATTATCAGTCATTTAACCTCTCGAGATTAATTAACAGTAGTAGTTTTAAATCCGTAACATACACTGTTTTAACCTATTCTGCATAATTAGGATGTAAATCATTAGCTTTTCATATGGTTAAATATTGCATAGGAGGTTAGTTTACATTTAACTATATTAAAATCTCATTCCAAAAGATGTTCCCTCTGTAATGGCTTTTCTCATGACAAATGGCACAATCCCTAATTTGAAGTGCCCCAAAGCGAGAAACTGTATCTTTAATATTTCAGTGACAACATCTTTGTCTTGGGTTTTTAGCTAGCATAGCAATTATAACTGGAGTAGTGGGAGGAATTTAGGTAAAGTAATTATAGTGACAACATCCACTTGGGGGAGATCTGGGAGGATGAATAGTTTAACACACATCTGGCTTTTTAAATGAGAGGCGGAAAGCACTAATCAGGATCATAACGCCTAAATAAAATTATGTGCTTGGTCTTGTAATTCTGAAGTTACCAAAGCCATGAGACTTGTATTAAAATACCTTTTACCATAAAATAATGGAAATTGTAAATGCCAATAAAATCTATTCATCCATTGATATGGGTCAGTGTACAATCAACGATTTTGACATTTTCACTAATATTTTCTCTCACTCAGGCATTTTATAATACGCCAATTTCAGTATGAATGAAAAGAAAACTGAATCCCTACAGATGTGCCAAAATTATTTCCCAATAGCCTTTACAATAATAAAAGACTGATATTTGATGACATTGGCCAACCAATGGATCATTTTATGTTCTATTTATCTTACAGTCAACCCGCAGAATCAAATTCAAACAAATAAAGTCAGGTTGGAATTTTCTGTTATTGACCATGAGAGTTTCAAGCAAGTTGAACCATCACTGCTATTTTCCATGTGCACACAAGACTGTATACTGTATTTTTGCTCAGACAACCAATTAAGATACGATTTTGAGGATTGTGTGTGTGTGTGTGGGTGTGTGTGTGTTTGTGTGTGCATGAAGGTGCTTAACTAAAAGTTGGCCAGAAGCACGGTGGATCTTAGCTGAGGCCTCGGATCGAGCTTTCACTCTCAGCGGGAGTGAAAGCCATTCTATGAACATATCAACTCCTACACAAATAAACACACAGACCACACGTGTGCATTTGCACATTCGGAAGAAATATTTTCATCTGTTTCATACATACTAAACAGACTTTCTTGCGCATTAAACAACTGTTTCCGTATGATGAATGCAGTGTTGTTCACAATCTCCGCAATGTTTTTCCTGGTGAAGCCAGAAGTTTGATAGAAATTCCACATAACGGAAATGTGAAATGGAACAAATGTATATGGATGTCGTAAAGATGTGAGATGTGGGTAAGTGATGTTTTATCTAGTCTTGGTTGACTGTTGGAAGACTTAAGATTTTATGTTCTGGTTCTACTGCGCTTTTAATTTGTTGTTGTTGTTGTTGTTGTGTGTATCAGAAGCCAATACCTTTCAAAACACAAATCTGTTTTTGTTGTGGATCAAATACAAAAAAAACTGCAAAAACTGGAATGAATAAATAATCAGTATTTGTATTTATATACCAAACTGACATTTCAAATAGCATTGGAGTCAATCAGTATTTAAGTGTTGTGACCTTCCAGCAATGCCATCATGCGTCAACTGCTTCGTTGGCATCACTCTTGCTATTCTAAACAAAAATATATAAAATAGTTTTACCATAGCTATCCAGAAAATCTGCAGATTGACTTGTAGATGTATTTGAGAACACAGTAAGCGATCATGATGATGTTGCTAGCCTTTTTATACTTGGAGAACATGAAAAATCCCTTTTACTATTGTCGTAAAACCATGATGTTACATTAGCGTACGTATCTCTCATTCTTGAAGCAATATTTTTATAGACAGATTTGCCCTAACTAAAGGTCGTGTTGTATCACAACGTAAGTTACTTACCTATCCAATTAACGCACACATACTCTATATGCATAAACATGCATCACCGTGTTGATTTTAAATCTCATGCTCATCTAATCAGTCGCACTGTCTGGGATGTAGTATCTGCATTTGTGTGATCACAACTGTCTTCTCTCAGTGGCAGGTGCAGCAATTTCCTTTCCTTCTTTCCACCTCTCGCTTTAGCATTTTCTGCATATTGCCTTATTGCACACCTGCTAATTATCCGTGTTTACTTGGGAAAAAAAGAAAGTGTCCTATTGGGTGCTAAGATACCATTACATACCAGCATGCACACACACACACACCACAAAACATGCACACACTGTGTCACGTTAGGATCAATTATGGTTTGTAAAACCTATTCTGGTTTTGCAGCTAAAATTCAATTCGTATCATAATAAACCTGATAATGTAGTACTAGATATGTTATTATGATAACTGTTCAGACATAGGCTTTATCATCATCATCGAATCATCAAAAGCCTAATGTCATCATACACAGCTGCGTATGACGAAATTGGTGGTGCTACTCCACAAAAAGCGCTTTCCCAGTAAAAAAAACAAAACATTGAATTTAGTAATAGTTTTTAATGTGTTTGATAATATAAGGCTTGAATTCCGGTGTATGCCTCAGTGCTTATTTAGTTTTAAAAGAAAATAAATACAAAGTTAAAAAAAATATGAATACTGATACAACTGTGATTTATAGCTCCTTTGTTTCCAATAATACCGTAATCCTGAAACCAATGGTATTGGTGGAAATTTTTAATATTGCATTGTTTGAAAAGGGATAGTAAAAACGGAAGGGGAAGGGGAGCATTTTTAGCCATTCATTAGAAGTGGGATACCTTGTAATGCTTTAGTTAATGAGGCTTACGTTTTTGTTTTTGGCTGTTGAGTCCTTCAAGTCAATCTGTTGTGTCTCAGGTGTTTTGTTAACAGCCGTCTCCCCTCCTACAGAATGTTGTAATGTAATTTCCCAGTAGCAGGCAGTCAGTGGTAATCAAACAGAATTTAAGGAGGTCCAGTTAATGCAGTTTTCATAAAGACAGCCTAAGTTAATTTAAACTATTTCAGGTAATTAAAAAAACACACTTGACATTTTCAAATAACACAGAACTGGCCATTCAATACCTATTTGTATGCTGTCCAATATCTACAGTTGTGCTAATGCGTGTTTAATCCTGGCAGAATTGGAGAAATTCATTCATTCATCCATTTTCTGAATCGCTTATCCTCACAATGGTCGCAGAAGGTGCTGGAGCCTATCCCAGCTGACTTCGGGCCAGAGGCAGGGGACAGCCGATCGCAGGGCACAAGCAAACGGACAACCATTCACACACACTCATACCTCGGGGCAATTTAGAGTGTCCCAACCAGCCTACCATGCATGTTTTTTGGGAATATGGGAAGAACCTGACATTTGAAACCCTAATTTTAAGTCATTATCAGTTGTGGCAGTTTGATAAGGTTTTTTTAATGAATGTGTCCCACACTGTTCAGATCCAAATAAGTTACAATCAATTTTATGACATTGTCATGTTATCGCTCAATAATGGAATTTTAATAAGCTGAATAATGCCAGTACTTCTTTTTTTACCTACTTTCTTACTAAAACAACACGAGGTTAGCATAACGTCAAAAATATATATCTTCTTACCTTGCATTAAGAAATTCCACTACTGTCTTATTATTAAGTTATCATGTAAATCATTTAACCTTCATCCCTCACTATTTTCTGTTGGATGAAGGTTAATTGATTACATTAAAGGCATATTTTACAGGATTTATTGGGTACATTGCACCAATATAGCCAGCTAGGTTTATTCAACGAGATAATTTATCGATTACTTGCAATGGTTGGAACAAGTCTCCGGGGCACGCATGCATCTGTACAACCTGGCAATATAACTGTCTTCTGCTTAGACTTCAGAGTGGATTCATAATTTTTCACTAAATATCTTTGGTCAATGAATATTTCAGTAATCTTCACATTCAAGCATAACTGTGTCATGGCAAAAAAAATCACATGTGGAGAGACAGCAAGTATTGTGTTATTATTATTATTCACATTCTTATTTTTGTTTGCCATGTCAGTTGGTCTCGAAAGCACTTTGGCACATAGCTGCTACTTTGAAAAGGCAATATAAATAAACATTCTTACCTAGAATAACTTTTCCCATTCCATCAAATCATACTCGGACATTTTATTTAACTTTTCTATTTGGGAATTCTAGGAAAAATGTGGGTAAAAGTTCATGATATTTGCAGAACAATGCATACTTGAGCCCACATGCTTTTCTACCCATCCATGTCCAGACTGCTGCCCTTTACTCTTCTCCACATCAGCTCTGTCTTTCGTCAAAGGTCATACTGAATAAGTGCGGTTGATAAATGAAGTGCAGTAATAAAGAAACCAGCGCGTAAAAATCTGCCCGCGTGTTTATTGTCAGAGCAAGTTAGTAGAGGAAAACAAAATAAAATACAGTAAGATTGGCATTTTCATTTTCTTACAGACACTTGAGCGCTTGAATGGCTCTAATGGACAATAAACCGCCTTGAAAATGTACACACACGTGCCTGTGCATGCACTCACATTCACGCAGACGCACTCAATCACAGAGAGATATGACATTTACC
Organism: Stigmatopora argus; assembly: GCF_051989625.1. NCBI lineage: Eukaryota > Metazoa > Chordata > Actinopteri > Syngnathiformes > Syngnathidae > Stigmatopora > Stigmatopora argus. Next base: position 16,613,217 of record NC_135395.1, read on the forward strand.
AGCCATTGTCTTTTATAAGGAGAGTAAATCCAGTCCATAGACTGGGATGTGAGAACGACCAATGTTAGTTCGTCATCCAAATGTCAGCTGTTGAATCTAAAATGCAAATGATTTTTGAGTTCTTTTTAATTCCATCTTTTGAACTTAAAGAAATCATTACTGAGTCCGAGACGGCTGTTTACTTATTGATGAACAACAGTCAGGCATCTCCAGAAGCGCCGACGTGCTCGCCCTGCTGGTAGGAAAGTGCAACAAATCAAAATGTGCAACAGGGATGGAACGGTTCAGCTCGAGATGGTCACTAATCAAAGTGTTTAATGTGGGGACAGAGGATCAGAGCACATAACAAATCAACCCCTGTCCAAAATGTGCTTGCCGACTGAAACAAATCAGGCTGACCCGGCCTCATGTGAGACGTGTTCTTGTCATGGAAAAAAAGGGCAGGAAAAACACACTCAAGCTGCTGACATAAAAAGACAGATCAGGCATGAAGGTGATCATTGACACAAAGATGGAAACAAGACGGAAAAAGAGGAATCATGCGTTGTCTAATTAGTTTTGTTCTCTGTGATTGATCCATTGGTTTCATTGCAGATGTGCGTGCCCTAAGTATCCACTTGTGTGCCTCTGTGTTTGCCTGACCAAGTGTAATGGTATTCCAATTGGAAGGCAGCCATGTAGAACCGGAGAGTAACTGCCTGGGAGATTCTCAGCTTTACTTGCCATCGATGACAAAGAAAGAGAGAGCAATTGTTTGTCGAAATTCTTAGCCATTCCTCTAAATCTCCCCTCCCTTTGTCATCGCTCTAGAGGTTTCCTGTATGCCCTTGTTTAAGTGTGAATTCACCTGTGAAATGTCTTCTTGGATTCCAACAGCATGCTTGACAAGCTTTGTAGATGGAGATAGAGAATGAGGAGCTGATGACCCTGGTCCCTGCTTCCATGTCAGTCAGAAATGCTTCATCAGACAGATGAATTGCTTCCAACAAGGAAATGATGCATTAAGCGCTTTGTGGGATTTTGAAATGTTTTCATGATTAAATCATTCAAATTGGCATGATGTTCGCTGCTACCGGCACCAGAGGCTTCACAATGCCAATGCAGCCCTCGATTATTGGTCCTGAGCCATAATGGATCAGTAATGACATTTGGCATAAAAGAAAGACAACCAAAAGACTTGCAAAATGATGGTTCACTAGTTTCACAATCCTACATAAACAATGAAAACATTGTGAACACTAAGTCTTATTCCTCTACTAGCAAAAAGAAAAATGAATAACATTACACAATATGAACCCATAATATCTTGTAGAGCTCATAAACCTTACCCAACAACTGTGTCCAACATTTCCTTACAGGATTTTCAGGTCCAGTTGACAAATTGACTTAATTAAATTTATGACATTCCAAGATGTGCAAAGGCTATATAATTACAGTTGACTTAACTTCCACTTGTAGTACTCTAGTTAAAATTACTCCGAGTGCTTCTGTCTCAAACAATGAGCATACATCTTACCTCCTTACAATGCAGAGTACAGCTTCCACTCTTATACATGCGTGTATATTTGTCATGTCATATTCAACGTATTTATATTTTGACAACATTGCTAAAACAACAAATCACTGGAAGTGAGGTTTCTAGTTTCCAGTCAACATTTTTTTTATATCGAACAGGAAAGAAACCATCTTGATAGATTGTGTTTTTAAATTTACATAAAATAATATCACAGTTGGGCTGAGCGCCTGAGTGGTTATGGCATCAGCCTCAAAGCACTGGGGTTCTGGGTTCAAATCCAGGTCCACCTGTGTGGAGTTTTCATGTTCTCCCTGGGCCTGTCTTGGTTTTCTCCGGGCACTCCAGTTTCCTCTTACACCCCGAAAACATGCAGGGTAGACTGGTTAAACACTCAAAAGCACCCCCGCGACCCTTGTGAGGATAAGTGAATGAATATTTAAGATCAACTTGAAGTGTAGTTTGAGTTTATCCGTGCATGGGCGTCAAATACAAATAAATATTGTCATTCACTTCGAAAGTATGTATTACTGACTTGCAAGACTCTGAATTCTCAGTTCTTTGGTGAACCATTTCTAATGACGCAAACTAGTATTAATATTGAAGCTTTTATTTAGTGTTATATCTTGATACAAGCATGTGATGACTCAAATAGATTTTAATATTTCATAAATTCTGAGGCGAGCAGGTGGGCTTACAGAAGGCATGTGAATCACACCTACAGTAAATAGAAAAAAAGTCTCACTTTATATTTTATCTGCCACACTTGTGGAAGGAAGGGTTAGAACTGTAGCTAATTCCAGGGTAGAAGCCAAAAGAGCTGGCAGGGAAAGTTTAACTAAAGGTTTCACAGGCTAGTAACACATTACAGAAATTACCACCTATCAGTACAGCTATCAAATACAAACAACAATTTGAGAAAACTGTGAATGAGCTTAACCAAAGAACTTACATGCTGTTCCCTCAGGTTTAGGTGTGTACAGCTTGAACATCTTTAACTAAAATATGAATTATACATTCATGCAAAATTTGTCGTTAGTGAAATAAGTGAATCATCGGTGAAAACAAATTAAGCTCATAAAAAATGCAATAAATTTCAGTTCACCTAACATCATTTGGTCAACTTCCAGATACAATAGATGTGTTAAAAATACACATTATATTGCGTATTTTGAATTCCTTTCTGACTTATGCATTTCAATAATATTTATCTTTGTGTTGGCAGCAGTTCTACAGTCAGTTTTAGTTTTGCTTATGTATACCTACCTATATAACTAACAATTTTTAAATTAAATTGTGTAAATGTATACAACATATTTTTCTCAAATCCTTTTCATTTTCATCATTATTTGTCTACATAGTCAGTATTTTCCCCCTATTTTATGCAATGCATTATTCAATGATATACAATAGTCGTGGAATAATTTCATTTGCATTTTCTTGTAAATTCTTATTGAATAAACCTTTTTCTGGCGAGATGATATCATGTCACTAGATGCAGATCATCGTTTTCTCTCATTTCCCATGCATAACCTCCGATAAAAACATTATAATTTGATCTAGCAGGTGTAGATCACACGTTCAATGTCAACTATTAAAATTTTAGCAGTAGCCTAAGTAGGTTTTCACAACAGTTATTGTTTGCAAATATTATGCCACATACACCCCCGCAGGAGGAACTCGCAATGTGTGATACTATCTCCCACAAATATGCCACACTCCCATCAAACTAAGACCACATCACAATAAGCTCATATTAAACACAGCTGTAGTCTTCTGCTTTAAGGGACTTGTTTTAGTTCTTTAGCATATCTACTAAGCATCAAGGAAGTTAAAAAAGCAATAAGCTAACAATATCAAAACTCATATAATAATATAAGAAAAGAATATAAAATGCAAAAAACATTGATTTTTTATGGTTTTGTTTTGAATTTCATAGTTTCAAAAGACCAAGGTATACACAGAAGGAGATAGGAAAAGGCAGTTTATAGGGAAGGCTAAAATAAATAAATAAAAAACTTTCATGGAATTCATGGAGTGAATCTCTACATAATTTGGGGTTTCCAGGCATATTGCTATTCTGTTAGCCCAATTTAATGAACTAATTTCATTTTGTTAAACTGTGTTCATTTTAAAAATATGATTTTTTGCAAAGAGTATATGAGCATCATTTAGATACAATCAGGCCATCCAGCTGTGTTTTGTCTGATCGTGGATTAGCCTTGTATTAGTCATGAATCATATTTTATTTTGGTGTTTTAGTGACAATAAACACACTATTTTTTTTCTATGTAATGACACCAACAATAATTGGAGATTTACTCATCTGGAGAAAGAAGCTAATTTCTTCTACTTTCATTCTGCATTCCAGTGGAAATGGTTTTCCCACAAACTAAAGCTGCAGTTAAAAATGACTTGCTAATGCTTTAAATTTGATATGCAAAACCTTTAAGTTTGACTTGTATTTTATTCACTTTTCATGTCAGTATACTATATCCCCGGGAACATTATTCTAAACTCACATTCAAATATTGTTAGTAAGTGTTAAAAAAGCAAGCTTAGCAAAAATGCTTTCACTCTATCATCCTTCTCCAGCTGCCTTTGAGGCACGCTTGCCCTGCCGTACCCTGCGATCTTGCCTCAGTCATTCATGCCCAGAATACTGAACACCACCAACAGTGACTCCTCAGTGATATAGTGCAGGAATTAGGCAAATAGCGGGTCATTTCAAACTGCTGTTTCTTTAAGTCAATCTGGCTCAGGGAGCACAGAGGCTAAAAATAAACGTATTTGTTACATTCATTCATCTTCCGAGACACTTATCGTCATGAGTGTCACAGGGTGCTGGAGCCTATCCCAACTAACTGTGGGCAGTCAGTGGTGGCTAACCAATCGCAGAGCACCAGGAGATACACATGTAGCATAGGGTCGAATCCAGGTCGGTCCACCTGTATGTACCCCGGGCCTGCGTGGATTTTCTCTGGGTCCTCGGTTTCCTCCCACATTCCATAAACATGTATGGTAGGGTGGTTGGACACTCTAAATTGCCCCTAGTGTGAGCGTGAATGGTTGTCTGTCTCCTTGTGCCCTGTGATTGGCTGGCCACAAGTTCAGGGTGTCCTCCGCCTCGTGCCTGAAGACAGCTGGGATAGGCTCCAGCACCGCACACAACCCTTGTGAGGATAAAGCGGTTCAGAAAATGAATTAACGAATACATGAATTTCCTTTAGACTTACCCATATATTCATTGTTCTTTCTAAGGGGACTTTAGTTTTTAATTCACTTGAGTATTATGAGGCACGAATGCAAAGATGTGCCACTGACTCTCTATTTATATCAAAATAATGCTTATTTATCTAATTGATTTTTTTAAAGTTTAAAAACTCAGCATGTCAACATTTTTAAGTAATCAGTTAAACATCCTATTGTGCAACTTCATATCATTTATTTGGCGCTCCTATGTTTGTAATATTTCACATACGATGACTGGCACACTACAAATGTGCTTGTTATTTTAAATGATGAGAGTTGAATCAGCATACCTCATTTTCCTTTTCTCAGCATGTCCATCTTTGTCTCACTCGACCATCATCTCATTCAAGCTACTGTCTGTCCTTCTCCTCCCTCCCATTTCTCTTAGTCCCCTCTCTCCTCCCCGCTGTTTGCTAAAGATGACTGCAATATGATGAAGTATTTCCTGTCATGATTATGAATTAGCCTCTCCATGTATCCACAATACACACTGCTGCAACCACATACACAAGCGTTGGTACACACCTCAATGGGCCCATGCATCATAGCAAGGTCTCTTGAGTCAGTTGAACAGTGATGTCATTGATCTCAGTCGGCTTTCAACGAGGAGACTGGTACACAGAGGAGCCATGACACACTCATAAAAGAAGACAAAATGATGTTTTGCTACTTTTCCATGGCCGTGGTGTTATTGATATTTTGGTGGCACTAACCAATTAGGTAGGGCACATAACAGGGGATTCTACTGTTTTTCTATTGGATTTTTATTGTTAACATTTGTCTTCAAAAAGCAAAAAATCATTCATATTTAATTTTCATGTCACTCCTTGCACCACCAAACAACACCATGGGGACTTGTGGTTAAGCAGGTGGTTGAGTCATTTTTTTTTACCAGGTCTACTCAAAAAGGCAGAGTACAGAATGTCCAATCAAAACTGGCTCACAGCATCTTATGATAGCTTCTTCTTCCAGGCTGTATGTATAATGACTGGGGGGTGAAGGGTGGTTGGATTGGTGTTAGACTAAAGGGCATGTCCCTTGATTTACTGCCAAGAGAAAAGGGAGTCAGATAACCACGTACCTGGATAATTACTCCCAAACAACAAATACCACATTATTTTCATTTCCAACCCCCTACTTTCCATGAATTATAAATTGCTTACCACAAAGAGAACAAATGCAATTCTCCATTATTAACCCAAAGATTGACTCACCCGAAATGAGGAAGCAATAGAGGTCATTATTCAAAAGTAGCCTTTCATCGAATTAATAACTGTTAGAAACACACCAATTGAGGTACTGTAAATCATACCACTCATTTTAATGTCAACAAGTCAGATTTAAATATTAATTATTCATGATTAACATGTATATTTATGAAAAAGTAATTAACCACACATCTGTTTGGACATGAAAGAGTTTAAAAGTGTTAACAAGTACAAGCTGTGTTGTAATGGAATTTTTCTTGGTGAGACAGAACATTGTTTTTCAAGACTGCAAATTTGCTAGGAACATTTTGTTAAAAGGACATTATCTTGCAGCATATGTCACAAGTCAGGTTAAAGAAATCATTCAAGCTAACATTATCTAAAGACCCTGAATCTAAAAGCCGTAGCACAACAGTTTCACTCATGCGTGGCGTGGTACTCCCAACATGCAAAGCCTTTGGCATGCAAGATACAATGACACACATCATCTGTTTTTAGAATTTGAGGTCTCTTTTCCTGGATGTTATTATTTTTTTTAATTATATACTGATTTTACCTGCTTAGAAAGTATATGCTTCGCAAATTAACAACCGGGGCAGTTGGTTGTGTAGTTGTAAAATAAGCATGTTTTTGTGATGAATAATTTGTTTTAGCAGCAAACCGAGTAAATACAATACATTTAATAAAATGGGGCCACTGCCTGAGTTAATGAAACACTGAAAATAATTCATGCTGAGTATTACAATCTAAATTATTTTACTGTGCCATGATATACCATACTACAAATGTTGTTGTTTTTTCCTAAACAACATAACACACAGGCACAGATGTGTTCCGTCACTTTGCTGATGGTGCTAAGTGTAATATTTTCAGCATGACCTGGCAACTGGCTCTTTTCACACTTTTCAGCCTTGCGTCACGCACTCGAGTCATTTCGTGTCAAAAATGCTCAAAATAGTGTTATTTGATTGAGTTGGTCCATGCCTCAAGCTAGGAGACCCTGAGCCATTGGCATGTACTATGTTTCTGAAGCCATTTCATTGCCTGCAAAAATGTCAGCAAAACAAAACGAATGGCATCCCAACTTACTTTACCAAATTATCACTTGTTGACCTTTGAATTGTCTGTCTACCAACTCAGAGTTGGCAGATTCTGTAAGAAAAAGAGAAAACAAATCAATGACGTGCAAGGACTATGAAAATGCATTGTTCCCAATGATTGTTCCTTTTTTTGGGAATGAATCTCCCCTTGAAGCAACATGAATAAACACAGCGCATTACTTGATAAGATACTTTATTCACCCTCTGATTAAAATTATCTTCCAACATGGTGCCTTAGGTAGATAGGTTTAAACTCGTAGGATTGTGGTGATTCATTCATTTTCTGTACTGCTTATTCTCACAAAGGTCGCAGGGGGTGCTAGAGCCTGCACACCCTGAATTATTTATTTTATCATTGTCACAAGCAGTATGGTGACACTGTTGGCTAGAACTTTAAACCACATGAGATGTTGCGGTGTTAATCCTGGCTGGCACAACCACAAAAACCACATCTGTCAGATAAACCATATAGATGACAGTGACAAGATAATACAAGTCCCTGAATTTTGTATTCCAATAGATTTTTTGAAATATTTTATTTTTTAATTGTTAAAATCTATGTTTCCCATTATACTAAATGCTCATCACCAAGAGAACAAAAAAATACATTTCGTCAACAGGCACATTAATACAAAACATTAAAGTTGCACTCCTTCCATTTTTTTACATTTGATGACTGTGTTTTGTAGTTTTAGAGCCACTGTATATACAGATTTTATCCATTCATCTATGCCAGAGTGGGAAATCTAAACTGTCCCGATCTGCCCCAGGCGTTAACTCTGTAATATACTGTATATACTTAGTTTTGTTTTTGTTGTATTGAAACTATAATTTCTTTCTCATATTTGTTTCTACAACCCATGGTCAAATTTCCTATAGTAATAATTCCTGCCAACTTTTTACAACTTTGGTCACAGAGTTTTTCCCAAACAGTATGGTGGAAACTAGCCCTTTCTGAAAAATAGCCTCAGGCATAGAGAAAATGGGCATCCATTCCTGCAAAGTTAATCAAATAAATGCAAAAGGTCACATTCAAGACCAAACATAAAATAAACAAACACATACAGGCATTTTTGTCGTCCGAGCAGTAACGGAACAATGAATACAAAACATGCTGTCAATTGGAGACCCTTGCGTCTGAACATCCATATCAAAAGATATATAATTACAGGTCAGAACAGGGAGAGAAACAAGTTTGCTATCAGGTACGTGGGCAGCCGGTGGCATTGTAAGAAAAAAGGCCAACAAGACTCAAATTGGCGTTCATTTCAATTCCACATCAGTCAACAAAAAAGAGCCCTCTTGGTTTCCATAGTAACAAGTCTTACAGGTGGAGCCACTATCTATCAGGGTAACTACAACAAGCTGAATAGTAAACTTAATGTTTAGATAAATAGACTCATCTAGTGTCATGCAAATATGCTTGTTTTCCAAACAGAGGATTTGGTGACCCCACAAATACCACGAACACACAAATCCCAAGGTTTTGTTACATTAATTATTTAATAATCTCCTTTGAACAATAATGTAATGACAGTAGCCAATAACTTGCATGAATACAATCCCTCTTTATCGTCCCATGAATGATTCATCATCCCTGAACAACAAAGCCTGATGGTTTTAATAACAAGATACCATTTTCAATCTTGCAATTACTGATTGCAGTATGGAAGTGACCATTATCAGCCTATCCTAAATTTTATTTCACACACAATTTGATTTGTAAGTACTGTTGTTTCCTCTAATGAATTTAACTGTTGATATACTGCTAATTTAAACCTACATAATAATGGATGATGTACATATACAATAGATTGATTCATCAACAGTGCACTGTCTTCTGTGTGTCTTGATCGCAGCCTAAACCCTGAGACAGGATCACAAAATCCATTTTTATTAGCAAAAGTTCCGCTGAAGTCATTTACTGCTGTGTTATAACCGTGTTAGTACTTTTTTATTTGAAGTGATCACTAAGGTCATTCAGTAGACTCGGCAGCTCTGGCTGATGGTTTCTGTCAACAGAAGGCACTGTGTATGTTTTCTTTTTTTATTATTTGTTTAGGTTTTTTTATTTTTACAACATTCACCCAATAAAATGCGAGAATGCAGTTGTTGAGGTTAAAAAAAACACAAACACTTTGAGTCATGCATGGATTGATGATTGGGTATTGAGGCTGTGTGTTAGAAACCGTCCTGTCTACCTCCAATGCATTTTTTTACATAATATTCAGAGCGGAGAGTGGCAAAAATAGTGTTGGTTGCAAGAGTGTGCAAACATAGTAATGTCACTAGGGAACCAACTGTAGTGATTCACAAAACACTCAACTAGCCTACACTGGCAAACACTAAAATGTACTAAGAGTACTGTAGGGTGACCCTCGAGACAAGGCCCAGTCTAATATCAGCTCTAATGTTCACTGTGTACTGGTAATCCTTGATTTAAACTACGCATAAGTATTTGTTTGAAGAGGTGCTAATGTTCCAGTGTACCTGGGGACAAAATGCCTCTGAAGTTGCACTGATGTTTTGCATTGTATTGAATTCTCAGGTTGGAGGTTATTGTTCACACTTTTATCCGATTTAAAAATACACTTAAACATTTCCCATTTCCCAACATGCTTTTCTAGAATTACAAATATGGAAAGTGCTTATCAGAGCATTTCATGTTGTTGAAGTGTTTTTCCTCTTTATGAGACGTTGTCAAAAACATTGGATTAGCTCATGTTTGAAAATACTCCTATCGCAGAGGTTGTCAGGCAGATTAAGAAACTGGCAAAGTTTCTAAGAGTGTCATCATTAAAACAGAACATTTGGCCTTTGTATCTTCATGGTATGTGGTGAAAATGTTTGGAAGAAGAAACCTGAATAGGCTTCACTCTGAATCAAAGACGTGCCTGCAGGCATAGCAGTACACCAGGCCCAGATTTGTCTTTGTCCCATGCTAGCATTAAGAACGCTGCTTGCCTCTTATTCCACACAAACAAAAATAGATAATATGCACCCATGCAAACAACCAGTCTAGATGGTCTTGCCAGCCGTTGGTTACTCAGCTCACAAGACATTTGATGACTAAAACTAGGTCAGACGATAGTTTAAACACCGCTCAAAGGCTTCAGGTTGTTCCGGCCTAACAAAGAGTGCTTCTAGTCAATCAGTTTAATCCATGACGTTTGCTAAAGCAGATTTATGTGTGAATCCCCTATATTAAAAAACAATCCATACTTGGCATCTGGTCCCCATATCATCTGCTCAGCTTTACAAAATGGGTTTTCTATAAAAAGAAGGAAATATGATGAAAACAAGGGAGTCATCTTTGGATTCCATTCTTGTTAAAATTAAATGCAACTTGTTGGGTGGCCATGATGCAGATGGTAGTGTAGGGTGTCCAAAAATGAATGAGTCAGCATTTAGTCATAGTTTGGAATGATCCACTTTTTGAAAGACCTAAACTAACCATTTAACTTTAAATAGTTTGCAGGGGGCATAGCAGTCTTTGCATGGGATAAGCACTGTCCTCACATGTATATGGTGTAAATATCTAGAAGACTTTCCATCTCCTTGTCCCTCCATGTCTAACTCATGTTAGCTGACTTAATGCAAACCAAACATTTCCTATAATGCCTTTACCTTCAGAAGCCTATTACATGCAAATAGTTGTGTGATTTAATCATTGGTCTGAACAACGGCGTGGTCGCTTTCACTCATCAACCGAACCATATCACGGCTTGCTTCTTAGCGAACCGAGACCACGTCCAGTGCAAGGTCTCGGATTGGCTGTTTGGTGTGCACCAGAGATTGCTGGTTTGTGTTCACACAAGCCCAAATGGTGCGTACCACAGATCTTACAGGGTTTGGTCCGTACCAAACAGGGCCGGTGTAAATAAGTCTTTATTTTTATTTGGAAGTTGTTTTTCCAACAAATAAAGGTGTCATACTCTCATATTTATAAAAATAATTTACACAGTCTGAATTAGTCTACTATGGCCAAAATTCTTGGTCACCTGTGAAAGCTATTTAAACAAAGAATGATGCTGACGTAATTTCAGATTAGGCACTGAAATAAAAGGATACCCACATTGTAGTTGACCACCATGGATGCACAAAAACACATTCATAGGCTGAGTCCAGAACATGCTATCTAAGCAGAGTTTTCTGACGGGATTAGTTTGTCACAATGGTGAGGTCAGCAGTTTAGAGATAGAGCTGGATTCTGATAGTCAAAGACAGCGCTGACACTATCCCCACTAGTCAACCAGTTTCCTACTGTACACATGCTCACGGCGTGCATCTGTGCGCAACGCCACTAAAATACATGACCTTTTAATGACTGTCATACCTGTCAACTTATAAGTTTTTCCCGTATTTTACATGTTTTTTGATCATTTCAAATTGTGTACACCGTATAACAACTTTTGTATGGGAATTTTTTGTTTTGTTTTTTTTAAGTATGTTTTTTTTTGTAAAACCGATCTCGTTTTACCCATTTCTGCTCTAATCTGGATGATATCGGTCGCTGGTACCAGACGAAAACACCATTGTTGACTGCTAATTTTGTCATGCTTTGAGCATGATATGCGCACGTGCATTCCCCTTTCACACGTCCTCCTTTTCAGTATGTGCCCCGTTGCATTTGTACGATTTATTATTGCTTAATAAGGGGAATTGCAATCAATAGTAAGGGGAGCAATTTGCCGAGGTTGACAGGCATGCTGTTTTTATTATTTTTTCTTGTAACGTGCTATCTTTAGTTATGAAATTAAATGTTTCAGCAAATCAACATGATGCTAAATTATTGCATGACTAAAAATGTTGCCCTTTCTTAGTTTGTTGCATTGATAATACACCAGAATCTGGTATCTGTACAGGTCAGTTCTAACTCAATGCTCTCCTAAACTGCTCCATGATTGAAGTGACCCCAATTCCCTTAATTGACTTTATTTCTAAAGAGTATGGCCGGCATGGTGAAATAGTGGTGAGCACGTTCGAATCCTAGTTCTGAGATCAAGAATTCAATCAGTTCCGACCTTACTCTGTGGAATGTGCATGTTCTCCGTGTGTTTTCTCTGGGTATTGCAGTTTCTTTCCTCATCCCAAAATCATGCATGAGAGGCTAGTTGAACACATTTACATAGTCCCTAGATATCAGCGTGAATGTGTGTTTTGTCTCTGCTCTCTGATTGGCTGGCAACCAATTCAGGGTGACCCTCAAGACTTAGCCATACGGATGGGAGGGGGGCAATTCCACCTGGCCCCCTCAGATATTTATGGTTTTGGTCTGCTCGAATATTTGACGTTCTGGCCCGTAGCCTGCATTGGTTTACTCCAGCTACTCCATAAGTTCGATACTGATTGTTAATGTGTATTGAGCTCTGCAGTTGGCTGGCACCCAGTTCAGATTGTACCCCGCCCCTTACGCATAGTTAACTGGTGTATGCTTCAGCAACCCCATGAAAATAAGTGAATGAATAAAAACTGAATAGGTTTATGTAGTCATTTTAAAATGAAAGCACATACAATACAATAACTATTTCATTTCAAAACAGGTAGTTCTAGGAAATGCAGTCTGCTTATGATGTGTTAAGAGTTACAGTTGATTCTGTGGTAAGAAATACTATAGCTATTTTCTTGGATTTAGTCTAAAACATCCAGACCTTACTAAACTACAACTCAACTGTACTACTTTCTGGGGTCTCCATTGTTTGCACACAATTCTACAAAGTCCCTAGATACAGATTCACTCTCCACAGTACAATAACTGCTTCTCTATTCCTTCCTATACCAATATGTGTCTCCCAAAAGACAGAGTCGAGTAAAACTGTCAAATCCCAGTGATGTAAGGCTGTGTAGGGCAGCTTGGCAAAGAGCTTTATACAAAAACACATAGACGCCCGCACAACCCGACTCGGCTACACACAGAGTGCAGAGGTAAGCGGGTATTTGACAGTAGACCTTCAGGGAGATAGAGAAGCTACTGCTGCCCTAGGGGAGGGAGGTGAGTTAAGAAGAATGAAACAAGGAAGACAAAATTTGCTTCTCCTTGGCCGAATAAAATATCTTATGTAGCCAATGTGTGACTAGGAGGCGGGTCAATTGGAAATACTCACATTTGATTAAAAATCAAAAGTGGCATTTCAAAATGTGTGACAACAACTGTTTTGTCTACTCTTCTTAAATATATATATTTTTTAATCTGAATTTGCACCATTTTTCAATTCATTGGCTGCCATTGACAGCTTTTGAATTGACCACACAGTAACTTTGTCATATTACTATAATTCAACACTAAAACTAAGGAATCACGTTGAAAAGTTTTTTACTGTTCTGATTCAGAAATTAACCCAATCCATTAGGGCTGGGTGGATCGTTTCCAGCTTCTCCAGGTTCAAATGCACTGGATGTTAGTCGCTGTCAATGACACTGAAATATGACCAGTCAATCCCAAACATCTCAGTTAAAATTGATTTGATGTCTATTGCTGTCAATAGCTGCAAATGTGCAAATGAATCTCCCTGTCTGAAAAATGTCATGTATTTTACTTTTAGGTAATTTTGCTGAATAACAAACCAAACACCAAAAAACCCAATCCCAATTTTTTTTTTGAAACGTGCATACAAAGTTCTTTGGAAAGGTCATAATTTCTGAGTTCTGTGAAACAATGAACACCAGAAGTCACGCCAAGACAGAAGAGTGACATATGTGCAAGTGCAAAATTTGCCTTGTTTAAAGGTCATCTGTCACCTCTAGGGCCACTCAACTGCAGCTGGCTTTTTTGTCACAGTTCAGAAATGTGAATTTTACTTCAAAAAGTCTGTAAATACTCCAGTGAGGGACGCGTAGCGTGAGCAACTAGTGATGTGTTCTTTGAATGGGTAACAACAGCACGTCCCTGAAAAGTTTACATTTGAGTTGGTGTCATGTCCTCTCTGACATTGCAGTGTGCATTCATTCCGCTAGCTGCCATCAAGGATGACACCACACAGGTACAAGAATAAAAAAACAAAAAGGGCACCAGGCTCAGACAAACAGAAATGCATGGTTCAAGGGGAGGGAGTAAATCACGTTGTGAGAGTGCATTTCGTGCAACCTTTCTTTTCTGCCCCCTTATGTGTCCTGCATATTAATGAAAATATCCGCCCTGTGTAAAATGGATCATGCAGTTTGCTTTTGTTTACGTGTTTTTAGCAAATGATGCAAAATGTATTTTGAATACTAACATTTGTGTATTAAAGAACGTTATTCACTTGCGGTTTCAATGCTCCAAGATGTTAAAATGTCAAACTTAAAGCAACATTGAACAACAATGTTTAATCCCGCCAAGTTCAATAGATAGGCTAACTGTTTTGCTAGACCGCTTCTAATAGTTTTCAGTCATAAACGACTTTTCGATCCATCCTGCTTTAAAATATAGCCATAAGAAAATAACAGATGTTTTTGTCATCTGAAGATTTCAAATTAAGCTCGTACAGTAACTCACTCTTCTCGATTGCTTTATTCTTTTCTTTTGTCTTCCTTTTGGCCTCTTTCCATGCACCATTTTATTGCCAAGGACTTTATAGGTCCATAAACTGTCACCCATCACATTAACTCTCACACGCACACACACACACACACACACGCACACAATTACAAACAAACCGGATCACGGCGGACATTTTCCCCCAGCCTTTATGGAGCTATTCTGCACTCTGTCTAATTCTGGGAGTCCAGTGTCTAGTCTCTCTGAGTGATGGATTAGTATACTCCGAGTAGGTGGAGATGAGCAAGGTCAGTCAAACTGTTGTTTTGACGTTGTGCTTGTAAAAGCATTGCTACTGTAAGTTTCCATGTAAGAAAACAGTGCAAAGTTTAACTAGACCGTAAGATGTCTCCTCTAAGAAAATGTAAGTTATATCTATGTATATATATTTACATATCAGTAGCAATTAATTAGGACATTAAATTATCCATCCAAAGTTAATGAACACTTCCATATATACAAGACCTGTTCTAAAAATGTGATTTTTTTTTTTTTCCCCAAAATATAATACAATGAAACAGGTTCATTGTTCATGGACCCCAAGATTGGTTGTGTGTAAATGCAAAACCCATTTAAACAATTTTATTTAAAGAAATAATTTAGGCCCTTCCCTTTGGTCTCTTAAGTTTTTCCTTTTCTCCCTTTTTGTTCTGGACTACCTCCAAGCTAAGTATGTCCAATAGAGTGAAACAAAACAAAAGTGTCCCATAAAACACTTATTTTTAGGACATGCATGCCAATGCATGCACTTGAAAACTCACACACTCAGAAACATGCATCCATCACGAGTGATGTACTGATAATTTGCAGTCAAGCTATCCAAATTCATTATGCTATGAAAGCAGATTGAATACATTTATGTCCTTAGCTTTCAAGGAAAAAGCACATACTCCAGTTTCTTTTTAAATTGTAACAATTTCACTCGGTAAGCACTGCTCTCAATTGCATTTACTTGGCATGTTTGCACTTTGTGCAATATCTCAAACATTTACAGTAAATGGATTTAAAAATAATAATTAAAAAACCGCATGCTAGGATTCAAATTTACAATGTCTGAGCTGACTACTTATGCACTTCCTACATATCTATGTTGTTGACTAATTATTATGTTGACTACTTATTATGTTGACTACTTATTTATTCATTACTTATTTATTGATTATTTATTGTTATTATTCATTGATTATTTATTTATTATTGTATTATTATATTATTGATTATTTATTGTTATTATTCATTATTATTCATTGATTAGTTATTTGTCTATTTGATTATTTGTGCACTTTATAATAATAATAATAATCAGACATAGGCTTTGTCATCATCATTGACTCGACAAAAGCCTAATTGTCATCATACTCAGCTGCGTATGACAACTTCACAGCTTCGTGGTGAAGCTTAAAAATTAATTATGTATAATGACAAAAGCATTCAATCTAATGTCAACCTTGAAACATATTGCCTTGAATAACTACAATATGAAGTCAAATCTTTGCACAGCTGAGTGGTTGACATCAACTTTCCAGCATTAAAGTCTATCAAACTTATGCAATATTTTTGCTACTTTCAAAATCATTCAATTCAAACAACATACTTCCCCTGTCTTCAGCAAAAACACCCCATATTTATTTATATTTCCTTTATTTTGTTCGTGTCCAGCAGGCATTTTATTCATTCATTTTCTGAACTGTGTCTCCTCACAAGGTACCCTGCCCGCTACACACAGTTAACTGGTATATGCACCAGCAACCCCGTGACAGTCGTAAAGTTAAAAAGTATGGAAAATAAATAAATGAATAAAAAGTTCACCCTGAATCAGTGCCCAGCCGATCACAGGGCACGAGGAGAGGGACAACCATTCACATTCACATCATGCTTAGGGGCAATTTTGAATGTCCAACCCACCTACCATGCATATTTTGGAATGTGGGAGGAATCCAGAGTACCTGGAGAAAACCCACATAGGCCCGAGAAGAACATGCAAACTCCACACAGGAGGACCGACCTGGATTAGAACCGAGAACCCCAGAACTGTGAGGCCAACGTGCTAACTACTCGCACCGCTAGATCCAGCAAGCATTTGAATTTTAAAAGTTAACATCTGTTAAGGATGTCACATTGAATTACCTATTAAGGCTTGTAGCTTATGTTTAATGCACTAAAGTTGTGTATGGTGTCAAGGATGGGAAGCATCTACTCTTGAAACCACAAAGGCAGGCATGTTCTTATTTTCATCATATGAGTGGCCACACTGGCAGAGGGATTGCAGCACTTTCAGTTAAAGTGATCTAAGTAAGGTCCAAACTGCCTCCCTCCAGCACTCAACACATTGAAAAACTTTAAAAACAAATCTTTGAGAACAACTTCAGACCCAATTGCCAAAGCTTTGTCACACATTAAAACAAAAAAAAACATCCCCAGTTGAACAATAGGTGCACTTAAGCGACTGTACTAATGATGCTAATGATAACTAAATAGATAAATGAAATGATTGATTGTAAAAGTGTGTATTTATCTATTCGAGCCAAAGTTAACTATTTACAATAGAACTTTGAAATTTTTATAGTAAACACTTTGTCGGCTCCAAATGTGGTTTTTATTTATTTTTACATGATGTCATATGACCTTTACATTCTTGGATTTTTGTCAGATAATTTGCATTGAAAACGCCCAGAATGTCCTTTTTTTTAAAGCCATGTTTTGTTGCTCATTTTTGCTTGCCTCAGCCAGTTTCTCATTAATATATAGAAGATTGGGTTGAATTTGAATATTTATGGTTGATATTTAAATGCTTTCCTCTGATTGGCTGTTGCCAAGTGTAGAAAGAACAACGACAACGTGGGCAGGCACTTACATAATGAGTGGCGTCAACTGACACTGATTTAAAAGCAGTTTTATTTACAGAAGTGATTAAAATCAAATCGAAAACCATAGAAATGACAAACTTCCGGCACTACCCTATCATTTTGATCTATATCATGCATGAAATTGGAATTTGATGCATGGTCCCCTTTAAGGAGCTGATCGGATTTATTCTGTGGGAAATGATTGGTCCTGTGTTGGTCCAGTTTTTCAAAGGAGAGTAACAATGCAACAACAGTTAATTTACGCATGCTGACACATGTGCTATTATCAAATTAGGTTGTGTTTATTGTTTTCATTGGATAGATGGGTGGTTGTGCATGTTGTTTTTATATCAATCGAGATTGTCTAGCATTTGTATGATAGAATTTGTAAATCAAATTTTCCAGATTTTTCTTCTTTTACTGCTCTCACTCATTTTCTTTGCCACTGTATTTTTTAATATACACTCCTGTGTCCGTTGCCTCTTGCTCTCTTTTGCTCATATTTCTTTCTTCTCTGCATGTTTGCTGCCTTGCCGTCCTTTGTTCAGTGCAATGACCAATCAATGCAATTACTGCCCCTCACATGTGGCTTGTAGAAAGAAATTGAGAGTCAATGGGCAGAAATACTCATGCCATCGTGGCTCAGGTTGTTTACTTCAATGACCTGGCTCTAAGAGCTGTTAAAATTGTGAGTGACGAATCACTAGAGCCAAGACAAAACCTCACTCTAACAGGATACAGGATGAAACATCAGACAGAAGTAGACCTCAGTTAGGGATGCTATTTGTCCCAACCTAAGGGTGGGATGCCAACTGATCCTCCCAAAAAATGCTGACTGGTCTGCATGGTAGAATTTAGACTGTACTATTTTGTTTTTTTGTATGTTTTTTGGGGGGGTTAAGGTATTATGTAGGGAAACCTAGGCAGAAGTGGTAATATTTGGGGGTGCTTGGACGTTTGGTTGCCGGACATTTGGTCGCCGGACGTTTGGTTGCCCGGACGTTTGGTCGCCCGGATGTTTGGTTGCCGGACGTTTGACAACATCACAGAGAGTTTACTGTTGAAACCAGCTCTCAAAATTATATTCACCAGGGCGACCAAACGTCCGGGCGACCAAACGTCCGGGCGACCAAACGTCCGGGCGACCAAACGTCCGGTCACGGTATTTGGGTGTGATATGCATTTTTTGAGCTGTCAACATATACCAATAAACACATGTAAGATGGATGTCCCAGCCGCTGAGTGGTTAGCCGTTAGCGTGTCAACCTCACAGTTCTGGGGCTCTGCGTTCATATCCAGGTCCGCCCACCTGTGTGAAGTATGAATGTTCTGCGTGGGTTTCTTCCGGGTACTCCTGTTTCCTCCCACGTACCAAAGACATGCATGGTTGGCAGGTTGGACACTCTAGGTTGCCTCTAGGTATGAGAATGTGTGTGAATGGTTGCCTGTCTCCTCGTGCCCTGCGATTGTCTGGCCACCGATTCAGGGTGTCCCCTGCCTCTTTCCCAAAAGTCAGCTGGTATAGGCTCCAGCACTCCCAGCGACCCCTGTGAGGATAAAGCAGTTCAGGAAATGAATGAATGAATGCATTCATGTAAGATAGTCTCTGAAGCTCAATTGCTCAATTTTTTTTAAAACCTGCTAGCATTTTTTGTACAACCATAAGTAGACAAGGTCAACCCCCACAGCAGTAAATGTGACATACTACGTGCAGGAGAAATCCACTGTCAGGATTGCTGGTATGAGTCGTACTATTAAAATTAATGAATGAATCAGACATGTCGCCAGACTCCAATTTTAAGGAGGCAAATAAAATCTAAGAGGCAGTTCAATCTGCTTTATTACAGACATAACTTTGCTTCATAGTTTTGGTGATTCAATGACGACTGAATTATTTTTGCACAGTGCAGCCAAATGAAATTAATCGTCTTGAATTCATTTTCAATTTTTGCCCTGTGTAACAAGTACTTGCGAATGTTAACATAGACATTTAAGTAGAACTATATGGAGGGGACAATTAAACATTCAGATTAGTACGTTGATTTCACAGCTATTTTTGATGTGGTGAAATTATCAATAATTATTTGTTTTCTGCTTATATAATGTATAAAAAACATTGTAGACTAGAATTTATGGGATTGCGACTGATTATGTTTTGGTTGTACTTGGCCTTTCCTTAACCCCTTTTATATTATTAATTTGCAATAGAAATGTAATTTTTAATAGTAATTCTAATTTGCCACGTGAATATTTTACAAGATATGTGCAATTCACATTACTAATATATCTTGTTTAAGGTAGGAGCATTATAATTGAATTTATTCAATGTTTTCCCATCGGGGTAGAATATTTTTCAAGGATGTTTCGACACCACATGGAAAAGTTGTCTTGCACATATTATTTCTGTGTTTTTTTGTGCAGGAATCCATTTTCATTCCTCACAAAGCTTCACTTTGAAGTCTATTCATTATTACCACGTCACATGCCATTTATCTATTGACTGACACCACTATACTAAATGCTAGACTGAAATAACTGAAAATATTATAATTATTGTCACTAAAGTAACAAGAATATCTCAAATTCTATCTTCAAACTGCCGCTCAAACAAAAAGCAATCGTTATCAACCTACAATTTACTTCAAATACTAGTTTTCAATCAGGTGTCAAGCAGTTCTAGCACAATTTGTAATAAAGATTCGAGACGCAAACTTAAACTGTTTTCAGGCGATGTGTAGCCTTATCAAGTAAACGACAGCCTGACGATATTTAAAAACCATAAAGAGCACTCAAGTGAGAAAACAAAAATTAAAGTACCTCAAAAATTGAACTCAAGTTAAAAAAAGGAAAAAAACTGATGCTGCAAAAAAAAAATACAAAAGCTGTATATATCAATTTATGATTGTAGCGATAAATTAAATGATGCTCCTTTTACATCTAGTAAATCTATACCTAAATCTGAAAAGGATATACTTTCAGATATGTGTTGATTGTGATTGAAGACCATTGAGAGGTTGTCACCGTAACGGCCTTAACAAGGAGCAATTAGTTACTGTTTTTTTTAATTATTTTTTTTTGCAATAGCTTTGGGACTTAGGCTAAGCTTAGTAATAAAGTCAAACTCAAAGGCATATCGTTTTCCCTAAGCGTGGTGCCCCTAGCTTTACCCTTGAAGCACAGTGAGATCGCTTTCTGTTAAATATAATAACTTGAGAATGTAAAACGATATTAAAAATATATTTTATTTCTTCTTCAGCGGGAATGATTCTCTCCCTTTTTTGCACACTAGTCAAAGCCAACTCAGATGTGACACCTAAGACATTTTAATGGTGCTATAATGATTCTGTAGTTCAGAGTAGTATGTTCTCTGTCTTTTGAAAGGTTTGTCTAGAAGACCAACAAGTAACAGTGATCCAGAAAGCTAATATATACACCAGGACTTCATTGAAGTCAAGAAAAATCCCAATTGCAATTGTATGTGAAGTTCCTTCAAAGACTTTAGATATTGGTTCAGCTCATAGCTGTAATCTGAATGCTGCATTGATTCTGCAGTAACTTTAATGAGAATAGTGCTATTGATTATTTAATAACTGCAAGTGTACTCAAGGGAGGAATGCATTGATTGGGCATACATTGAAAGAGAAAAAAGGCCACTGAGTCTGTTCACTGGAGCTGATGTTGATGAGGAATGCAACTAAAATTAATAGATTTTCATTTAAGTAAATTTAAAAAATCTAACCTGATTTGGGCATGGATTAATGTTCGAGAACTGACATTTTAGAAAGCCAAAAATGTGGATACCAAAAGTGGATGAGCATTGCAGCCTAAATTCAATGGGAGTAATTAGGAGTGTGTATTGCCTCATATATTGCGATACGATTCATATCATGATTCAATTAAACCCAATAGTACGCATTATGACCAGGGGTGGGCAAACTAGGGCCGCAGTAGGTTCATGTTTTTGTTCCAACCCATCAAGAGGACACATTTTCATCAATCAGTGGGTTGCAGTCAGGTGGTTCTTGTTTCCACGGAAACCTCATTGGTTAAACTGCTTGTGCAGAATCAGTTTCAACAAAAACCTGCACCCTTGAGGAACAGTTTGCCCATCACTACATTAAGAAGATTATTGCAATTTTTAGTGTAGCTAAAAACACGTGTAAAGATTGTTTCAGATGTTTATAGAATTGATATGAAAATTGTGCAACGTGATACCAATCTAGGGTGTTGTCTGCCTTTTGCCCAACATCAGTTGGGTTAGATAACCATTCAACAGTGATAGTTTAGAGCAGGGGTGTCAGACTCGGGTTCGTTCGCGGGCCGCTTTAAAGTCAACTTGATTTCACGTGGGCCGGACCATTTTAGATATAATATTTAGATTTTTTTATATAAATGGATTAAAAGAACTGGATTAAAAGCCCTCAATATTCAGTTTTTTATAGATCTAAAACAATGTTTATTTTAGCTTTTTTAATATATTTTTGGATTTTACAAAATGATTTTTTGAACTAAAAAAAACAGAAAAAAATGATTAAAAAATTAAAATTATTGATTTAAAAGGGGAAAAATCAAGAAATTTAATATACATCTATACTCTTCATTTTATTTTGATCCTAAAACAGAAAGTCGGCACTCATGATTTACTTTCCCGGGCCACACAAAATGACGCGGCGGGCCAGATTTGGCCCCGGGCCGCCACTTTGACACATGTGGTTTAGAGATAAGATATTATGTCAACACCACTGAAATTTAAAGTTTTCATACTGGTTCAAGTTTTACAGTTATTTTCCTTTTATTAATGTCATGCAATGGCCTGTACTTTTGATTTAAATTATAAAATCATCATCAGAATATTACTATTGGTTCATTATTAATAATATTGCCTCACACTCCCACTGACAGTGCTTTCATGATGATTAAAAATGGTGAAAAATGTTTGATTTGGCCTCTGTTTAAGAAACAAGCCCTCTCGGAACAATTGTTGCATTTTTTTGAACTTTTATTTTAGTTTTTTTTTCTTCTTTTTTACTGGCTCAATTCCAGAAAGCAGAGTACATTTAACGTCAAGGAAGTTAAAAGCACTTCAACATTCACTTTTCACAACAAACATAAAAAAAGTGTTTACTGCCAGAGGAAGCCAACAACATAAACTAAATATAACCAAGTAATTACTCACTGTACTGCCTTGTACAGACGTTAAAGATAATCTCATGGTGCAATAATAGGGCGATTAATGTGATTGCGTACGTCGCAATATCCATGCAAATAAAGAAAGATGACATTGTGGTAAGAATCGGCTTGCAATGAAAGACGTAGTACTTTGTTTTTTTTTAGCATGATTACTATTCTTTGTGCACATACCGTCTTTCTAAATACACTTAACACACATTTGACAAAACTGCCCTTTTAACTTTGACATTTTCAAGATTCTTTAGGTACGGTCAGGTTTGGGTTAATACATAGTGGTATCTCTAAACACTTGAAAAAGGATCTTATTCGTTCTTATGTTTGTCACTTCTTTCCTTGCATATTATCTACTCTCCTTCATTCTTTTGATTCGTGAGAGAAATTGTGCCTTTCCTGTCAATACAACAGCTACCCACGCTCTACACTATATATAGCACTTTTAACGTCTTCCCACGAGCCCCACCGCTACCCGACCCCCCCAAATACTTGATATCATCCACCTCCTCCACCTTTACAATTCAGCTTGCCATTAATAATGTTCCAAACTAAAGTGTTGATGAGTTAGAGATGAGAAAGGAAATTTTGGAAAACAGACAGAAAAATGCAAGAGGATAGGATTTGAATTAAAGGGAAAGGAAGAGAGGGGGAGTGCGTATTTGGGGATGTTGTTAGGCTGAACTGTGTGAGAGGGGTTAAATATTGACTGTTACCAAGCAGATACAGGAACATCCTGCTTTATTTTTTTGGATGACAAACAATACATTTGGAAAATATAACTCATGCAATCACACCCGGGAATTGCCGACAAACACAGGGAAGACGGTATAGTAGATTTTCATTTAAATGATAATCGGGGATGATGATGCACAATCACATTAATATACTCAATATCCAAGTCAGGTTAACCACCATTAGAAATAATGTCTTGTCTCTATTCTTTCAAATCAAAACAAGATTACTATCATGTTTAACTACTTGCATATGACTTATAAGAGAATTTAGAACTTATTCAGATTGCATTGAAGCTAAAAATGTTTTCTATTTTTAATGCGGGAAATTTTGAAATTTTAATAATGAATTCCGATGTCTGCCTGTGTTTGTTTGTGCATGGATGCATGTTGTTTAATTATGTATCCATATATGAACACCTTCCTTGTGCATATTTTTCACCCCATCCTAAATAGAAAATGCTGTTTCAATTTTGTCCTTGGTCTCATAGTCATATTTTCAAATTGGCAAGTATCGGCAGCAGTAGGTAAGGAAAAGTTAAAAGTCAAACACATCTACAGTCCTGGTCGACAGCCAATTTTGCTGTACTTGCTCGCCAATATAATGTCAGGTCCATAAATATTGGACACTGACACAGTTCTCATACATAAGCCTCTAAGAACCACCACAATGGTTTTGAAATGAAACAAACAAGCTAAGCATTGACAGCATTATTCAACTAATTTGAATGTATTTTCAAGCAATTCCGATGAGCTTTATATGAATCACAACCATAGAAAATATGTTGGGATATAAATAAAGAAATAACTGACCTCTGTGCGCCAGACCCTGTTTAATATTGCATGTGTCAAGGTCCATAAACCATGCATGCATGGGGAAAAAAAATAAGGGGGCAATATTTGACTCCTCTCACACAGACAGGTGAAAACATAAAATGCTAATGAATAAAGTTTTAGGTTATATCTTTGGAATCTACAACTATATCTGTAGTAAATCTTTGCTTTCATATCATGTCAACAAGGAAGATTCAATATTAAGCCATCTTTGCACGCTCGTCCGAAAAATATAATTGCAGTTTTATGTTATAGGAATCTCAGCTGGGCAAGGTTCCATTTGTTGAGCACATACCATGTGGCGATTATCATGTTTGTCTCCATGCATAATAGTGTCGTGAGAGCATGAATGAAGCCTGTGAATGAGTGTTTTTTTTCTTGGATATGGTCAAAGCCATAGTTATCAGCTTTCATGCCAAGCACTTTGAAAACTAATGAATGAATTGACTTGAAGACTGATTCCTAATCATTGTTTTATGAGAGCTATAATCAAGGACTTAACGGAAAATTTTCCAATTTCACTGAATTGGTTTTTCTTTTCACTACCAGTAATCTGCTTTGCTGTATGCAACCGCGAGATTCAGTGACTGTTAGAACAATTACTAAGTGCTCTATTGCTCCAATGGATGCTATAGGTTATAAATAATATATCCACTTTGTACGACAGGTTCCTGTGAGTTTGTTTCTCTTGTAAAATATGTGCTTTGCCTCAAAAGATTGGGATTTACTGGTTTAAAACACACAATGTAGTAAATGGAAATTAATTATCTTACATTCAATTCAAGTATTTGTGTAATTTTGAGGCTATAAGGCACGTCTGAGTATAAACTACACCCAACACATTTTACAAGAAAGCAACATTTGTTCTTTTATAAACCGCACTTGACTATAAACCACAGATATATTCACACCAAAGAGCAAATCATATATAACCCGTGCTGGACAGTAAACCTCAAGGTGTAAAGCGCAGGAAATAAGTAGTGCCTTATGATCAGAATTTTTTTTCATGTAAATTTTTGGTTGGGTTTGTCATATTCTTGATGGCAATTACAATAATTTATTAGTTTTGGCATTTAAAAAAATCCCCTTGATTGACCATATTAGCCAAATGCTGAATGCCTTGCAGTTTTAGCCAGCTCAAGTGTTGCACATTTTCATAACAAAGGCCATCTTTGTATTGTTTGTTGTACGACTTCTTAAAAAATCATATATTATTCAAATATGCCATGTTGGGTTTTTTTAAGAGAAGGAAAGTGTGTTTCTTTGTTATTACAATCTCACTCAGTGTGTAGCCCCAAAGGTATGCCTGACATCTAAATACAGGCAAGCCATGTCTTCCCTAATATTAAAGTCTGTGTTAATTTAACATTTACAAATGAGATGGTGTTGTTTTTGAAAGAAACAATAGTACTCCTCCCTGAGGTGTACAAACGACCCAGATAACCTTGTGGCTGCCGGTCAGAATCAGGAATGTGCTTCTTTTTTTATTAGAGTACAGACAAGAAAGAACACAAGATAAATGACTAAGTTCAGAAAAAAAAACATATTGTACAAAGTATAAGATGAGCATATTGAGGTAACCGTATAAAACTGATAACCAAGGACATTTCTTTTAAGACGTCCCTTCTAATTAGTCCCTTATTCCTCCAACAGCACGGGATTGTGACTAAATGTTCCCCTGAGTCTCAGGTTTTTTAACTCCATGTAGAAAATTAAAACTCAGACATTTTACGTTGGGCGGCCCGGTGAATGAGTGGTTAGCGGGTCGGGTCTCATAGCTTTGGGGTCTTGGGTTCAAATCCAGGGCTGGTCCACCTGTGTGGAGTTTGCCTGTGTGGGTTTCCTCCGGCTACTCTGGTTTCCTCCCACATTCCAAAAAACATGCATGCTAGGCTGATAGGACACTCTAAATTGCCCCTAGGTGTGGTTGTCCACATCATTGTGCCCTGCGATTGGCTGGCCACCGATTCAGGGTGTCCCCCGCCTCTGGCCCGGAGTCAGCTGGGATAGGCTCCAGCACCCCCTGCGACCCTAATGAGGATGAAACGCTTCAGGAAATGAGATGAGACATTTTATCTATGTTGTGATACACATGTTAATTTTATTTATTGGCTGCAACAGATGAATCAGATCAGTTTGAAATTTATCTTAGACTTTCCTTGACATGAGTAGAATTTCAAGGTAGCATATAGACAATGATTAAAGGAGTCAGGTTGCTCACTGCATAAACCACCAAGCCATACGACTGTAAGTAATAATGACCGCTCTTGTAGTTCTTGACAATTAAACTTTTAGTCACTTGGTTGCTGTGGCTCTCTGTTCAGTCTAATGATAATAAGAATACACAGAACCATAGTTCAGTTCATTATGAAGTACCCTGAAGCTAAAATAAATTGTGCAAGTCCCATGACTTGGTGTCTCACTGTGGCTCAAAGGACAAAATTAAGAGGCTGATGTAAGTCAAGATAGGAGTTTATATTCAATAGAGATTACATTTGTTTAAAAAAAAGTGTATTCTTACATGTCATGAAGTCTTTAGAAGAAACTCATTTAAGTACTATTGCATTTTTGACCTTAATCTTATTAAAGATCTCAACTTCATAATCATGAGAGTATTAAATTAATTATCCACAATTGTAATATGGAGATTATAATTGTTTTCATCATCTTTTTCCTTATGTTCAACATTGAAAAATATTTCTGCACTCGGGGCTCGATTGACAACTAAGACAAAATTGTCTTTATCTTAATATTTTTATTAACTATATGCCCAATTTTCATTTTCAAAATGACTAATTTTCTTTTCTCCTTCTTCATCTCATTGAAGTGGGAGGAGTGGCAATTAATGAGAAAACGTTCACTCAAATGGAATGGATGTCTACTAGCGATATACATACTCATTTAAATTCACTGTGCAAGAGTGATTAGATAGCAGTTCATTGTCATTTGCACTGAAATAGTTCATGTAAATTAAATTAAAATACAGTTGGTGTTTTGTGTTTATTTTCAAAGTGTCTGTTCATGTACCCTTCTGAACTCATGACCCACTGTTCTCAAACTAAAGGGATAATAACCCGTATTAGCAGCATCACATTGAGTTTCAAATCCAATGACATGATTGAAGTTTCGGTCAAATGAATCACTTTGGCTCAGTTAATTTTCCCTGTCTTCGAGCAAAAGGCACAAACATTTTTCCCCACAAAAACTGTGCTTGGCTTAGGTACATTACAATCGAAACATTAGACACAATTCACTTGCCACATTATGCATTGACAAAAGTAGAAAATATTCTTTTTAGCATGTCTCCATTTTTTTCTTGGAAATACTGAACTGAATTTGACCCCTATTTTGTAAAGGCATCTGTAATCATCCATTCCTGTCAGTGCATTTATTGCCAGGCAGGACATATGTGCATCTAAACCTGTGTGAGTGTGTGTGTGTGTGTGTGTGTTCATTCCTTGAATTCAGAGAAATAAATATCACTTCTCAGCATGTCACTCATATACACTTAAGACACACTCATTGCAGAGCCCATTCTCAGTTCACGGAGTAATCAGGAAGACATCAAGAGTCAAGCTGTGAATTTAGGAAACAAGATGCAGATGAATTGAGGTCTTGCCAAGACGAGAAAGCTATCAAGCTGTTCTATTTATTGCTGTCTAATCTACGTGCAGACACATGGCGGTAGCGCCAGTAGCACTATGGATGGTTTTCAAAGGTGCAATGCATAGTGCATTCAGAATTAAGCAAATTTCTTTCTCTCTTTCTTTGCTCGTTATTGTCTGATGACGTTTGGATCCAGACAGTAAGCTTTGGTAAGTTTTATCACAGCCTGAGGATTCGTTTAAAATAGCTGTGTTCTCTATTAATTTACAAAATAAAAGACCACAATCCGATTTTAGCATTACCATCATGACCATAAAGAAAATAAAAGGAGTTATGTTGAGTACACCAAGAAATCACTTCTATTTCAAGAATGCTCTCACTGTGAACCTTAAAAAACAGAATTTCCTTGCAGTAAACACTATAGCCATAAATATTAATGTTAATCACATCCAACAAGAACAGTCTCTTTCGGAGTCTGTGGAGATTTTTCATGGACTTCTTACTGGATCAATACTGAGGATGATTATGTGATCAATAACCTATCTTATTATAATGAATATGGGAAACAGTTGGGGACAAGATTGAAAGAGAACAGAACTGATAGATGTGGTTCTGTCACTGTTTTGAATGAAAAGAAAGAAAACCATTACCCTCAAAATTAAATCAAGCTGAAATGGGGCCAGTTTACATTGTTGCATGGTTATCATGTAGAAAAATTCATTCATTTCGAGGGGCGTGCTGGAGCCCATACCAGCTGATTACGGGCCAGAGGCGGGGGACACCCTGAATCGGTGGGCAGTCGATCGCAGGGCACGAGGAGACGGACAACCATTCACACTCGCACCATGTAGAAAAATGTCTAATAAAAACAATGTATCAGTTAATAAACAAACAAATCATAGTACTTATGAAAGATAGCAAAACAAAGACTAAATGAGCAGATATCATGTATATTAAAAAAATCTCAAGATTAAATCAGTCAAAAAAAGATTGAATACAGAGTTTAGTGCAAAATATTTGAGTAGAAGTAGTAATTTTTATTTACATCGAACCCCAGCCAGAGCGTCCAGGTGTTATTCCCCTGACCACCCATGGTACTTATGATTAACTACTTGGGTGCTGGAGGGCAGCCACTCTTCAAGTTCTGTATGTCCCGAATGCTTTGTTGCAATTTTTTTTTGCTAAATGCAGCAGGATATTACGATGCATAACCAGGTTACATCGGATACCATATATTTCAACGAATGCCATTATCTCGTACAGTCACCAAATGACTGCATCAATATTTCACACTCAAATCAGCATAACCGGCTAATTTATCCAGCTAATATCGCCAACCGATTATGACATTCTTTTCACGGAAAAGCATTGACATTTTTTTCTAAAACAGAGTAACTTGATGCTCTTTTTCCCCCAAAACAAACAAGTTTGACTAGACCTTGACTGTCAATATATAACTGAGTGCTGACAGATTTGAGTGTCTTAGAGGAACAGTTCAGCTACTTTGCTAAAGCAGCTGCCAGAGTGGAGGGTCCTTTACCAACCAGGTGACAGGATGGTGCCCCTGTAGACCCTCTTCTTATCTGACTGCAATAATGAACCCTTTGCAGAGGCACAGTGACTCACACTTTGACATTCCTAGTTTTTATTTTACTAGTAATGACTTCTGACATAAAACTCTCTTTATATCTGCGCCATCCATATTTTTAGAATAACGACGCATCCCAACTTCTTGAAACTGATGACAGTTGGAGGCCTTTTCTCTACATCTGACACCAGCTTCTATACCAAATTAACACACAAATAATTGGCCAACTTTTCGAAAGATGTTATAGATCAATGTACTAATGCCACACTGTTATTTTTCCTTCACACTTTTCAGGCTCAGAAGACACTGTTTGTGTGATTAGCAAAACACAGTTATGTTTATCGGTGGCCCAGTGTAGAAGTGGTTAGCGTGTCAGCACCACAGTTTGGAGATAGAGGGTCCGATCCCAGGTCCGGACATTCCTTTGGGGAGTTTGCATGTTCTTCTCTGGCTTGCATGGTAAGCAGGTTGAAGACTCTAGGTTGCCCCTAGGTATGAGTGTGAGTGTGAATGGTTGTCTATTCGTTCCCTGCGATTGTCTGGCCACCGATTCAGGGTGTCTTCCACCCGTAGTTGGCTGGGATAGGCTCAAGAACCCCCCGGAACCCTTTGTGAGGATAAGCGGTTCAGAAAATGAATGAATATCATGTTTCTCCCAGTTGTAACATACTCTTGGGTGGTCTTATTTCTCAAGTAAACAGCGAATGAATGTGGCATTAATTGAAGAATAAAAAATCATTACATGTACTTTGTAGAACTTAACTTCAACCACCTGTAATATGGATGTTTCACTAATAACGTTTACTGTTATTGCAAGATCCTTCTTTGGCACCTGATACTGTACGGATACCATGCCAACCAATTAAGAATAGCTTTTCTCATGATTTTTAAGCGCATTTATGGTGGTCAGAAACATCTTGAAGCATATATAACCGCGATAGATTGGAGCTGAAGTAAAAAACTGTATGGTTTAAGTTTGTGTTCTGGTAAGGCTTACATTCATTCATCTTCCATACCGCCCATCCACGAAAGGGTTGCGGGGGATGCTGGAGCCTAAACCAGCTGTCTTCGGGCAGACTACACCCTAGACTGGTCGCCAATCAGTCGTAGGGCACACAGAGAGACAAATGATCATCCGCACCCCCAATCATACTTCCACCAGCGGGAATTGAGTCCGCACCGAAGTCAGGCAAGTGAACCTCTACACCACGAGGTGGGCTGGCTTTAGTACAGTTGAGCTTATATCAATTAACATGGGTTGATAGCATAGACCACTACTAGTTAACTCTCTTACGTTGGTTATGCTCCGAATGGTTTTCAATGTCAATTCGTTCCATCCCTCAGCATCTACTCGTATGCGAGGTCCTTGTTGAAAGTGTTTACCACTTCTACTCAAACTCGCTCTATCTGTTAGCAGTTTGTACCACAGCATTGCTAGTGGGAAATGAGGATTTTAATGGCCCTTCATAATGCTGTGATTACATTTTCCCATGCAGAGTCCTTATTTCTGAGTACCCTTAAGCATTAGTTTCTTCTTGTCTCAACAGGAGCCAAAGACCACTGATGTTTCCCTTTATTCACTCAGAAGGCGATAACAGTGGTCGCAATGTGGCTTATAGATCTTCTTTAATAACCATATGTAAAAAAAACTGTTCTGAAAAGACTGTAGTACTTCATGGAAAGTCATGACGGGAGTAGCTCATGGTAAGAAATAAACAGTCAAACATTTCTTTAAGTAAAGTATTGTGGTTTTCACGTTCATGGTGGATTTCTTGCTGAACTTTTAAACTTTTTATCTTAGAATCTGTGCATGAACAGCAAAAAAAGAGGAATGTGAAAAGAAGAGTCAAAGGTTTGATCTGTGAGGGAAGGAAAAATAGATGGAAGCAGACAGTAGTCATAATGTTAGTCAGACATGATAAAGAATGCGGATCACGACTCAACCTGTCTTCTCAGTCTGTTTCCGCACTGAATGGATGGATTGGTGATTAATTGACTGGCTAACTAGTGGTGGACTGCTAATCTCCTGTATGTTAGGCTTTATTCTGGCTAGATGGATAATAGATGATGAATGCTGAATACTCACAGTCATGCATTCATTGATAATGAGCTATTAAAGCCATAGCAAATCATCAAACCGAGCAAATAATTGAATCTATTCCGTGTCCTCTGGTATCAAGTGAAATGCTCTTCATACTTTTTAAAGGTGACAGACTCAAAGTTGAAAAGATAATATTGCAAAGGTAGATTTTGATTAGGAAGAATAAATCAAATATTGAGGCTGACCCAGGGTTATGGATTGTAATATTAAATTATATTTGTAGTATTTCATGCTGGTTACCTATTATTTTGCCCGACGGTCAAACGGAAACATACCTGTTAATTTGCGGGCCATAGGGTCAACTGTGCCTTATCCACTGCAGATATCTAATGCACCTCTACAGATTCAACTAAATACAATTAAAAGGAAAACGGTACAGTTCAGTAGTTTCGTTTGCCTTTTGTGATGGCAAGCTTATTTTGATGTTAAAGGTCAAGAATAAAATAATTTTCTGATGAAACCCATAATTCACAACATTTATATTCCAAATATGGTATTTCAAAAGGCTGAATAGTGCAACAGGTAAAATAAAAAAATATTTCTAAATGCAGGCTTCATACAAATTATCTATTCAATGTGTTCATTGTGTGAAAAAAACATTGTTAACTTGGTTTCTAGCAAACAGACACAATTAAGCATGATCAGATACCAGACTTAAAAATCACACATAATAAATGCAATGATCCTGAACACTGCACACATTGCTTCGCTAAACACATTACTTGTTCCCAGTATTAAAGTGTAGCTCAACTGCACACATTAGGAATGGGCCATGCACCAGACACATTTCACAATACCATAAACACAAACTATTAGTCAAGTGAACATCAAAATGTAATGCTATACTTGATATAGATATGACTATTAATGTTTGAACCAATCTAATGGAGAATGTGCAGTTAACAAGCTGGAGAGTAGCCAACCACTGTTAATCGATCGATGCTTGGAACCTGCAGTTAAAAGACATTGATCGGTGATCATTGATCACATAGTTTTCAAGCCATATTGGGTGATAATGATCAATTGATCGTACATCTTTAGCTAATGCACTTATATATACAGTTTTATTTGGTTCAAACTGGCACGATCAATATTAATAACACTGCTTTTATTTCATTGAATTTAAGAATATCAACAATAAGACTAATCTCGTATTCAAACACATTTCAGCTCATTTATAAAATACTGGAAGCTTTGTGATAGGAAGAGGAGAGTATAAAAAGTGAGTAATAATGAGGAGGTCACATTGGTAAATTAGAGTAAATTGTATCTGTCTGCAATGACTCAGAGTGACACGTTTTTACCCCTTGTCTGATTTAGCATCAATCAAACGATGGCCGGATGGGCCACTAGTTTCATGCTCCCTGAAATATTGCGAGACTTAAAACATAGACAAGTTATGCTTT
This sequence comes from Stigmatopora argus, assembly GCF_051989625.1. NCBI lineage: Eukaryota > Metazoa > Chordata > Actinopteri > Syngnathiformes > Syngnathidae > Stigmatopora > Stigmatopora argus. The sequence continues at coordinate 16,646,102 of NC_135395.1, forward strand.
CTGCTTTAAAGCAAATCCCTCATTATTTGCTTAATGAATTCATTTCATATCCATTTCAGATCCTATTCATTTCAGTCCATATTTGTTTTTATATATATATATATATATATATATATATATATATATATATATATGTATATATATATATATTTATATGTTCATATGTGTGTATATATGTGTATATATATATGTGTGTATATGTGTATATATATGTGTATATATATGTGTATATATATGTATATATGTGTGTATATATATATATATGTATATATGTGTATATATATGTGTGTATATATGTGTGTATATGTATATATATATGTGTGTATATATATATATGTATATATATATATGTATACGTGTGTATATGTATGTATATATGTGTGTGTATATGTATATGTATGTATATATGTATATATATATATATATATATATATATATGTGTGTGTGTGTATATATATATATATATATATATATATATATATATATATATATATATAATGCATGCGGATACACATTTGTGTTTGTGACACCTGCAATTTGTGTAATTCAACTATTATTGCAGTGCAATGTTAAATCAAATGATATGATTAAAATGGACAGATGTCTGGACAGGTAATAAGATTATGATTAGCTGGAGGGAGGAGAGGGAGCATCTTGAAGGCAGACAGAATGTGGCAAGGAGGACACCTACAGCCCAAAGCTTGCGTGAGTGATAATGGTTACGGAGTGATCATTGCTGCGTCCCTAGATGTCGAATACTGTATTTAGTGTAGGGGCCATTGCCCATACTGATGTTGAAGTTAAGTGTTTCAGTCATGCTAATTCGATTGCTCTGACAGCTATGACAGAAGTCTGGAAGCAAAGAGGGTTTGCCATACGATAAGTGACTGAGCTGACACCCCGTTGGCTCTTTGAAGAGCCCTTCATTTATTTAATTAGCAGTCTTGATACAGGGTATCATGTTGGTGCTCAAATCTGGCTGCCAAGCACACAAGGTAGAAAAGAAATCAATGTTATACAGAATACCTGTCATTAGCATCCACAGCCACTGCCTGAAAAAAATTCAGCGGTTTGTGATGCCAGTATAGGCAATCCAATATATAGTCTGACATTGGTTATATGACATTGCCATTGGCTGCTGGTCGACTGCCACTCTAAATTTCAACCACTGCCTGTAGGCTGCTATTGTAGGCTGCACTTTTGCAAGGCGGATAATCCCCCTTGGAAAAAAAAACAGTAAATCGATTTATACGGTTTGCATGATTACATTTTATATATATATATATATATATATATATATATATATATATATATATATATATATATATATATATATATATATATATATATATATAAATAATATGTAATCATGCAAACTGTATAAATCGATTTACTGTTTTTTTCCAAGGGGATTATATACCTTGCAAAAGGTATATGTGGAGTTTGCATGTTCTCCCTGGGTCTGCATGGGTTTCCTCTGGGTACTCCGGTTTCTTCCCACATTCCAAAAACATGCATGGTAGGCTGATTGGACACTCTAAATTACCCCTAGGTATGGGTGTTAGTGTGCATGGTTGTCTTTCTCCTTGTGCCCTGTGATCGGCTGGCCACAGAAAATGAGATGAAATGAGATCCTCTCATGCGTAAATTGTCACTGGTTGCTTGTTTTAACAAGCACGAATAATGTGTATTGTCTTAAGTCTAAATATTCACAATATTAAAAATCTATTAATTTTACTGGCAAGTATAAAGCAACTGGTTTTACAGTTATTGTTTCATGTTATCACATAAATGTGATAACAGCAGTGGAGCTCATTTTACTCTCAATGAAACATGACATTACAAGCTTTCATTTTTATTTCTCCGTGTCCAACAGAATACACAAACTAATATTGCAACAGGTGGAGCAAAAACATCCCATTGGGACTGTCTTGCACGGCTGGGCTGTCTGAGGAACTGACTCGAAGTCACATTGACAGCACTTGCCACAAACCATTCAACATTCTGAGGTCTTATATGGTGAACCTCAAAGAGAGGATTCCTCTCTCAGAGAGACTGGAGTATTTTGCCTCTGCGCTCTGTCTCGGGTAAATACCCAGATTATCGGACTTCACCATGTCTCTGAAAGGGGCTTTTCATGCAATAGCGCCTCTAAAAACACATGACTTTTTTCTGATTTAAACAGTCAATTTTCCGGAATTGGTCATGCGCTAAAAATGTCCCTCCATTAAATCCAGTATAATGTCAATTTCTCCAATCAGCATATGTATTGAAATTCAGTTACACACTTGAGGTTTTGTTGATTCTTGAAGCAAGTTGTTTGTATCTCCACAATTCTCATTCGCTCGAGATGTGTCCATAAAGTGTTTATTTATATACGTACCATTTAGTTTGACCTGCTTCCTACCAGACTGACCTCCACATTACTCCACGAGCTGCTACAAATTGTTGTTTTGAGTATTTGATTGTCTGCAATCTGTGAGCATTCACTGTTGTGTCTTGGTTGTCGTAGGTGTGAATATACTGTAAATATGAATGGCTATTTCTCTCTGTGCCGTGTTTCACCCACAATCAGCTGGGAAAATGCTTCAGATCATACATAAAATGGATTAATGGATGGATGGATCAAAGAATGGTGTTATTTATGTCGGTGCGTGTGAAAATGTAATTCATCGCCTCCTTTTAAATGACTCCTGTCTTAAAATTACTAGGTATCACCATGGTATACACTGCAGTTACATATCCATATGTTGTGGGTAATTTGGCCCAGGCAGCAGTGATTATGCAAACAACGGGATTACTGAGGCTGTGACATCATCTTTTTTACTCATTCCCATACCATGTCATTAAGAAATGACAGTCTCATTTCATTTTTGTGATTCCTTCCTGTCTACTCATCTCCTCAATTGTAAATGTGGTGGGAGTAGAGGAGGTGGGACGGAGGATGGCACAAATATAGAAATGAGATGATCCCACGGACAGACATGCAAGCAAGCATACACAAGAAAAGGAAGCTCATTTAAAGTTTTGTGAAGCGGTTAATCCCTGGAAAAGTATTATAGTGCATGTGATTATTTAATAGAAGTCACATGGTGGCAATAGAGTAATTGAAAATTTAATGTTTTTAGGTATGTTAATGAATAGATGGATGCTCATCAAGGCTCTCACTTATCAATCTGCTGAGATTTTTCCATCAGTAAAATATCTCAAAAAATTTACATCAATCAAAAAAAAAGAAAAAAATGATCAAGGTTTACTTTTCTGGTGGCGGTATGATTGGGAATGCGGATGGTCATTTTTTTTCTCTGTTTGGCCTACGACTGACTAGTCTGCCTTTCGCCCAAAGACAGCTGGGTTAGGCTCCAGCAACCCCGCAACCCTTTTGTGGATGTGTGGTATGGAAGATGAATGAATGATGAATGAAAATTTAATAAACAAATATTCCCCCTTTCTGTTTATCTCAGTATAACTCCTTTCTTCCTCTCCTTAAACAAATAGTTTCAAACCATGGAATTCATCGCTAAAAATGTTGAGTGAGTGTGTACATTGAAGAAATGTATATACTTCTTTTTTAAATAAATTGAGCAACGTGATTTCCATGACTCTCCTGTTGGACAAAAAGGCATTAATCTTTAACTGCTGCCGCTATGAGCCTCAACAATGTGTCTTTCATGAGCAGATGTGCTTTAAACTGCAATGTTTTAGGAGACCAGTGCATTATCAAGCAATCACCACTGCATGTTCCTACCATTTCAAACAGATTGCTCAGTCACAGAAAACTGATTATGTAGCACGATTAGTGAGGGCTGCACATTACTAGGGCCTCTGCTAAAGGCTCCAATTCATATCCTCATGTCTGCTTCGCTGCATTCTGGAACAAGGAGGTCTTCTGACCTCAATTTGGACTTTGTGTCTTCAGTCCAGCCTGTGAACACCCACCCACACACACACACGGACCCCATACCCCTCAAAGTCCTTGCGTAGGTGTAGATTGGTCAGGATCTTCAAAGGACAATACCAGCACTTTTGTATTGTTTAACCACTCTAGTTTTACTTTTATTTTAGACTCTATTAAACTTTATCTTACTTTTCACTATTACACTGTTTTCAATTACGGAATATAAATGTGTATCCCTTAAAACAGTATAACGCTACAAACTGTATACAATAAACATATTTGGAAAATTTAAGTTAAAATGGACACAAAGAAGCTGAAGAATTAAAAAAAAAAATTACAGTGACCCAATAAGAACATGGCCAGGTTGGCCTAAACATTTCATTCGCCATTTTAAATATACTTTGCACTAGGTTAAAATTCTTAGTTTCTTGAATTATGTTGACACAGCCAGTGTTGCCAGATTAATCAGATTCCTCCCCAATTAAAGTTGTAAAGTTGATTATTGTTTTGTTTATTGAAATGAAACTAATACTCCCATTAATTTTATCTGTGAAACTGAAAAGACTCTAGCCTAAGTTGCCTTTTTCATTAATATTATAATAGGAAAATATAGTTATAGTTGGGAAGAATATCATCTAGAACGAGAAACTGTCATCTGGAATTATTTTTATTGAAGTGGGTAGGTATGACTGAGCTTTCTTTCTGATTTGGCAACTGTAAACACAGCACCATTATTTTGTTTTCCTTTTTTAGGAGGCCCTTTTATGCACCACTTGTATAAAAGGATTATGCAGGTGTAACTGATCTTTTAGTTGTTAAATTATTGATTATTCCCTCCTGGACATTCCTTTCGTATCTACCAAACCTTTGTTTTATATCATGGCTAATCTTTGCAACAACTGAGTCCTCAGGAGCTTTAAAAAATGCATCTACTGTATATAATTCAAACTGTAACAATCTTACAGACATCATTTTTCTGTCTTGGTTTTGAGGCTTTAAAACCTCCATGTCATTCCGTTTCTCTGTTTCTGTAGCATTTAATCCATGTGTTGAGTGAAGGGTGACCACACTTGCTTTCAGTCTCACACGGCATTGAGTCCTACTATAAGCTGCTTTTCACCTCAATTTAACACCAATCGTCCTTTTCATAATGCTGTCTTGGCAAGTAAATTTACGTAACATTTGCATCACATTCTTGCGTCAACTATAATTCCATTGCCTTTCTCTGCACCGTAACATTGTGAGAGTGTTCCTTCTGATATTGTCGGTTGCCAGGGAAATGCAAATCTATGGGTAGCACAGGGTCATATACAGATGGACAGAGGCAGCAATAATATTATGATTTATCACAGACCACTCACAAAGCATTTGTCAAATAGTTTGAAATGTTAATTTCTAGCAAAATCTTAGAGAATTTAATTTGGATATTGTAACAGTATTTAAATCTCAATGTTTTAGATTGGTTGTGATCCATTACTTCTGTAATATAAATAAAGAAAAATCATAGCAAATTATTTCAGAACAATAATGTTGAGTAAAAGAGATGTATGTGTGATAAAGAAGCTTAGTAGTATGTGCTGCAGCCAAGAAAGTGATATAGCTAGTGAGATGTGTGGGGGATATGTTGTGTATTTCAAAACTAGCCTCAATGGCCATTCGGAGAAGAGGCATCTTTTGATGCCGCCCGCTCAGTTTTAGCCTCAAGCCTTAACAGGCCTTCAATTCACACATGACCAGATCACTGTTAGATTTACACAGTGATTCAGTCTCAAATTTTAGCACGTGAACCGGGTGCATCTCTTCTCTTGGTGCACGAGTGTATCGATGAAGCCCAAAATGAAAGTTTTCCCTGAGTCAGACTTTTGAGTTTCCATTGAAAGTTTACGGGTAACAATTCAAAGAGCAGAGTTTAGTTCGATGGGGAGCCATAGTTGTGTGTGTAACTGTGTGTGACTGCACACCAGATAAACTGTGAAATCAAACTGGTATCTAAATGACAAAACTGAAATTGAACTGTTACATTTGGGGAGAAAGGGGAAATCTTGCGAGACTGAGATTGCTATTGCAAAGTAGAAATGCTCTGTTGGCAGCATCTTTTTCTGGGCTGATTGTGGGGAAGGGTACGCTTGGCGACATTATAATATGAAGTAAAACCTTGGCCACAAATGTCTCTTCCAAATTGGCAATGACCCAAAGCCTACTTTCAAACTGGTTAAAAGGATCACTTTAATTCAGAATAATTTTAATTATAATGTGCACCAAAGACATAATATAAGAGAATAATTTCCTGGAGAGTAGACTGTAAGCCAAGGGCCTAGCTGTTAGTGTTTTTGCGTCTGTGTGACTGTGAAGGCTTTCGGAAGTGTGTGGCCTCTAATTGGCTACTGTAACTGAATTTCCTGCTGCGACTCAAGCTGACGGTTCGGGAGGGCTCATGCTCTTACACACCCACAAACACAGATAAGGTTCAAATTAATGATGACAATAATGTCAATGCAGAAACAATCCCAGGGACAGAAATAGAGAGCAAAACAAGAGTAGAAGACAACGTATTATTGATTTGATGGTGTGTCTCGGCTTCACTCCCTGCAGATTTCAATTCAAATTGGAACAAAGCAAGCAATGAAAGGCAGAAAGAAACTGAATATTTTTGAAAAGTAATTCCTGTATATGTCGAATGCTACTTTGAGATGTTTTAATTGTTGAATTATACTGTCACATATACAGATATTGTCAATAGAAATCCCTGGTGGGTGACTCACCCGCACATCAAACAAAGATTAGCAGGCTTGGACCACCACCTGCAATTATTATTTATTTTTTAAACTGTTCTATCTGCCATAATCAGTGGCATAAAATTAGTTTTTAATCCGTATTTAACATGTCAAAAGAAGTTTTCTACTTTATAATTACTGATATTTTTAAAAGTCGACACAATTTTAATTTATCACTGCATGTATTCTGGATGCAAAACATTTAACAATTTACAGCTAACCAATTTCTTTTCCTAAAAGGAAGCCATAGTAAATACTGCGGACCAGGTGTAATATGCATTTTTTTGTGTGTGACCTTTAGAATTTTTAATTTGATTGAATAACTATGGAGCCACCTCGTGATGTAGAAGCTCACTCGCTTGACTTCGTTGCGGGCAGCCGCGGGCTCGATTCCCGCTGGTGGTGGTATGACTGTGAGCGCATAAGATCGTTTGACCCTCTGTGTGCCCTATGGTTGACCGTCGACCATAGGGTGTTGTGCTGGGTGAGGCTCCAGCAACCCCTGCAACCTTTGCGAGGATGCGCAGTATGGAACATGAATGAATGCTTCAAATGTCTGTTTTTAGCAAAATCTTTGGAACTTTAATTCGGATATTGTAACAGTATTTAAATCTCAATTAAAAATAACTATTTGGGGCGGTCCGGCGGATGAGTCTTTAGCTCATCGGCCTCATAGTTCTGGGTTCAAATCCAGGTCGACCCACCTGTGTGGAGTTCGCATGTTCTCCCCGCGCCTGCGTGGGTTTCCTCTGGGTACCCCTTTTCTCTTGTAACTCTTCAAAATATAACTTTCATTTATAATTGAAAGCATTTTGTATTTTTCCCCACTTAAAGTATTGTACTGCAGGTGTTCAGCTAGTAAACAACCCTGTTCTGGCATGCATGGTCCTTTGAAAGCTATTCCCCGAGACCAAAAAGATACTTTGACTAAGGATGGAGCTATGTATGCAGTTATGTTGAAAAAAATGCAATTTTTTTCCCAGGTGTGCAACTTCTTTTGCACGCAAACAAAGAAAGCACCTATACTCATTCTTGAGCACATTCCTGCCCTATTTAAATGATCAAACTAATGCTTGCTAAAGAGTATAGAGTATTTACAGAGGACCCAAGGGTTCAATCAGTATGTTTTTTTATTTTTATTTTGAGACGCAGCTGAGTTCCACCTGAAGAGTACAGACACTTTTTTGGAACTACAGTTTTTGACAGACTTTCAAAGGATAGGGAGGAAGTCAATCTCATAAAGATCATCATTACCAGGCTATTAAAATGTAAATTGTCGCCAAAGACTCTCATTCAGGTACAGTATGTGAGTTGGGCACACTATGCACATGTCTCAAATTGCATTAATATTTTGTTGGTATTTGTATATATGCATGTGCTAGCACATACTGACCATTCGCTTGAATGTGAGCCAATATAATATAGTATTTTTCTAAACTGGAAGAGACTATGCTAGAGTTGTATATCATCTAATGTATACATAACGTATACCAACCACTACGTTTACTACGTCTATGGCGCCTTATAATGCGGTGTGCCTTATATATGGAAACCCTTTTATCATAGGACAGCCAGTGAAGGTGCATCTTGTACGGCAGTGCTCCGTATATTGCGGAAAATACAGTAAATGTTACATAATTATACTTTTGTCTGACAGAACATCTCCACTTTTCTTCTGCATTAGGCAATTATCTGCTGATTTTCCACCTCTCAAAAAAATCATCCCTTGCTGCATTGTCCCAAATGTATTTTAGAATAACTTCATTTCCTGTCTTTTTTTTCTCATTACACATTTTCTATCAACTGCTATTCGAACTCTACTCATGTTTACTCATTTAACTGTACTTTATCAAGTAAAAGTTTCTTTTCATCAATTGCCTTCTCACTGCACCCAATATATATCATTTTACTCTTCGACCTAGGACCACTGCCTCTTCTACTCTGACCGCCCCTTTCCCCCCTCATCTCCGTTCTCTATAGTTTTATCATATTTGGATGATTTTGCAGCAGTAGGGAGAGAGGGAGCATGTTGATAGTAATCACCCCTGTCCGATTAGATCTGGCTGTGCCATTGCTGAACCATGAGATGATTTATTGATATTTTGCAAGCGTTTTCTGGAGATGAGAATGTCTTGATTTTATCCCTGATCTAACTAGGCAACTTGGGGATTAACGGCTCCTTTCATCTAAAACATGCTTTAGGGCTCTTTGTTAGGGAAAAATACTTTAACTTCAAGTGGCGTATCAGTTTACTCAATATTTATGGGTCACAAACCAAAATGTGCAGGGATACATTTGGTTTAGAATGTTAAAAGAGCATTGCTTGCTCTAAATGCTGAAGAGTTTAATGTTGAAATGGACCAATATATACCAGTTTAAACTGTGTGTAGTAATGATCAACACAGAATGCTCACGGGATATACTATAAATTAAATACTCCCAAAGTATTAGCAGTAGCACATTGAATGAGACTGCCTCTGAGAGCAAATCAGAACATTGTAGATATTTTGATTTTTATTTGGAAATAACAGTGGTCCTTAATTTGAATAAAAAATGATGTAACCTAAACTATAGAGACCAAGAAACAATATGATTAGACTAGCGCTATATAGTTGGTTTTCTTGTATATATATATTTAATTATGTATAATTTTACAATAGTTTGATTGATGATAATCCTCACTGTATGGAGTCTGCATGTTCTCCCTTGGTTTGCATGGGCTTTCTCTAGGTACTCCAGTTTCCTCTCAGAACCCTAAAACATGGTAGGCTGGTAAATTGCCCCTTAGGTATGAGTGTGAGCGTGAATTGTTGTTCGTCTCCTTGTGCCCTGCGATTGACTGGCCTCCGAATCAAGGTGTCCCCTGCCTGGTGCTTGTAGTTAGATGGGATAGGTTCTAGCATGGCCCGTGTGAGGATAAAATGAATGAGTGAATAACCCAAATTAACCCCTAACCCTTTTCACAATCCATATCATCTTTTTGTGCATTTTAAACATTAACCACACACCAAAGTTTTACATTTGGTATGTATGTTTACTACTGCGACTACTACAAATTCAGTTCATTTTATTTAATGATGCAAAAGTCCAATAAAATGATTATACAGTATTTCTTCCATTACATATGGTCCGATATATTGGCTCGGATAATGTACAATAAACTTTTTACTAAAGGCTCATGCATATGCAAACATTAGCTTAATAACAGTAATGAGTTACAGATTTACAAATGTACCTCCTTATTTATTGAAGAAAAATCACTTCATTCCACATTGCACCACCTAAATTCATTGTTTGTTCCCAGATGTCCTTCCATCTGCAAGATAAATGAGCCTATATTAACGTTAAATCCCCAAAACAGAACTTGTTATGGTTTGTCCCCTAAAACTGGCCAAACGTGAATGTCCAATAGTGTTCATTGCACAATTTTAATCTGTTCCTGACACATACACACCCTTCACTTACACACATGGGATGAGTTGTCAGTCAAGATAGATGTTTAAGTTTGGGCCAACATTCCATATGGCATTGTGTCATTTCTATGTTTGTGCAGAAGCACTGTGTACAAGTATCAGAGCGAGCTCATCCCTCGGGCTATGCCACGGATTTTTCCATCGTTCACCTCTGCTGCGTTCAGTCTGCTTTTGAGTCAGATATACAAAATGCATGCGAACACTGCAAGTACCAAAAACAACAAGGAGGAAAAAAACTATCTTGTGAAGGATATTTTGAAATATAGCTGCAGGCCTAAGCTTCATCAGCTTCTAAGCTGGCAGACTTTTGGACTCTGCTGCTGCAGAATCATTTTATTTTCCAAAGGGAGTCTGGACTAGAAGTCACGTCTGCAGGAGTGTTGATTTGTTTAGGATTAGTATTGAAACTTCCCTTTGAATAACAATTATAGAGGTAAAGTAATATTTTGAGTTCTATGACAGTTTCTCTGCTTTCTACAACCAGCTACTAAATAAATCCCGTGAATTTGTTTTAAGCAACTTTGTGTTCAATGCGTCTAATATGCTATTTTCTATTTTCATTCTTGTTAAAACACTGCATTTCATAAATCCAGTTGTGGAAACATTTTGTTTCCTTTTAATGTATAATTTGGAAAGAATGCCTGCTTTGGTATTAAAGATCAGAGGTTGTAATGTTAAATCACGTTCCATCCAGATCTTAATCAGATAGAGAATTCTATTTAATTTGAAAAGTGCAATCCTATTAAATGTGTCCACATGATCTCTGCTGAATCTCATCAGATCAGTTTTTAATTAATTCTACTTTCATGGAATCTTATCACTTTTCTGTTGCCGGAACTTTAGAAAAGCTATTGATAAATGATTGCTGCCACTCACTCATTAACTCAATGCTTGCCATTGACAATTACAGAGGTCCAATTCCTTTCAACTAGGGCGGGGCCCATGAATGCTCATATTCCAGTGAGATTGATGGCGCTAGACATCCAATCCATTTTGACTTAAATGTTCATTTGCCTACTCCCAATAAATTTTCAAAAAATATATATATTTTAATATGCTAATGTTTCTTATTTCTTATATAAATCACTACTTAACCAAATCCATGGCACTTTGCAATTCCCTCGTAATCCTAACACATACTTTAGTTCACTTTTAGTCGTGCTATGCTTTTGAGGAACTCACCATTTCTAAGACTCCGCATTTTTGCCCTAATTTAACTGCAGAACCCTTCAATGCACATATCCGATCTTAAATCTTCATAAATTATTCAAAATACACTTGCTGTGTGTCAGCAGTGATTTAGCAGCTTGTGTCTCACACTGACTCATCAGCAGAGTGACACAAGCCACACTGCAGCCCGCCCACACATACAGTACGTTGCTGCTTACACACGTACCGTACTTTTCTATGCTCGCAGGCAAACACACTGTCACATTCAGGAGTGTGCACTCACTGTGCCTGATTTCCCACACACATACATCGAACCTAAACCTTGATGACTGAGGCTTTTCCTATCTGATTAGAAGTGCAGTGTCTGCAACTCTTACTTGGTCCTTTTGAGAATCACTCTCTGCTCCCCATCTCCGCTGTCTATGTGCATCTGTTCATTTCTCCTATGGAAAAAAAAATGGGTATTCTAGCAAAAAAGTAACACTTTAAGAGTCTCTGCTATCTCCTGAAAAGGAGACCCCATCAATGGCAATGGCAGAGCAATGTCAGTTGAAAACGTTCTACCATGAACGTTGTTGACGTCTACTCATCTCTCTACTCTAAAGTAGCTCAGTTCATGTGAAAATTTGAAACGGAATTAACAGATGGCAATAAATCAAGGATGACACGTTATGATCATATTCTGTACACCGAACAAGTAACATTTGAGCACAAGGCTAAATCCCAGTGGAAAACACAATCCTAGTTTATGCCAAATTGCAGGTTCAGGCCAATTTAAGTAGCAAAACTATCACAGAGCTGATTTTTATCTGTGCCTAATGCAAAGGGTTATCTTTTTTCTTCTTCTAATAGCTTCAAATGAACTTAAATGGAAGTGGAAGGACCTGGTTGAAAAGTCCTAATCTGTGGAATCAGCATAAAGTTCGATTAAAGTTCTATAAACACAGGTTAAATCTTTTTCTTAAACCACGGCATTAAACGAAAAAAGGTGACGCTGCCTGAAGACAAAAGCCTAATTTAAAAAGCTCATCCTTGGAGACATGTATTTTTTGGGAGGAAATTCTAAGTTTGCATCCATTTTCGGACACTTGGGTGTTTCTTACTATTTGTGGAGAAATGCTACGATTGATTCTCCCTTGATTTTTTTTCTGATCTGAGAGACACTGAAGGACCAAAATAACATGATATCAAGCAAAGATGGTCACCAAATAACCCTTCACGCTCACACTCATACCTGGGGGCAATTTGAGAGTGTCCAATCTGCCTACCTTGCATGTCTTGCATTTCTCAGTTTTTGTATATAGCTTTACTTTCCCAGGATATACATAGAAATAAAATAATTGCATTGAAACTCAAAATGGAAGCTGAGGGTTCCATGGGGGCATTTTTGTTTTTATTAATGATAATCCCGCTAAAGCAGAGGTATCCAAACTATTCTAGAAACAGCTGCAGTGGCTGCAGGATTTTATTCTGACCAAACAAGATGACATCTTTTCACCAATCTTGTGTTTTATAAGTGTAATCAGTAGATTGCAGCTGATTAAAGAGTCAGCTGCTACTTGTTGTAGTTATTGGTTAAACTTTCTGTGCTGGATTGGATGGGACAAAAAGCAGGACCTCCTTGAGGACCGGTTGGGACATCCCTTTTCTTAAGTGTTCTTAAGTTTATAGTTACGAACATACTATGCCACCTGGTCACCATAAATCATTGCCTGCCATTGACAAAGCTAACCACCCAACTTATTTAAACAGAGAGGTGGTTGTGAATGTTCATCTTTCAATGACATTGACAAGGCTAGATGTCCAATCCAGTTTGTCTAATGCCATCAATGAAAGCCAATGTGTTAACAGACTGATGCTCACCCATCACCCTCAGTGCAAAGTATCCGAAATTTTGCTTACAGCTACTCATTTAGGAAGCAACACATTGTCACCAGATGGGAAATTTGACTAAAGCGCACAGGTGATTTATCTATGTTTGCACAGATCCAATCATTGCTTTCTCATTGCTCCATTAATAGCACTCCCACTGTCACAAGCACTTTATTTCATGAAGTATTGCACAAATTATCATTGGTATTTAATGATGTGCCTGTAATTGACAGTCCCCATGTTTAATAATGTATGGTCTCATTATAACCAGCACTTGTTTGTCTACAAATGCCTTTCTTTGATGCAATTAATGTGATGTGATCAAATTTAAAAGTGCACATAAAAAAACACAGGAAATATAGGAAATATAATTTAATACACTGCCTAATTTTTTTCTTAAGTGGTTTGTATGCTACAATATAGATTGAATTTTCTATTGATATCAGGTGCTGGGCCAAGTTAAAAAAAGAAAAATCCTTGAATAAATAAAACCCTGCTAATGTGACGTGAACCTATGTGACAAAAATTGTATTTTAGATCAGGAAAAATGATTTGTACTATATATTGCACAGAATCAATGTTTACATATTAGAGTGATTGGCACGTCAGCCTCACAGTTGGGGGGTCCTGGGTTTGATCCCAAGTCGGTCCTCACTGTGTGGAGTTTGTATGTTCTTCCCCGGTCTTACCTGGATTTTCTCCTAGTACTCCGCTTTCCTCCCACATCCCAAAAACATGCATGAAGGCTGGTTAATCACTCTAAATTGCCCCTACGCTTACACTATCAGGGTGAGCGCGAATGGTTGTCCGTCTCCCTGTGCCCTGGGATTGGCTGACCACCGATTCAGGGTGTTTCCCCCCCTGGTACCTGAAGTCAGCTGGGATAGGCTCCACCACCTTGTGAGGATAAGTGGTAGGGAAAATGAATGAATGAATATCTAGGCATTTGGGAGGAGGCTGTGGGCCCGACCAACGACATGCTGGGGAGACTATGTTTCCCTGCAGTCTCAGAAATGCCTTAGGATCCTCGCGGAAATCTAGGCTTCCCTTCTGAAGCTATGGGGACACCACAAGATAACTTTGGATAAGTGGGAGAAAATGATGGTCGTCACATTTTTGTGTCCTTGCTCTTATGGCCTTTGGATTCCTGTATCAAAGATTTAGCAGGGGATCTGCACTTTTACTTGGTCTTTCAGCATTAATCATGGATGGAATTTCTAGGCAGCATTTTTGACAGAACTTAACAGCAAAGCACACTGTGTTTCTGCTTTCTTGCTGTTATGCTGATATGATTTACTTGTTGGAATAAGAATTTCAAACTGACAGAAACACCACAGATTTTCTTTTCCATGTTTCAATGTGCTCTAGATAGACAAGAAACTGTTAATAAATTATATTTGTCTTTAAAACAAGGGAGAAACAACATTTTTACTATGTTAAAAAAATCACTTCATTCTGGGGAAAATTATCCTTTTAGGTTTATTGCTAATGAAATCAACTAACAAAAGGATCGTATAATTAGATAATTACTGAATTAAATGTTACAAACGGATGCAATTACCTGAGTTTTAATTAAATTAAAAAGTAAAACTGAGATTTTTGTTGTTGTTTTTGAAAAATAAAAGGAAAATAGTGTATTTTCACTCAGAAGTCTAAAATAAATCCTGGAACACTCATTTAGTGGTTAGTTGTCTTATGGTAGTGGGAACAACGGGGAGACGTCATCCATAGATGAGGGAGAAGTCAAATAAGAACAGAGGGATGAAATGGAACAAAAGAAACCACTCGGCGGTTCACTTGCCTGATTTCGGTGCTGGGAAGTGTGGGATCGATCCCCGCTCGGTGGTGCCATAAATATGAGAGCGAATGGTTTTCTGTCTCTCTCTGTGCGTTATGGCTGTCTGGCGACCAGTCTAGGGTGTAGTCCGCCATTCATCTGAAGTCAGCTCGGATAGGCTACAACACCCCCACAACTCTTGCAAGGATGCACGGCACGGATGATGATGAATGAAACAACTCAATTTGACGTTCTCAGACACGACTTTAGATTGGGCTAAACTACAAAGGCCAAATCAACCTCTGTCAGTGAGGTGAATAAAATATTTTTATTTTAACATGAAAATACAAACCAAATAGTTCATTATATCCAATTTGTATTCATCAGTACAATTATGACCACACAAAAAAACAAAAAAAAATCCAATATCCCATGGTCTGCATTTGTATGCTTGTATGAAACGAATATTACTGAAAATGCTTGACTCATACGCTCACTATTTGACGCGCTGGTTGAATATTGTGAAAACTTTGAGATGATTGAATCTTGGGAGCACAAGCTTAAAAATTGACAGAATGACGGATGAAGGACTGTTTCGCTACAGATTTTAATTATAGAGCGCCTTTCTATGTCAGCTGCTTAGTGAGGGTGGGGCTTTGCTCTTCACAGTCAGTTCGAGAGGCGGTGGTAACAGAGCTGAAGAGACAGATTTTGTTTGATTCAACAATGCAATTGTCTTAGTTTTGCAGTTAAGATTCTCTCTGAAATTAAAATACAAAAAAAAAATTTGGAAACTAAGTTTCAGCTACATCACGAATCAAATGCTGGATTGGTGTATAGAGTCATCATACCTGTCAACCTCGGCCAATTGCTCCCCTTATTAATGATTGCAACTCCCCTTATTAAGCGATGATAAATCGTACAAATGCAACACGGGATTGTCTGATTGCCAATTGAAGCCAACAAGGCCTCAATCCTGTGCGGTCCTGCCAATCATGGTGTTAATGCCCTTCAATCTTAACTCACTGGTTAAGACACTAACTGTGCACATAAACACTGCACATCTATCTTCAAACACATGGACAAGCATGCCTTAAATGCTGAGTACTACACTAACCCAATCAGGTCGATACAGGTCAAACTGGGTGTCGAGGTGTTGTCTGTTTTCTATTGCATGTTGCTTTTTAATAAACCATAAAACTGCATATATCTTTAAATTAGGGGCCTGCTTTCTGTTTGTGTCTTTCTGTCAGTGCCATTAGGAAACAGTCCCCCTCCTTTGCCACCCTAGTGCTATCAGATATCCAGTCTGACAGACCAACGTTGATATAAGACTTAAGAATACACAATACATGCACAGCCTACGGAAGCCACTGTTAGCAAGTCTTCCTTTTACATCTTTTTTTTTCTTTTAAAGATGGAATCAAATAATGAGATAAGCCTGTTCGCCAAACATTCCTTGAGTAATCGTTTTAGATGTTAAGAATGCAGAATGTGTCTCTCCTACTTTCTGATATGGATTAAAATTAGCATATATTCAATGGATCTTTATAGGAAATAATACACAGCCCTATCCAATTTAGTATGTTGATGGCTAATGGTGTTCGGGTGACTAGCGACCATTCTAGTGTGTAGTCTGCCTTTCGGCCAAAGTCAGTTGGGATAGGCTTCGGCAACCCCCGCAACTCTTACAAAAAAAAGCGCTGTACGGAAGATGAATGAACAAATGAATGAATGTGTGTACTTGCTTGATTCATGCAATTTTTTGAAAGAATTTGTAATGCAGACTAGTCTAGTAGTACTAGTACTTCCCTGATACCTTGTAGAGTAAAAAAAGATTGAGTGCAAGAGAAATTTCGAAGTGCCGTCACCTAACTCTTGTTTACAGCGGAAAGCAGCAAAAACAATAGTCTTGGTTATTCCCAGAATAGAAAAAGCTAGAAAAAGAAGGGTGAACTTCACTTGAATGACGCACTGACATGCATGAGCACACACAGTCCAATCCTTGGACATAAACTATGACAGTGACAGAATTAAATGGAGCCAGAATAATCGCAAAAAATAGACATGGGTGTAAAACAAGGACAGGTACTTGGCCCATACTTAAGGGCTGGAGTGGAGATTCCAAAACGATGTAATAAAAGTGAAACAAACATCAACAAAGGCTGACCAGTGCTATTCATCAAAGAGTAATGAAAATATATAATTGAACATACTATATAAAAACTATACTGTAAATATTTCAGGACATATTTAATAGAGGACTTAAATATAATGTATACATTTTCCAAGGATGAATGGAGAATTAATAATTCTTTGTGTTTTGAAAATAATAAAATAATGAAAATTAAGTGCTGTATATAATAAAAATAAAATCAAAAAGTATGTGTTGCAGTGCTGCGTAAGAAGAATTTTAAAGACTGAATGTCCATTAAACTCATACTTGTGTAATGCTTAGTGCTATATCTACAAATGTATCCTGAGTTAGAATAGGGGCTTAAATACATTCTAAACAAATGAAATCTTTAAATTGCCTTTCGTAACGTACACAAAATATTCAACCAAATAGAGTATTAACAGAATTTATTGTGTGAACTGAATCCCCTTGACATTCAAGGTCTTAAAAACTCCTTGTAAAACCGTTTAGGAATTGGTGCTTTATAATTAGTAAACAAAATTCCCCTATCAATATAGCAATGCTTTCTAATTCTATTAAAGCAGCAATATTCCGTTACTGGCCATATTGAGTAATTTGCAGAAAGCAGGTCTGCTTTTCAAAGAAAAGTGTCAAATGGAAAGCATGCAAATGTCCCCCACTCTGGCATCAATCAAATGAAGGATTCTCTCGGTGTCAGAATGTCTATATCCATTGGGGATTAAACTCCATAAATTACACTTAAAAATTCTCTTTCTTTGTCAGTGTCATCCATCTGATTGGCTATTATCCGTTTCAATGGCCCATTTTCACATGTACTGATTTTACAATATACAGTGCACTATATGTTCCTAAAGGCCTTTGGATACTCATCAATCATTAGATGTTTGTAAGGAAATACAGACAGCTGCTTTGCTTTGCAGGGTCCCCTGTGTATGTATATTGGCTGTGGCCAGTAAACAAAGAGGATGAAAACAATAAGGGTATGAAGCTGATGAGGTGTTCTGGAGTGGATGGCTGTCCACAGGTTTTATCTCGTGCAAACAGGGCAGGTTTTAATTCAAGGCCTCAAAGCAAGCACTGGTGTTTGACGCAATAAATGGGAAATCCTACTCGACATGAAAATTAAAGGAATGTGTGAATTCCAGCAACATGAGAATGTAATGAATGACAATAAAATATGACCGAACATATTGACCTTTACAATTCGACAACTCTGTTTTACAAGTGGTACTCATTGCTGGTTAATTGTACCTGAACAAGTCTATCCATATATCAGTACACCATATTTTGTTATTCCACTCATTTGATCTGCAGTCCAGCAATGCACCCTTTTTTTCTTGAACATCTTCCATATTTTTTAAATGTCCCTTTTGCTTTCCTTGAATTTTTTCGCCATAACACTCACAACTTTGATCAAGTTATCATTTATGAACGCAAAACTCCAATATCTAACATCTGCCTAATGTAGACACTAAGGTTGTAACAAGTAATCGCTATGGATCAATGTGTTAGTTTGTTAAACTCAATTCAATCAAAGTCGATCAAAATGCAAAATGATTATCATTGCGTTTTTGCTTTTATTTAAAAAATGATGTCTCATCACCAAAATCATTATACATTTAAAAACTGATTTCCATTGTTTTATTTTATTTAGTCAAATTGTAGCTGATTTGTATTAATGTTTATAATTCTGTGTTAAATCATTCAACTCCTTTTGAAATAAATCAAGGCAGAATAGTGTAATCGTCCAAAGAATTGATAATGTTTGAAACCATCATTAAATATTTACCCGACCCTCAAAACATTTCTGACCCACCTCATCACCCCATACATTTTTTCTACATACGCCTCTGCTTGTACATGAAAAAAAAACATTTTAATGAATTCTCAAGATGCTGATTTTTTTTCTTCATTCCTTAAAAATGACCTGCATGTCATTGGATTATTCTCTCTTCTTTCATTCCTTAGTTGATGGGTGCATCGACTGGTCAGTGGATCTCAAGGAGTACCACGTTCTGGCTGGTGAGCCAGTAAGGGTGAAATGTGCCTTGTTCTACAGCTATATTCGGACGAACTACACCATGGCCACCAATGCCAAGCTGCGCCTGATCTGGTATAAGAACAAAGGAGATGCTGAGGTAAAATTGTTCTTTCCCTCTTTTTTTGGTCAGAAGTCAAAGTAATGTGTGGTCTCGGTCTCCAATGATGACGAAGAATATATAGATTGCTAAATTGTTCGGCGGAAAAGATTAAAATTATGCCTGATTGGCTTGCAAAACCAAAACTTATTTAAAAAGTTAGGTCTGTAGTAGCTAAGAAACTAATCGTGTTCCCAGCTTGGGGGTGCACTTGATAAACAGTCTAAATTTGTCCAACAGTTTGGATTTGGAAGTCTACAACTGATTGTTAAAACATTTGTCAATGATGTCATCATATTCTGCCTTAGCCTAAAGATGGCTCTTGCAAGTTCGACCACAGAGCAAAAACAGCAGCTGCTTTCCCTGTTTTCAGAAATGTTATTTCCGTATCAGAATCAGCTTCAAGCTGTTTACTAGAATGAAGGGCCCATGTCCATGCATCTACTATGTGGAAATGCTTTGTAAGGCTTCCCAGCTCCGTTCTGCACACAGCCAACTACGAGCTTCGACTACATAGCTAGCATAGCTTAACAGTATTCTTTCACTATGGATTGTCTTCAGAGCCACACTTCAAGACAGTTGGGTGGGAGACAGGGAAAGTTGTGAGGAAATGATGAAAGAAAAAAAAGCCACCCAATGGTTTTTGTACTGGCATAGCCGCCTTGGTGCACAGTTCTCAACCTCAAAGGTGTGGACATACGGGGAGGCTTCCAACAGAGCAGAAAGTAAGGATTAGTCGAAACGGGGGATAAAAAAAAAAGAAAATGTCAGGCAGGGGATCAGGTGGTTTGCGCCACATATAAGTGCAGTACCTTTAGCCAAAATTGTGTAATTGCAGATGGACAGGCAAGTGAGAAGTGACTGATGAAATGTTGGGAGGAAAATAAGGCAGAAAACTGGCACACTTCACACTTGGGAAGTCATACATATATCGATATATATACAAAGTATAATGGTAGTAAAATGTGGTTAAAGCACAGAGTAACCAACTACTAATAGCAAATTATTGCCTATCAAACAAATAATATAACACAGCAAACACACAGGAAAATCAACCATGTATGTTTTTCCCAAATCAGCATGAAGGAGACTATAACTAACTATATTGTATCATGATTTACTTGTGGACATTTTCACTATAATGTGCCAAATGTATTCTGGTTTTATAATAGATATTCTGAATTTCACAGTCTTGTTTTAGGCATTTTTCTTTAAAGTTGGTATGCATCAAATTCATTTTAACTGGGAGGGTGGCAGTGAATGATTGCATTTTACTGTTATTCTATCATTTTCCTAATTAATATTTTGAGATTCAGATAGAATGCACCACCAAGAGATGATAATAATTGTATGGTGATAAAACCACACAAATTTCATTTTCTTACTCGTACTTAATTACACATTTGGAGAGCAACCAGTTTCCATGGGCACATGAATGTACCTGAGCAATTTGTTACATTGAACGGGCGTTAATGAATACAAGCCAAGTCTTTTTAATTAACATTCCTAAAAGCATTCACTCTGCACCCACTAGGAACCCATCATCTTCTCGGGGCATAGACTGAGTAAAGAAGATGACTCCATCTGGTTCAGGTCTGCTGAAATGGAAGACAATGGTTTCTACACTTGCGTGCTAAGGTAATTTATGTTTGTGTGTGTAGGTGGAACAAAAGACACATGTACAAAGTTGAAAACAATATTATCATGAATGTTCCAATTGAGCAGTAGCCTTCCTTTGCTTTGCATCATAAACTAAAATCATCTATGCCCACTTGCGCATTTGTGCTCCCTCCTCTTCACCTTTTACTACTGCCTTTCCCTCTCGTCAGTTGATCTATTTACCACACAGAAGCGGCTTTCCTTCATTTCACAAGGTGCCTCCATCTTCCCATCTCCTGCAGATCTAGTGCATTTTCAACAATTGCCTCTTCTTTCCTGCTCTTTCTGCACCAAATTCCCTTTCACGCCACCATCCCACTCCTCCACACTCACCGCCTGCCACCTATTCCTGCCAGAGCCTGACACCTATCCTCCTTAATAAGCCCCCTATGCTCTCTCTCTCTCCCTCTGTCGTTCCCTGCTCTTTCAGCATGACAACCTAATTAGAGCTTGGCGTCTGTCATTGTCTCAGGGTCTGTTATTAACACTTTCTCTTACTCATTCCCTCTCGCTTTCTTACACATACACACACACACACCAAACTGCAATACCATTAGGTTCAAGTATTACACAAAGCTTGACAATAATCTGCTAATACCCTGTGTACAAGTCACAGATATTATTGGAATTCTTGATGTTGCTCATGTAAATCAATGAAAAAAAGCAGTTTCAAATTAAAGCAGGCTTCACAGGAATAATCGATATATTTTAAAACCCGATATCGGTATGTTCAAATATGATAAATGTCCATGTTTTTCCCCCCACAAATATGACATGCTTGGTCTTTCTCCACCTAATGTTATTTTTGCACATACAAAAAAACCAATCTACCGTGAAAATACCTTGAGAAAAAGTCTACGTATATACTACACTAATAACTGACCTAGCAATGACCATACGCACTCACAATCAACCCGCCACCAGCGGGAATTGAGCCCACACCTGCCTGAGAAAGCAAAATAAAAAACAAAATGTGAATAATCCTGGGAGCCTTTGGCTCTTGTTTTTTTTTCTAGTTAGCATGGCTGCCTTTAACTAGGTACCTGGCAAGCATCCCAGTCGATCGACCCATATGTGTCTATTGCAACTGTTTTCTTTGGCAGGTTTTAGCTTGGTGCTGTTTTATTGCTCTACACTTGTTACATGTGCAATTAGAATGACTATATCCATATCCTGGACCCTCTAACTAATAAACACAAGTGGATGTGGTATATTGAGATTTTAAATTAATATTGCCTACTTTTTTTTTTTTACTTTTCTTTGAACTATTAACACTAGGTTCGCACAGGACTGTTTCTATTTTAGCCCTTAATTTGCTTTCTTTTCAAATAGATTGCTTTGAATGTTAGGTTGTTGTTGTTTTTTTTCTCCTTTTTTACCTCCCCGCTGTGCATAGTCTCTACTTTCTCTTAATTTCACTCGATATTTCTTGCAAACTCCACAGGAAGTACATCTCCTACCTGCAAGTTCATTTTATATACATTCGTTAGCATATTCTTGCTACTTAATTTCAATCATTCTAGCTCACATTGGTCCTGGTGAGTCTTTGGAAATGTCCTTTATTTTTAGATGTTTTCTTTCAATGGAATAGGTAATTATCAGTTCAAAGAAGATAATATATTTTGGAATAGTTTTAAATTTACATAAATACAATAAACTCTTCAGAGTGATTAATATATATATATATATATATGTATGTATATATATATACATATATACATATATATTTTATATATATATATATAAATATATATATATAAATATAAATAAAAAGGCAAGATGGTTTGCACTTTTCTAACTATAGATTCTCTCACCGAGTTTTATCATAATCTTTTTCACCCTTTGCATCCTCCGTGTAAGAGCAACCCTAAAATCTGAATTGCATGCTTTCTCCCTTTTAATTTCCTTTTTATTCTCTGCGTGTCAGAGGCTGTAGTAAGTCAAGCACCCCTAGGAGGCTTCAATACAATATTGCACTTTAAATTGGGTTGTGTTACACACCACGCATACTAATGCTGTAAGACTTTACTGCACATTTTTGGATGATTCGCTGCATCTCTCGTCATTGTACTTACGCACCAATTGTATTTTTACATTGCTAAATGGTTCAATGTACATAGACAATGTGCAATGTTCTGAATGTATGTATTGTTTTTTATATTGTGGCTTGCTGTGGTTATATCAATATTAGAGATACATTTCAGTGTTTTCCCAGCCGACTTCCGACACGAGGCAGGGTACACCCTGAACTGGTGTCCAACCAATCGCAGGACACCAGGAGATGGACAATCATGCACACTCACACCCATACCAATTTTGAGCGTCCAATCAGCCTATCCTGCATGTCTTTGAAATCTGGGAGGAAACCGGAGCACCCGGGGAAAACCCACGCTGTCCCGGGTAGAACATGCAAACTCCACACAGGTGGACCGACCTGGATTTTAACCCAGACCCTAGAAATGTGAGGCTGACGCTCTTTCCACTCAGCCGGCACCCGAAGCATTCATATCGTATACACAAAAAATGTTCTTCACAATTAAACTTTAGTATAGAGCTACACCGCACCTTTTGCTACAAAAATGTGCTCTAGGAGGAAGGTAATCCCCGTGATTGCAATGCTTTGTCGGTGAGCCTGTGTCTGGCTCTGCGTGTGTGTGTGTGTGAGGACATATATCGACAAAAGCCACAATATGAAGACACAATTATCAAGGCAGAGGTCCCCAGGTGAACAAGCAGTTATTCTCAATCCCTCTCAGGAGACGGGAAAAATAACATTTGCTGAGTCCTGAGCGGCAGCGAATAATGTCCATACATAACACAGTGAAATCTAATGGATTCTTGGAACTGGCAAAGAGCAAAATTATATGAAAGTTGAGAGGGTTATTAGGAAATAGCATTCATTTGACATGCAAAGATTTTATATATATATATATATATATATATATATATGCATGCGACTTTCAGCATTTAGCTTTTGTCAATGAATTGCACTGAACAGCTGATTTATGTTCGCCATCTGTTTCTTGGGGACGTTTTCTGCTCAGTAGCTTTCTTCTAGTGTTATCTCAGATGCTCCCTTGTGGTCTTTCTAGTAAGCAGAACCACCTGTCTTCATGTAGAGGATGAATCCACTTAAATGGTAGCTCACGCACAAGAAAAAAAATCACACAGTCTCAGGGGTGTTTTGTGACGCCAGATGAATGTTTAACCTTTCTCTTCATCAGATTTTTAAACGATAAATCTGGCGAACAAGTGCACGCACATACAATAAAAGCGGAAGAGGCAATAGAGGAGAAAAGGAGAAAGCGGTCATTTGGAGTCTCTTTGGCAGTCCTCTGTAACTTGGCAGCCATTGAGTCAGAACCACTCTCATGCCTGTTAGGGCCTCATGCCAGGTAATGCCAGCTTGAGCCGTGGTTTTGAGAAAAGAAAAAAAAAGGTTTCATGCATTGAAGTACAATGTGTGCATGTATGTGTGTGTGTGTGTGTGTGTGTGTGTGTGTGTGTGTGTGTGTGTGTGTGTGTGTGTGTGTGTGTGTTAAGGTGTTCTGAAATAATGTAGAATTTGAGGTGGAGTGATGTGGAGAAAGGCACAACACTTTGAAAAGTCAAATATCACCTGAAATGTGGTTTATTGTTGGACTAGGATATGTTGTTTTTTCACAGTTCATTTTTAACGAATTTTATTAATGGCTTATCCTCACATGGATCGTGGGGGGTGCTGAAGCCAATCCCAACTAAATATAGGCACCAGGCAGGGGGCACCCTAAATCGGTGAGCAGCCAATCACAGGACACGAGAACCATTCATGCTCACACTCATTCCCAGGGGCAAATTAGATCCTCCAACCAGCCTACCCTGCATGTTTTGGGATGTGAGAGGAAACCAGGCAAGAACATGCCAACTCCACACAGTGACGTCCCACCTGGAATCAAAACCTCGACCCTCGTATTGTGAGGCCGACGTGCTAACCACTTGGTCACTTGGCCATCCTTATATATTATTTGAAGTAAAGTGAAAATGCTAAAATGTGCTGAAAGCAAATGAATGAAAATTGAAGAATCTGTTCAAGCCCTCAGGCTTGTGGTCATTATTTAGACATTAAAACCCGGAGGTCTTATCACAACTTATCTATGACCAATATCCAATATTTTAATGCTGTTTTCATGTTCTTATTTAAGCCTTCTCTTCACAGCACCAGTGTTAATATCAAAGCTTAGTCAGAAACACATCTTTGAATCTTTGGAAGATAATTTGACGTGCTGAGTGCCAATTTAACGGCAAAAAAAATTTGTATAAAACTTTCATTGCTGCTGTTTGCTGTATGAAGTGAAAAATCGAATGATGGAAACTTAACCCATCATTATGTTGCAAAATTACAAATGCCCTTAAAAATGCATTGACATCTGCATAGGCATCTATAAATGACTCCATTTCTGTGTGGACAAGCCCTAAAAAAGAATTTTGTTGGAGCCCTGCTTTATGACCACTATAAACAAAACATTCAGGGCTCAGCAGGGATCGCTGACTGCATTGGCACCCAATAAGAGGAAAGCAATGACAAATTCTTTCATCGTCACTCAATAAATTATACGTGTATTGATTGTCTTCCCAAAGTAAGAAAAAAAAAACAGAAGAGTGCAATCACTTACTCATATAATAGAAAATGCTATTCATAAAACCTTGCAGTGGCAACATTTATGGCAAGAGGTATAATATAGTTTAAGTTTATGCACGTTTTAGCGTAGATGCCTCGGTGTGTGCAGGTGTCATCCTCTCCCTTGCTGCCTGTTAGTTAGATTGATAGTCAAATTAATCTGCAGCTCCATCCAGGTATAAACACGATGCCTGCTGGCTAGGATACATCCCCCTCTATTAGCACTATAACTCAATGCACCCTGCAGCAGCCTGGCCTGATCAGTGGAAAGTAATTGCAAAGAGGGCTCAGGATTTATTGACAAGGTGGATATTGAGGTTTACAAGATGATTTGAAGATTAATTCATTTTCCATTTTACAAAATTGGCATTTTTCTCTTGATAGTTCTGCAAAAGCACAATGGCGCAAAACAGTATTCAGTGTGGTCCAATATCCCTCAGCTTATTTCTGCTGAGTCACTTTACCTTTCTCCTAGTCACACTGTTACTGTTCAATGTTGATTTAAATTGGTTTTCTTTTATATGTCATTTGCGATAGGAAAAATGTTTCAGAATGACAAAACAGTGCTTATTTCTTTAAGCATGTGTCAAGTAAGACTGCGTCAAGCAAACAAGCTGAACTTTTGTTCACTTTAATGTGTGCAGTCTGGTCTACTGAAATACAAATACAGGCAATCAACAGTCCACTTATTAACTTGCTTCATAATTGATTTACGATTGACAGAAAACAGAGACGTGGAGGCATTACCATTTGAATGGCTAATGATTTTTTCGTTCAATGTGATGAAAGTCAGCTCCAAGTCATTTAATCGATAATGTTATTGATATTTTCTCAACCCTGTATCATGGGCCCCAATCTTTTTTGTGCCATTGACTGGCTGTACATCAAGACTCTATTTCAATGGTCAGCTAAAACAAAAACATCGAGTTATTAACCAAGCAGCTAAACAGTAGGTAAGCAGCCAGCTTCTTTTCCACTTGGTATGCCAGTGAATGAGAATGTTTTTTTTTCTCATTTGACAATATTGTTTCAAAATGAAAGGAATTTAAGAGCTAGTCAAACACATGTACCATGAGATCTACACATTTACAAGAATATTTTTACATTAATGTTCAATTCTAATCCCAGCAATGTTTTACCAAAATTGAATTTCAGAATCCTCCACGTTGGATATAAGAGCAAGATAAAGCGCAATCCCAATTTTTTTCTCAATTTTCCTCCTTCTTACCTCCTAATCCTTCTGTTTTGATGGTCAAAATGATGGGTTTAAAAAATGCCCCTAAGAATTGGGACACCACTTGATCCTGCAACGTCATCACCCCTTGCTGGCAGGCAGACGTGAAAATTGCTTTCACTTCCAAAATGCCATTTATTGTCAAATATTACTCATTTTATATTACCCGTTGCTTTTTATTGAGATTGTCTGGCAATGGAAATAATTTTTGTACAGTCTGCAGGTTTCAACTGGGACATTTGCGAATTGTATGCAGTATATTTAAATGTTTCTTTCTTGTCGACCATCAATGTACTCCCTGCAATTAGCCCTTTAAGAGACAGTGGGAGGGACAGTTGAGCCATAAAAGAAAGTGTATATTTTATACTTTTACTCCTTACCCTTTAAAGACCAAGTGGCTATTCTTGGTCAATAAAAAATGCTGTTAGTAATTATTATGATATAATTTTTAGCAGTAATTATTATGATATAAATTTGTTTTATATCATTTTAAATCATTAAAGATTCCACATTTAATTTTAACATGGTTATTGAAAATAAACAAAGGCATTACATAACAATGTTTTACATTGTGTGCATTTTCTGCACCGCTTATCCTCACAAGGGTCGCGGGCTGCTGGAGCCTAACCCAGCCAACTGTATCTGTACACGGGGGACACCCTGAATTGACTGCCAGCCAATTGCAGGGTGCAATGAGACGTACACCCATTCATCCCCATTAATGTTAAGAAACAACTGAATGAATGCAATTGGAGGGACAAATAAATGTTTGTTCATTCTTCCTTACCAATCAAAATTGATTAGTTGTCTACTGCTGTCAGAGTTAAATAAGTGTGTGGTAAGATTTTTTTTTAAATCACAGGGTTGAAATGAAAGGTCTGAATGAAAGGCATTTGGATTGGACAACTTTATTCATCCCTTATTCGGGAAATTTCTTTGTGACAGTAGCAACAAAAGGCATAGTCATAAGTTAGACAGTACAGTCGCAAATGCCGTAGAACAACAAAGCAAAAGCACAAAGTACAAAGCAAATCAAAGTAAATGGGATCATTAAAAATCACCAAATCAAATCATTAAGACAGAAAAGCAACAAAAACGCTAAACGAGCAGGAGTGGACAGAGCTACCGCCAGCGATGAGATGCTAGTTATGGTTGCAGTGTCAGAATGAAGTGTAGGCATAAAAAGCCAAAGAAACATCAGCTTGAATTTTTGCAGGACATAAAATATTTCAGACAAACAATTCAATTGGCTTGCTCACTTCACATTCCACTCTTCTGCTATCCCCTTCTCTTTGAAATAGCATTTGATGGATTTCACTTCTTCCCACACCTCCCTGTCTCCTACAGTTTGTTTTGCAGCTTCTGGGTGTACACCCATTCAGTTGAACTTTCCACATCCCTTGCATATTCCATATCGCTAGCTTTGTCTTCATCCCTGAAGACACTTATGTCGTGTAGCATTCCCTGGTCAGTTGTGTGGAAACAGTCTCCTAGGCTTCATTCCCTCAGGGGACCATTTCCTGAAGAAGCCTGGCATGCCGGAGTGTCTCTGTACCTATGAACTGTAATATGACAGAAAAACAGGCCAAGATATGGGACGGCATACCTCGTAATGTTCGGAGTAACACACAGCAGGCACCCTTCGATCACTTTGGCATACCGGCATAGTGGTCTGTTCCCTCTAGTGCAATGTATTTGTAGATGCCCTGGCTTGAACCATCTGTTGTTAATAATAAACAGCCCAAGTTCACTATCTTTTAATTTTCTGCTCATACTGGGGTCTTGGTCAAATCTGGCCATGTGGTCAGGCCGACATTAACATCCAGACATCTTGGACACTCTAGATTGCCCCTAGGTGAGTGTGAGTGAATGGTTGTCCCTCTCCTCGTGCCCTGCAATCGACAGGCCACCGATTCAGGTTGTCCCCCGCCTCTGGCCCAAAGTCGGCTGGCATAGGCTCGAGCACCACCCCACGACGCTAGTGAGGATAAAGTGGTTCAGAAAATGAATGAATGAATTCTGAATGGCAAAAGACTGATAGCATTGGACAAAAAGTAGTGAATATGTAAAAAAAAAAGTTAACAATTTGTCATGATTTACCCACCTCCGGTATACAATGAATTTTGATTCAAATTCTGGACTCTTAACCTCTGTTTTATAAAGACAATACATTAGGTCGTTGTAGAGGTGCCAAGTGGTTCAAAGTATCTATGTAAATTGTCCATCTCCAATGATGGAAAATGGTGTAAGCATGTTACCGTATCCATGGAAGAATAAAATGTACATTGTTAGCCAAAAGGATGTTGCCACTTTTTGGTGAGTTTAGATAAGCAGAGAGCTGGCTTGTATGGGTCCTTGAAATCCTTAAAACTGCTTTATTTTTTTCTCTGTCGTGTTTTCAAGGTTTGAAAAATTTAAATACACTTTAAATTTTGTGCACAGTCCTTGAAAATGCTTTAAAGGGCACACAGTATTTCCCAGCACCCTGTCTAAATATATAAATGATCAAATGAAGGAAAATAAAATATATGAGCTTCATCGTTGCCATACGCGCCTTCTGAAGTTGCTTTCCCTTGATCTTGCATGTCGCAGTGCAACTCCCAAGAGTAGAGTGCAGTGTTTCAGTAAAGCTGCGGGATTCGTGCACTTTGTGGTATATTGGCAAATTGAGAAGATGAATCCGCCAAGCCAGCCACACTAATTAATCAGTTGGCGAAAATCTGACAAATGAGTGCGCCAAATATAATAATATGTGTAATATCAATCAGTATTGTTCCGTGTATGTGGGAGCACAGCATTCTTGCGCTGAAGTCAAGATAACAGTTAGCAAATAGAGTAGCATTTAAATGTATACATGTGCATTTGCTGTGGTATAGTAATCCCTTATGAATCGGCCTATGCACCAGGCTTTGGATCAACTCCCCTTGTTGCACAGGAAAACAGCCACTTATCTTGTTTTAAGGACAAGGAGAGATTGTAATAGCCATGTAAAGAGCTTTACTGCTTTCAGTGAGAATAAAGTAGTTTATTGAGAGCTACAATTAAACACAAACATGCATTGAGATATCATTTAGCTTAGCAATTGACTGTGTGAGAGCCATTTTTGAGTGTCCCAAACCTCAAGAAAGCATATTTACAAAGGTTTCCTTGGCCCGACTTGTGTGTGCCCGTCCATTGAACACCATATCAGCAATACTACAGGATCCCTGCTATTGGACTCACTGTTGTCAAGAGAACACAACCCTTCAAATCAGGGGTTTTTAGAATTGGCACCTTTCAGATGAAATTTCTCGCTCCTCTGGGGTCACAGAACATTTTTGAAGATGTTTACGTACTTGTGAGAAGGCACCATTTTTTATTTCTGCCTTAGCATAAAAAAAAGCCATGAGAAGAGGCAAGACCATGACACACGATCAGAACCTTTCAATAAAAGGAGGGAATTGAATCAAAGCTTTTCAGTTCTTTCTAACTCAGTGTGCATCATTGATATAAATATGCAAATACCATCAAACCATTAAGTTATATTTGAATATAAAATATATGGGCTGTTTCAACATGAATATTTATATTTATTATGTTTTTTCTTCATGTCACGATCTGTAAGGGTTATCGGTTCAATGATTTTGGGGGTGCTAGATCCTATCCAAGAAGGTCAGGAGCCAGAGTAAAACCTGAATGGATTACCAGCCAGTGGCATAATTATTATTATGAATTATTTTCTTGCAGTCCTTTAGCTGAATACCAATATTTAATACCAATCTCAAACGTAAATCAAGGAAAGATGAGCTTTTTTACTGTTTACGTTTTGTCAGTCATTTGAAATAGTTTGCGACGTCAGGCAATAATCCATCTCATGTTACCTGTTTTAATAAAATCAGGGATTGGCAGGTTTGAAGACTGGATTATTATAACACCAACAGTCCTTTTTAAAAGTAGATCCTGCATTTCAATTTGCACTTAGTTTGAAAACGACTTGCACTGGATTATGTTGTTATGAACAGAGAAAATCAAAAGAGCATGCTGGTAAAGGTAAGTGAATCACTAGAGGAGAAAACAAGAGGCTTCAGGCTGGGGACGAATTGATGACGAGGACACAACTGAGAGAAAGATGGATAAAAGGCTTTTCATTCCCCAATTTTAATGCTCAGTGGTCCTGTTTAGGTCGCTGACTGGAAAAATGCCTTTGTGTGTGTCTGAAGTGCGAATAATAGAGGGATCAATGAGATCTTTAGTGCCTGGAGCTGAACTTGGAAGAACCACACACGTGGTGCTTCACACATATTGTACCTTGAGTTCACCCTAATTTAATATATGGTGTTTTAATCAAAGATTTGAGCGGCTTTCCCTTGTCAATTTCAGCTGTTGTCTGGACCTTCACACTTTTCATATATTCTCATAACTCTTCAGCTCTTAGATGCACAATACATGACATGGATTTAAATCAGGGGTCACAAAATGGTCCTCAAAGGACTGCAGCGGTTGCAGGTTTTCATTCAAACCAAACAAGAGGTACCTTTTGCAAGTGTAATCAGTTGATTGCAGTCAGGCGCTACATATTTCAGAAGACACCTCATTGTCACTGGATTGATTTAAACAAAGACCATGACCCACTGCGGCCATTTGCGGAATGGATTTGAGACCCCTGATTTAAATATTATACAATGTGATACCTTGACAATCCCAATGCACACTGATGGGACATGTGTTGACCAAAAATTTACTTACATTTCTCAAGAGCTATTTGCAAATGCTATTTTTAGGCCCAATTATTTAGGCAATTTGAGTTGGATATCTAAATCTTTATGATAGACAGCCAAATACACATCTTCGTTTCCATATACAAGTTGTATAGGAAGATATCGACATTGCACCTCTAAAATGTTTGTGAATGAATATTTCCTCAGTATCATTGAATCTTGCTGTTCATTGTCTTTTTAGGAACTCCACATACTGCATGAAGGTGTCAATGTCAATGACGGTTGAGGAGAGTGACGAAGGGAAATGCTTCAGCAGCAATATCCGTTATCTGGAGAAAGCAGAGATTACCCACAGCAAAATGATTACATGTCGTGATCTAGATGACTATTTAGCTCCATACAAACAACCTCAAATGACCTGGTATAAGGTAGGTCACTCGGCTACATGTGAGATGAGAGTAACTCGCCCATTGACTTTGATGGTTTGACCAGTCGGATGTGTACCCTGTTAGGAGTGTGAGCGGGCTGAATGGAGAAGCTCAATTTTCATCAACAACACTCACATTTGGATCCCTAAAGTGGAAGAGGAGGATGGGGGTAATTACACCTGTGAGTTACAGTATGGATCCAGACTGGTGCGGAGGACAACACAGCTCAAAGTCACTGGTAGGACACAATGTAATGTTGGAACAATGCAGACACTTGCTCATACATCACCAGTCACTTTATCACTTTAAAAAATCCCCAACTGTTTACAATGTGAAACTTCCATACTTAGAATCCAGCATTGGCTCAAATTTGTGCAGCCTAATTTGCATTTAATTCTTTTCTCACCACATTTTTTTCACATTTCCAGATGAGACATATATTGACTTAAGTCCGATTTGGCAGTAGCATTTGACTTCCTTTTGCTGTTTTGTTTTTAGTGAACGGTAAGTGTTTCATAGAAGAGATGAAAATTCCAGTGCCAGTGATTGAGTGCACGACTGCTTGAACTATGTTTTGGCGAGTGCATTTTTGAATATTGCTGTATACCAATGAAAGTATGCTATTATCTTCTCTGGCACAAGCTTGAAATTGAGCTATGCCTTTGTGCTGCAGGCATGTGACAATATTATGGAAACAAAACTTTGTGTCAAATGACACAAACATTTTATAGATTGAACTATTCTTCAATTCTTTTCATAGTTGTACTTGAGCTTTTCTGGTGATTAACAAGAGCCATGTGAATGACTGAATTTATTCATTTTTTTGTATCGCTTATCCTCACAAGGGTCACGGAGTTGCTGGAGAGCCTATCCCAGCCAACTGTGGGCAGTAGATAGGAGACATCATAACTGAATGAAAGACATGAATTGCTATTTTAATGATGAATTGGCATGTTAACTTAACTTACTAGAATAAAAGTGAAGCATGACCAGATCCATTGGAAAATGAGGAAATAAGAGAGGGCAAAGTTTGCCGCTAACAGCTAATTTATGGACATGCTCCACCTCGGGGCCATTAATCATTCTAACTGCACCACTGGCAAATGATAGCCAAAGGCCACAGATGGATATTTCTCTAGGTAAGATTGCGATATAGAAATATGCTCGCAGAATTAAAAAAAGATAGTGGTTAATTTCCTTTTTTATTTCTTTGTCTATCTTTTTGTCCAAGTCTCCACTGATGCATTTTAATTATTGTCCTCTATTTATTTATCATTTAATATACAAGTTAGACTAATGTTACTACATGTGACGCTTCTATTTAAAAAAAATGGCTCACCACTAATTCCGATGCATATGAAAACCATTTTGCTCCCTCTCACTGACTTGTAATTGTTTGAATTCCTTTTTTCTCTGTATTAAATTGCTGGGGTCCATGACAAAATGATTCTTCAAAACTGCAAAGTTCAATTTGGGAAAATATCAGTTATTACAATAATGTGTGCCTTTTTACACCAGGAAATTGAATATGACAGTTAAAAACAAATAGCATCCATGGCACTGGAAAAGAAATGTTAGATTAGGATAGAGTATTGATCCCAAAGCACATTCTTGTATCCAGTTGTTGCGACAATAACTAAAATAATATAAAAAGGGTTGCTGCTGTGTAACAATAAAAATAGAATAATAAAAATGACAAGAACCATAAGGTCTCCAAAAATACCTGCCAGTATTGTAGTGCACTAAAGGTATTCATCTGGGGCTATGGACAAATGTTGGTTTGGTCACAAAAATATGCTGTTTGTGTCTAGCTTTAGTATATCATCACAAATTCTACAAGTTGGCTGCAGACACATTTACAGGGCCTTCCTCGTCCAAATACACACTATAGCCGCAACATTTACTAATTCCTTCCATCTCCAATTCTGACTCGAGGGATTTTGTATTAGTACTCAATAATGTTTTACATGAATGACTCGGTCTTTAAGACATCTGCCAATGTGTAGCAAGACTTAACATCTTTTTGCTTGATCCTTCAGTTACTTGTGCATCATTTGGCAGTATCTTTTAATGACTGTGCTTTTTAACATTAAAGAGTGAAGAAAGACACTGCGGCTGCCCGTTGATCAGCCGCTGACTATGATGTTGATTCCTCCAAACTCGTTAGCTGGAATGAGCCCTGGAATTAGTTGTGAACTAGAATGCGTTTAATAATACTCGTCTGATTTGCTTCATCTTTTAATTAACATCCGTGCCAGAAGGAAATGGGTTTATCTCGCTTGTTTGCAATAGTAATCAAATGTAAATTCCCCACAATGTCCGACTTAAAAAATACACAATGTGGAAATCCAAATGGCTTAGTTGCTTAGGTTCACATAGCAATTGGTTTTCTACAAATGAAAAGATTTTCCAAACTCCTTAAGCTTTTGATATGATGTAATTTCAATGCCCTATGAACCCTGTGAGGCTAAGCGATGAAATGAATACATAATTTATAATTTACATTGGCATTTTTCAATTTTCTTCCTATATTGCCCTTACCGGTAATGCAGACATATTGCCTTTACAGGCAGTGCAGACAAAAACACTGACAACATTACCATGCTACAAATTTGACCAAATGAGAAAAAAATGATTATTTCCAAATATCCTGGACAACTACTCTAACCGTGTAAATATTAGTCATTATACAGGAAAAGGTGACATTATCATCAAGTCTTGTCTGTTACATCCCAGACATTTCCACAATTGCTTTCTGGTCTGCTCTATGCCTCTTTTCTGCACTCCTTTCATAACCCATGTAAAAACAGAGTGAAAAAAATCAGGACAAAAGGAAGATTCATGCATATTTCAGAAGCATTCTTTACTAAAATGTGCATTGGTTAAATATGGGAATACATCATTCTCACTAAACTTAAACCAGTCAGAATTCCTGAGTTGAAGCTCATAAAGGTTTGCATCTATCAATTTGAGCGACAGACAACGAGGGGATTACAGCGCAGTGCAAAATGTTGTAAAACCTCAATGGAATATGTTCTTCTTAATGCTACAATTCGAACACACACCCACACATGAAAGTGTGCACAACTGCACACATACACCCACATGCACAAGGTTCATCTCTCTTTGACAAGGGTACATTTAAAAACACACCATTTATCCTTTCTAGACTACTCTGAAACAAAATATAAATGGTCAAAAAGGGCCAATATTTTTGGCTGTAATGGTATTTTTCCAAATATTTCCTGATCAGTCTTTTGATTAGAAAGTTTTGTCATCTAAGTTCTTGAGTTGTATACATAATTTACTAGTCCTGCTACATGGAATAAAACACTTAGATCTTCGTAAGGCGGGCCGAGATCGTTTCAATATTACTAATAACTGTCTGACCAAATTGTATTTTCTTAATATCCATGCTTTTTTCTGTCATTTAAATGAAACAAATGTTAAAATCTTCACAAAAGCTAATGGTCTTCACCGTTGTAATATGTTACCATCTCACCATCCCTTATTTGTTTCTTGATTGCCCATTTGTTTCCATTCCTTTGCTTACGTCTGCCCCATTTTTCTTCTGTTTCTGCCTTTTGGCTCTTTTCTCAGTTTTTTCGTTCTTTTTGCGACTACTACTCTCACACTCCTTCACTTGACACCTTCTCAATTGGACACACTACGTAATAACAGTGTTCCCGTACGTACGTGTGTTTGTGTGCACACTCGGCCTGTGACCTAGTTAGAGACTCACCTCCTAATTCATTGTGAAATTGTCTCTGTTCTCCAAAGACAGAGGATCGCAAATGAGATTATTCTGTCCCTTGCTTTCTTCTGCCTACTTTTGTTCTTCCTTTTCCTTTCAAGAACACATGCATTGACCAAGTTGGGCACGAGAGAGCAGGAGGTAAACAACACCAAGAACAGACTATCCTGTAGATGTTTGGGTTGTTTCCAGGGTTTATTTTAAAGTAAAGAGCCTCAGGGTTATTCACGCCAAGATTTAAATGATGCATGAAGACAATTTTAGCTCACGTTGTCAGAAGTTGCTTCCTAATTCATGGCTCGTCAGGTATGGGCCCTAGTTTTATTTGTATATATGGTTTCCTTACCTGGCAGCAAGGGCAGATTATTTGAAGTCTTGAAACATTTTTTCCGCTATCATTCATACATTTTTCAAAACTCTTATCCTCACAAAGTTTGCAGGGTTCCTGGAGTCTATCCAAGCCAACTATGGTATGGTAGGGGACACTGAATTGATTGCCAGTCAATCGCAGGGCACAAGGAAATGAACAACTATTTAAACTCACATTCATATTTAGGGACAATTTAGAGTGGTCAACCAGCCTACTACACAAATTTATTGGGATGTGGGAGGAAAGCAGAGTAACTGGAGAAAACCAACGGTGGCATGAGGAAAACATGCAAACTCCACGAATTCGGAATCTACTAGGGATTAAACCCTCAATCTGAGAACTGTCGTGACCGGACGTTTGGTCGACCGGACGTTTGGTCGACCGGACGTTTGGTAGAACAGACATTTGGTAGAACGGACGTTTGGTCGCCGGGTTCGCTCGCTGTCAAATTATGACAGAGTTTACTGTTGATATTTTGATTATAGATATTTAGATATTAAACTCACTCTCTCTCTCATGATTATAATTTTGAGAGCTGGTTTCAACAGTAACAACCCGGCGACCAAACGTGCGTTCTACCAAACGTCCGTTCTGCCAAATGCCCGGTCGACCAAACGTCCGGTCGACCAAACGTCCGGGGACCAAACATCTTTCGACGAAACGTCCTAGTACCGAGAACTGTGCAACGGGTTTGCTAATCTCTCTTCTGCCATGTCACCATGCCATTATATTTTGCAAATAAATTTTACTCAAATTGAACTGCATTTTTCAAACCTTTTAATGGCATGCTAAATGTTTGCAATATACTTGTCAGTTTTGCGCATCCATTAATGCATTTTCTTTAATGCTTTCCCTCAATGACCGTAAAAATTGTGTCGTACACCCTGGACTAGTAACTGACCAAAAGCAGAGACTAGTATTCACACTCAAATTGTCATCTTAAATTCTTTTAAAAAACTCACATAACTAAAAAATAATGTGGAACAAAAGACACAAAATGTAATTAAAAAGAGCAATACAGCAGTTATTTAATTAACTATTGTCATTTGATGGATAAAGTGGACAAAACAGGGTTGTGTTTTTCTTCTGTGAGTGAGTATAAGTAACATTTTTGTGACTACTTAGCTGAGGTGAGTTCAGGTCATTTGTGTTTTTGTTTTTACAGCATGATTTAACATAATTTGGCCACTGGTTTGGAAAACAGAAAAGTCAAGAGGATCATTATGTACACATTCACACAAGATTAACTTGTCCATCGATGTTGAAGACAAAAACAATGTATTTTTCCACCTTCTTAGCGCATGCACACACGCAACGACACAAAATCCCAGAGGTGAACTTAATTGCATCCAGTGTTCTTCTTATACGGACCCTTCTGTCTCTCACACATCGATACCTCTGGAAAGATGTAAACCACAGAATCACCAAATTGAAGCAAAAGCAAGTTCAGGGAATACACTTGCAGCAATTATGTAAATGCTTGTCTGACTTGCTGCACTCGACTGAATAACATGCTTCTGACCTATGGTAAAACTTAACAAGCTTTGGGTCGATTTGTCTCATTCAGAAAATATCACTTTATTGTCTGTTTGCAAAACAATTGTGTAGAATAATTATAAAGTTCCCTGCAATTGGCTGACCACCAATTCAGGGTTCAGGGTGTCCCCTGCCTTGTGCCTGACGTGAGCTGGGATAGGCTCCAGCACCCCCCAGTGAGGATAAGCGGTTCTGAAAATGAATGAATGAAAGCAAAAACCTGACTTATCATTGTGTTGGGGCAGAATGCTCTAAGGGTGGTATACATTTGTGCACTCTGCTTGTACTAGACAGAGAAAAAGAAAATGGTTTGGACAGTCAGAAGGCAAAGGTGTGTTTGTATGAGGAATAAGAAGCCGACATAACCGACATATTACATAAAATATTAACTAAGGGGAAATCACAAATGTGTGCTTTAAAATGGGATACTCAAGAGACCGCCTTCCACCCCAATCGCTAGAGCGCACAATATGAGGTCTAAAAAGTCCCAGCTGGATCACCTGAAGGAAGGATGAACAATTTAAAAAGACTCCTAATACTTCAAGTCACTGAAT
The DNA here is from genome assembly GCF_051989625.1 of Stigmatopora argus. Classification (NCBI taxonomy): domain Eukaryota; kingdom Metazoa; phylum Chordata; class Actinopteri; order Syngnathiformes; family Syngnathidae; genus Stigmatopora; species Stigmatopora argus. The sequence goes on from NC_135395.1 coordinate 16,684,251, forward strand.
ATGTTTGTTGTGTTTTAAGAAATTCTATTAAAATTACATTTAAATACAAGCTTATTAACTACCAGAGCAACAACATAAGTCACGGAGATCATGTTTGTGAGAAAGAAGAGGAGTAAGAAAGTGACATAGGTCATTAAACTGGAGTTAATGAAGTCTGTTTGCCTTGATAACCACGCATTTCATTAGCTTGCCCTTTATAACAAACACTACTCAAAAACTACACCCATTCCTTATTGTCTGGATCCGTGATGTGAGGAATTAAGTTAGACGAGAATGTGAATAATGAGCCGACAATTGATTACAGACAAGTACAAGTACTCCTCACTAACTTTGTTTTGTTTTCTTTTGTTCCATCCTATTTAGTCACGACTTCCCATCTTCAGTCATTTCGTTGAATTTTTTAGTCACAGATCATGAAGCATTGATGGACCATTATGGACATAAATGTGAGCTTAGACTCAAGTGTGTTTTTATGTGGTAATAATTAGCTGTTGCCACATTCATTCATGGACGTCTATTTTATTGTGAACAACATTTAAGGCATGTTGTTTTAATTAGAGAGAGTGTTTTCAACATAATATGTATGGTGGGAACGTGAGATAAAAACGTGGGTTATGCAATACTTAATCCTTGGTGAATATTAGAATAAAAATATATTTTACAAAAAGAAAGCTTTTCCTCTGCACAAACAGACATCAAATTGGATTTGAATGCCTCGTTTCTGATTTCAATGACTTGCCTGGTATTGCTGGAAAATAAATGAAATAATCTATTAATACAAATGTGTGTAAATGAACATTGGTTGATTGAATGTTTCCACCTTTTTTTGCTTTTGTTGTTGTACTTTGAACAATTTAGCCATTTTAATCTGAAAAGTGATGCAGTTATACACTTAAAACTAATTAATTAAACTTCATCCCGTACTCGGGAAATTCATTTTGTTGCAGGAGCAAGAAAGTGAAAACACTGACAAAAGACATTGTAGACTTAAGTAAAATAAATAAACATGTTACACTATATATATATATGTATATATATATATATATATATATATATATATATATATATATATATATATATATATATATATATATATATATATATATATATATATATATATATATATATATATATATATATATATATATATATATATATATATATATATATATATATATATATATATATATATATATATATATGTATATATATATGTAACGAATTTGAATTTGTCCATATATAAATGGACAAATTCAAATTTGGATCAAACAGGCAGATCATTGGACAAGTGTCAAAAATTCTCAATCTCACTGTCTGACTCACTGATGGAGGGCAAGAAAGAAGATGCAGGGCAAGAAAATACTGAAATATCGACCTGGTAGGCCATAGTAAAAAGGTCAGCACGTAGTGTGTATTGATGGACAGGGCCTGAAAACATAGTTAGTGTTTATTAATTTGTCTATAACCTTAAATTAAATATCATGGTCTCTATAATTAAAGACGGTAAAAATATCCTCAGACAAATCTTACAAATGATTCATTTCCAAAGGTTAAGATATATATATATATATATATATATATATATATATATATATATATATATATATATATATATATATATATATATATATATATATATATATATATATATATATATATATATATATATATATATATATATATTTCTGCTGGTATGAAAATGTTACAGTGACCAAATGGCATCATTTTTTCATTGTTTTTCTTTACAAAAAAAATAATATAAAGTATGCTACCTCGTTCAGTGTTACTGGCAGTGATGTGGGTTATAAGAGTTTATCATTAATAGACTCTCCCTCTCTTGCTCTCTTAATAAGAGCACAAGGAGTCATGCTTTATTGCCTCGTGTTGGAAGAAGTGGCAAGGAGTTGCACATGTTAATTAGTTCGCAATTGCTCAATACGTATAGCCATGATCTGCCACCAGGTGATGGCTAAATGGATACATTTTGTTTTCCCATACTGGCATTAAACAACAAGCCTAACGCTTTGAGGGGTTTTTAAAATATGAATGGGGAAAATGTTCCAATTACAACATGTGCAAGGTCACATTTCTGTGGCTGAACTAACTAATTGGCAGTATTAACAAAACAGACGTGCTATGTTTTAAAAATGTTTTTTTTTTTCAAAGCATTAATGGAAAATAAACAGCTACTGGATCTGTTAGATTTTAAAAAAAAAAAAAGTACAGCATTCACTAAAACACCAGATGGACTCATATTTATTTTGTTGATTATGACTCGTTCCATATTTACATCATTCATATGTGAAAGCTTGCCTCCAACATACTTTTATCATTCTTGCAATTGGACTTTAATTTTAAAAAGTGGCCTTTCTTACTGTCACATATGTTTAATTCATATCATTCAGTTTGAAATATTAACACACACAACTCAATTAAAAGTATTAATACATGGCATTAAGACATTCCCGCAGAAAGAGGTCGCGGAGCCTCTGGCTTTATTGAAATAGAATGAGTGAGGAAACATCCTGAAAGGTTATGCTATGTCAAAAGTGCCATCATTCTTCTACCATCTTATTTACCATTCACAAGCATTTATTCATAGTGATATTCATAATGGAACTATCATTCCTGATGAAAAATCTCTTCATCCAAACAAGTTGCAAATTCCTGTAAGCTTCACTAACATGTTTTCCTGGCTTTCTCACTCATGTGAAAATCTTGACTTCGCTTTCCGCTCGAGGCTCTCTCCTCCCCCAGGGCTTTTTGTGTCAGCACCGCCTTATTCCATCGTATTATGTTCCACTATTTTATCCGTCCCTCATTGCACCGCAGCAGCCGAGATATGAATGCTGGACAGATTTTGCGTAGAAGTCTTGCTTTGGGTTGCTGAACTAAATAAGACGATCGTGTATTCGTCTCTATGTATGTGGCCCTAGGTGGCTTTCAACTACAGGATGCGAGCTGAAAAAAAAAACGCCCCGAGTTGTTTCCAATACATGTCTTGCCCAGCTGTAGCTCTGTGCTTGCTTATGTGTTTGAGCTGATGCTCAAAGCAGAAAAAAAGAAAAGAAGCATTACCATCTGTCTGAAGCATGTTCGTAAAGAAAAATATATATATGATGCATTTCTGATCTAAATTACTGTTGCTGCACATCTGTAGTATTACCTATGTGATGCACACTAAAATTAATCTCTCAATTTTCCATTATATTATATTTATATATTATTAGGTATTATAGGAAACATGAGATTTTACATTTAGCACAAATTGTGTTTGGAAAATCATTGATTCATTTTGTCCTAACTGTTTAAGCTGCCGTCCAAGATATTCTAAAAAGATCTTTGTCACCTTTGTTATTGGGATAAATACAGTGTGCTCTCACTGTGTCTCTCTCTTTGTATCTAATACATGTTTAATCATTTTAAGAGCTGTTTAACCCAGTTACTATCTCGTATTGTTACCATAAATATACCATAAGTATTGTCTTCCTCTTACATCGCACAAACCAAGCTAAATATTAAAATAATTCATTCAATCATTCATTTTCCATACCGCTTATCCTCACAAGGGTCAGGGTGTGCTGGGGCCTATCCCAGGCAACAATGGGCACCAGGCAGTGGATTCTCTGAATTGGTTGTCAGTCAATCACAGGGCACAAGGTGATAGACAAACATTCACACTCGCACTTACTATAGCTATGGGTAATTTAGGTTGTTCAACCAGCCTAACTGCATGTTTTGGGGATGTGGGAGGAAATCGGAATACCCGGAGAGAACGCACGCAAACTCCACATAGGAAGGTCTGGACCTGGAATTGAACCCTCGACCTCAAACTGTGAGGTTGACCCATTAACCACTCTTGCGTCAGGCCGCTTAATAAAATAATTTATCATTTTACTTAGGAAAACCAAATGAGGTGTGTCTTTTGAAAAGTGGTACCCGAGTTGATATGCTTGAAATGTACGACATAATTTGACGAACATTCCCTTCTAATTCTGCAAGAACATTCAGCTCTAAAAGGGAACAAGGATAACATTTCCCAGGGTCAGATTTTGTGAATAGGGAGTTTTTTTCCAGCATGGTGTCCTTCTCTTCCAGGAACTGTCAGATGCTGAGGTTGTTTTGAGCAGGCATGTTGCCATGCTGGAGCAGTTGTCTTGCCACAACGAGTACCTTTTCAAGCACACTGACACAACAAAAACACCAGAGGATATCTTTGTAGACATTCTAGTTGATCGTCAGACCCACTTTAGAGGGGAAATTGCCTGCCCTTCTGGCAAGAGCCCACAGATGACAATTTCCATCGAGTGAGAAGCTTTTCTTCGGACATTAGAAGAATGGATCATGCCTACAGAAGCGCCATATTGCAAAATTACCAACACCCGGTGTAACCCACCGCACGCTGTCAGACTTGCCTGAGTCACAAAATACATAGGCCACCATCCTGTAAACTGCCACACGGTGGGCTTCTCGTCTATGTTTTTCTTTTTCCCCTCACAATGTTGGTGACGAATGTTGACTGCTTGACACCCAACGTAGATGAATTAACATTCAATGTAGATATATGGCTAAAACTCTTGGGTAGCACAAAATAAAAACAAAAAAAATGCATATTGGTGTTATTTGATTTATTATTGTATCAATTTAGAGATATATTACAATCACAATGTCATACTACTTTGTATTAAGATTTTATTTCTTATTCTCTAATGTGTAGTCAGCCAGCCTGCTCCTTCTTTGAGCAATGTTAAGTAATATTGGAAAAGGCCTTTAGGGCGAACACAATTAATTTTGCAACTAATTTCCCAATACACCCCAGCTAAGTTAAAAAAAAAAAATCTATTAGCACACATCAGTAATGACACACTCTAATGCATACACATGAGGCCATTGTCGCAGTAAGGTACAATATTCATGTCTATAATATAACATTCCATTTTATGGATTCATTCTCGATGATTCATAGTCGGCTTTTATAAATGCACATTGTTTAAACATTTTAAAAAGTAAAGTAATTTAAAAAAACAAAACCACACACACAATTAATGCAAATATGGTTGAAATGTTGACTTAATTACTTTTTTGCACCTAATTCAGTTTCCATCGATGGCAGAATTAACCACAGCAGTACATGTGTGTAGATTTGCAGTGTTGTGTGCTTGTGATAATTATTGATTTCAGAGCGGTTTGCAACTAGGTTTCCAGTTTCCCTTGACACATAGTACTGACCCCTATGGAAGAGTGTTCATATGCTCAACTTTCAACATGAAAATATGCTTGCGGCTAATTGTAATGCTTTTTCTTCTGCAATATGCGTGTAATCTAATCTAAATGAGCTAATATTAACATTTCATCTCATCTAATTTTCTGAACTGCTTTATCCTCATTAGGGTGGCGTGGGGTGCTGGAGCCTATCCCAGCTCTTTACGGGCCAATGGCGGGGGACACCCTGAATCGGTGGCCAGCCAATCACAGGGCACAAGGAGACGGACAACCATACACACACACACACCCATACCTAGAGGCAATTTAGAGTGTCAAATCAGCCTACCATGCGTGTATTTGGAATGTGGGAGGAAAGGCCCGGGGAGAACATGCAAACCATCCTATTGATTTCCTATTTAGTTTTTCTTATCTGCATTATGTTTTCATGACCAGTCAGCCTTCACCCCTTATATTATATCTTAAGGGTGTGATTTTTATCAGATTTAACATTGGAATAAACTAACTAGGGTAGCACAATTTTCCAGTGGTGAGCACATCCACCCCAGAGATCTAAGATTGTGGGTTCAATGCTTCCTGTGTGGAGTTTTCAAATTCACCCAGTGCCTGTGTGGGTTTTCTTCAAGTACTCCAGTTTCCTCCCACATCCCAAAAACATACATGGTAGTTTGGCACCCAAGTTTTACGCTGGATGCTCTTATTGACGCAATTTGCAAATTTTTGTTGATGATAAACCATTCCATTGTGAGAAATCCAAACACAACACAAGATGTTTGCATTTGAGATATGTCCCACTATTACCTTTGAAGTTGAATTGGAAAAAAAATTATCAGCATGTGACCAGCTTGCCTGTATCAGCCTTAAATACGTTATTTGATTTTGGAATATGTTTCAACCCCATTGCATCATGAAACCCATTTTCCTATTAAACAGAATAATATTTAGCCATGTGCAGCCCTCTGTCATCTAATCCCCAGAGAACGTCATCATTAGCCCAGAGGTTAGTGTTTGGAGCTATATTATCTTGAAGTTTCATATTAAAAAAAAAAAAAAAACTAATCAAAGTCAAACAAAAGACAGTTAGGAATCGGCGATTGCAGTGAACAGATGCAATATTTCACAAAATATTGCAAAATCAGTTAATACGCATCTAAGGTGGTTACGCATGACTATAATCAGGATATTTTAAAATACGTTTAATTCCCCAACTTTACTCATTTTTTGTTTGGTGGTAATATCACATTGCAAGTTTATCCTCAACTTCATATTATAAAAATCCCTTTTCAAATCTCTAAATCTAAATTTAAAAAAACACAATTACTATGTAGTTCAGTATTCCAGGTATAAAGAGACCTACTGTAAATATATTTGTCATATGATCTACAGGTGGACGTGCCAAGTGGTCGCTCAGCCATCCCTCCCCCCAGCATCTTAATCTGCAATATGGTCACTGGCTCGTCTATTAACATTTCAGATTGCGAATGCACCTCAAACAAGCAAACATGCAGTATGCTCATTTTGGCTGTTTGCCTACTTCTTCATGTGGTACTACTGTATTCATTTGAGCATAGTCGGTACACAGTAAAATATATGCAATATAAAGATATGCATAGAAAAGACAACAGTAAACAAGACAATGGGTAGAAACTAGACCAAACAAAAAAGATCACATGCACAACTTCAAACACAGTCATTGACTTAGTAATCAATAATTTTAACTGCATTAGTACTGTAGATTTTTTTTTGTGGGCTAAGTTTATTTCATTAAATACCATTAGCTTACAAATGACAATTATTTCATTTGTAGATAGTAGATACACCAATTTAGCGAATAACTGACGTCTGTGTGAGTATTTATGTGATTTAAGAGGGACAGGATCATAACTTGATGAAATATGGAATAAGAAGCACGAGTAACCATTTGGATTAACCAAAATAGCATTCTGGAGTAGTACATGAGAGAATTGCCATTTTCTGGTTGATTTCAGCCAGTTTCTGATTGAGTTCGGCTCCAATATATTCCGACCAGGTTTGGCCTAACTGTAAAGACAACAGAGAAACTGGTTGAAGGCCAGCAACTCACAGGACTATGCCTGTGTGCCAGTGCTATGAAGCTCTGACAAAGTTTACCTTCTCCTCCAGCCAGCAAAGTTCCTCTAAACTTTGTATGAGACACATACAGTGGTGCAAATACGTATTTAGTCAACCATCAATTGTGCAAGTTATCCTACCTAATCTAAAGATTAGAGGCCTGTAATTGTCAACAAGGGTAAACCTCAACCATGAGAGACAGAATGTGGGGGGAAAAAAACAGAAAATCACATTGTTTGATTTTTTTAATAATTTATTTGCAAATCATGGTGGAAAATATTTGGTCAATACCAAAAGTTCATATCAATACTTTGTTATGTACCCTTTGTTGGCAATAATGAAGGCCAAACGTTTTCTGTAACTCTTCACAAGCTTTTCACACACTGTTGCTGGTATTTTGGCCCATTCCTCCATGCAGATCTCCTTTAGAGCAGTGATGTTTTGGGGCTGTCGTTGGGCAACATGGATTTTCAACTCCCTCCACAGATTTTCTATGGGGTTGAAATCTGGAGACTGGCTAGGCCACTCCAGGACCTTGAAATGCTTCTTACGAGGCCACTCCTTTGTTGCCCTGGCTGTGTGTTTGGGATCATTGTCATGTTGAAAGACCCAGCCACGTCTCATCTTCAATGTCCTTGCTGATGGAAAGAGATTTTCACTCAAAATCTCGCGATACATGGCCCCATTCATTCTTTCCTTTATACAGATCAGTCGTCCTGGTCCCTTTGCAGAAAAACAGTCCCAAAGCATGATGTTTCCACCCCCATGCTTCGCAGTGGGCATGGTGTTCTTCGGATGCAATTGAGTATTCTTTCTCCTCCAAACACGAGAACCTGTGTTTCTACCAAAAAGTTCAATTTTGGTTTCATCTGACCATAACACATTCTCCCAGTCTCAGCCTTCCCAGCCTGGTGCAGGTCTACAATTTTGTCTCTGGTGTCCTTCGACAGCTCTTTGGTCTTGGCCATAGTGGAGTTTGGAGTGTGAGAGACTGAGGTTGTCAGTGAATTTAGATGCAAATTGAATATTTACATTTAATAGAAAGTACATCACAGTCACTCAGAATGCAACTTATATTCTTGGGGCCCTCTTTTTATAAGATTGAATAGGAAAAATGCTCTTTTTTTACAGCTCTTAAAATATGTCTCATTGTTTTTGTTATTATTTACCCTTTTCCCCCCACAGACAATAACCATTTAACGCAAATTTCAAAAACCATTTCCTTCTTCCCTAAACCTTGATCATTTGGGGTGTGAGCATACAAAGGCCCAAATCTCATGTTGTGTCATTTTGGAATTTAGAGCAGCATTGGGACAGAGCCCTGAAGGTGAGACTAAGTTTGGACTTGATCTACTGTGAAAAGATCCTGCAGGGAGCCTGATGGGAATTGGGAATGCTCACCATGCAGCTGTCATATCATCCCTCTACAATCATCACTTCTAACCAACAAATGGATGAAAGCTTACAGACAGGATATGCCAGTTTGATACTAATAAGCATTTGCATATCACTGAAGTCATTTTCTGCTATTTTCTGGAAATCCTCACGACACAAGGTGTTCCCTGAGGGTGATGGTTTATACTTGGATAAAAAGACAGCAAATTAAGTTATAAAGTTGTTAAGCTATCGCTCCTTGTTTTCTCCCCGACAATACTCCTCAAAAGAATCCTCAATGCAATAACAAAAGGAAACTTTTAACTGAATGAACTACTGAAAACATAGAAAGACTGTTGAACATGCTATGATTTCTGTTCCAAAGCTATCAGATCTGAGGGCGTATTTACACCAGAGAGTCCATTGTTCACCTCCTTTGGTACAGACCAAAATGCAATGGACCTATTTTCTTTTTGGTGTGATTCCTTCTTAAATTGCAATTTTCACCAGAGTACCAGGCATTGCAACATCAAGCCCACGCATGTGCAAACATCGTTCAATAATTGGACAAAACAATCAGGATAGGGTAACACTGTAAAAAGTGCAAGTAAAACCCCACTTTTTGGGTTTAGTCCGGACCAAACAATGCAAGTGTGTAGACAAAAATGATGAGTTACAAAGGGTTTGAATTACAGTGCTGATTGGACTAATTAAACTCCTTATCTCAAATTATCTTTTTAGATTTCCCTTGAGGGGACAAATCAATTCTAAACCAAATGAACAGATTTTACTATCCCGCAATTTTTTATATTGTTTTTTCAACAACAACAAAAAATTACACAGCTTTTTTGTACAAGAGCAAAGTACTCGTCCAGATGTACATGCATCCTTGTTGTTTGAAAAGGGGGATGGGGGCAGTCTTCACCCGTCAGCTGGACCACTTGAAGTCGCTATTTCCTTCTTTGACACTTGGTAAACATTGACAGCTGGAAGGCCAGATAGTGGAATGGATTGATGGACAGATGGAGAATTTATCTGTCGCTCAAGTGCAGAAAGATACTCAAGAAACACTCACAAATCTAAATATGAGAAGGCTCAGCCGATGTGAGTATTTTTTTAAATTAGTTTTTTTCTGGGTGAATTTAATTAGTTGGTTGAAATCACTCTCACCTTACTGCTGCTGGCTCCATTGACACCAAGGATAGGAACACACTATTTCCAGTATCAAGGCTTTAGGCGACTCCCATCCATGGAGATTAAGTTAATTATCTTGCTCGTATCTGCAATCATCTTGGTGTTCTTACGCTCCTCCCTGCTGTCTTTCACTCAATCTCACTAAGCACTCAGGAAAAGTGTCAACACGTTAAAACTGTCAAGTGATGCATCACCTTTTTCCCCATTTCTCTGTTTGACAGTTACAATGAACAATAAATTCACAAATTCAGCAAAACCAGGATGCCAAATCATTTTTAGGATTTTTAAATTCTTCAAAATGCTTGATATTGGATGTTTTATTGACTTTTACGCAAGCTATTAGAAGACGATAACACTGATTTAAACCTATCTGATTTTTGATTATTTTGCTATATTTTTTGTATCTTATCGGCACTTGTGGCATCAACTTAATTGTTTCCTGAATTGAAAATTGTTTCCCGATAGCAAAATTAGCATATTTGGCAACAGCTGCAATTGCGAATCAGCCATAAGACAATAACATTCATATTGGGCAACAGCATTCATTTTCTGAACCGCTTTATCCTCACAAAGGTCTCGGGGGTCCTAGAGCCTTTCCCAGCTGACTTTCAGGCACGAGGCGGGGGACACCTAATCGGTGGAGCAACAGTATACAAATTTCATTCAACCACTGAAAAAAAATAAACTAGCAAAATGTTTAGTCCAGCATTAAAGGCTTTGAAGGCCCTTTCAGCACACTAGGGCCTGGTTAGCTTTGCGCGTAAAAAGCTTTTCTTCTATTCGAGGTCAATGTCATATTGTGCAGGTCCATGTTGCCCAGAGAAGTTGTGCAACAGCAGTGGTTTGCATTGGTGTTTTTTTCTCTAAGCACAGTACTGCAATCGACTTTGCATCTATTATTTCACAGACTAATGAATTATCTTTCACCTCTCTGAATAATCTTCATGCCAATACTGTTTTAAATAATAAGAAAAGTTATTTTTATATTGCTTTCAGATTGGTAGGTTACTACTACACCATTGCCACTGTTGACATTTCCAATTCTATGCATTATAGTTGGCGACAATTGAATTTCCACAAGACAATGACCTACAAAAGTCCTTAGCTAGCCTTTTCAAAGAGAGTGCTACCTCTATGATGTAGATTATGATGACAAATGCATATTTTGACGTTAGCCATGGACTGCATGTGTGCCTGTGAGAAATTTACCGCTTCTGCTGAGAGGTGATAAGACCTTTAATAATGAGCTTCTTCATTCTGTCATTAGTCAATGTACTGTCACTATCGCAACCATTTTTAGTTTTCATTTATACACAGACCATAACAGAATGAGTGGAGCGGTTGGAGTGTTTGAGTATACAGCAGCGGCTTATTTGGAGTTAGTAAAGAAAAAAAATTGGTTTAACTCCAGTTTTGTCACGTCAGCATTTGTGTCATGCTCACATTAGACCTTCAAATACACATTTACTTTTGACAATTTGATATACCCTCAGGTTTCTCCAAATTTGTGTCCCAAGAGGGGCTTTTTCTATGAAAATATGCTAATTCATATTTCAGAAAACACCAGATCCTCATAATAACATTACCTTCTAAGATATATTTGCATAATCTCTGTGCAAGCGTCAGCCCTGTGTTTATCGGAGACATTTTAGCTATTTTTGAATGACTCATCTATCAGATATTCTTGGCACATGCTCAGATGACATCAGAGATTTCCGGTGTCAAAGCAGCTTGGTAATGACTTTTTAAAGAGGTGCATGAAGCGGTGACACTACATCAGGGGCAAAGGGACAATGCTCAAACGAAGCAGTTGGCACTTTTTCTTTCTTTTCACTTTGTTTTTTATACATAATCCAAATAGAGTTTGTATTTTCTTTAGGCACAAAACTTTTGGTTCTGATTTAGGCAAATATCTTCTTAAGAATGACAACTTGCCTTCATGGGGAAATTTAGTTTTGCTTGCACCAAAATGTACCCAATGCATGTCCTTTCAAACTGAGCCCCTGTAGTATGAAGTATACTTTTCCTTGATGTTTGTTGCCTCAAATATCTCCATTTAGATAGTACTGATGTTAAGTCTGTGATATGGATTTCAAATTTGCTAGAATCTTTTTATGGGGCCCATGACCTACGACAGAGTGCATGAAAACAAAAAACTAAATACAATCTGATGAGGCAACATGGCAGAACTGATGGAAGGATACAATTGGAGCAGAACTGATGAGACTGCCTGCTGACGATGACATGAACAAAAACAAGAAAGCAAAAATGACAAAACAGGAACATCACATTTAAAGACTAACGATAAGATAGATCTTGACAGGTGTTTGATTTACCATCCCCATGCTGAGTCTATCAATTTCATGCAAACCCTAGGTTTCTTGTCTTGTCTTAGTGCAGAAAACAGACCATTATTAAGGGATCATATTGCATTTAAGTCTTGTTTTTTCTGGACTAGCAGGGATACAAACTTCCCATTGCTTTTTAATTCTACTGCAGTGACGAATGATGTCACAGTCCAATAGTTCTTTTCATTTCCTAATTCAGGACCGGTTTTAAAAGAAAAGCTGAAAAACAAAGTTTGGTCTGTGAGTGTTGACTAAAGAGACAACAACACAATTCGCATCATTTGCCCGTGTCAATGAAAATTACAGTATATTTTTCAAATCAGAACGCTGAGTGTGATTTTTTTTTTTCCTGGTCGTGACTTGTACTTAAAGTGAGAGAATGACATTGCATATCAGACAAAGAATTCCATGCAATATAACAAGCTTAAACATAGTTGGTAATTCTGTTATACTTAATGTCAAGGAGCGAGCCCAAGAGAAATATTCATTTCATTTCCAGTGAAAAACATTATATGCCACGGAGCATGAATAATTTACATCATGCTGGGAAGCTTGGTTCTGGATTCTGAACATTGTTTCAAATTTAATTAACACCCTTTGTCTGCTTTTTTATGGTTTCTGTTCCGAGACGTAAAAATTGAAGCATGGAAGCAAGCTCACATGGTCAAACTGAGAGTGGCAACTACAACACAAGATGGTTGGTTGTAGTCTACTTGGAGCATCTGGTGTTGACTTCAATCATGTAAAAGTAACTTTCAGTGCTCTAAAACTGCCAAGCACTAGCATATGTTCATAACTGAGGACTCGCATATACAAGTACTGGCTTTTATGCACAGCAAAGTATTAAAAAAAATGTAATTTTCTAATTTCGCATTGACTGCTGTAGAATCTATGAAGGCAGACTTGTGATTATTGCTCTGTCTGACATTATGCTCTGCACTTCCTGCGTAGAAAAGGTCAGACTTGATTTGACAAGAAAAGTCTATTTGAAATAGAACTCCTCTGAGACATTATTACCCTGGTCTTGTAATTAACTGGGCTGGTCAATAAACACAATTAGGGAGTAAATCACATGTGGGTCCAGAGTTATAAAGAGAAATAAATACAGCATAAGTAAAATCAAATGTGTGTTTAAAACATGAAGTAAACAATTATTGGAACAGATAGGTCGAAAGGCTTCCAATAATTCAAGTAGGATTACTCCATTTTTACCACACCGTGAGCATGGTTGCACCTATGCAATAATTGGCATGTACGACGCAAAATATGATCTCGATTTTGACGTCTAAATGGCATTTTTAATGAAAACTGCAAGCTGTTGTATAAATTACATGTTTTTTTGTGTTTGTGTAAGCCCAAAATTATCTTATTTGCAAACAACTTTACTTAGAACAATAAGCCACAATTTTGCCTATTGTGTGACATGCGACCAAACCAAGTCAATTATTTAGCCAATTATAATCAATATATCTGTGAGTGTTCTCCAGTGTCAAAAACTTCATTGTTTTAGAATAATAAATTGAAGTTAAAAACCAACTGTTGTTATACATTCTGGTTATCCACTGCAGAAATATATGTTTTTATACAATAACACAAAGAATCAATAGGATATTTGAGAATCCCCAGGCTTATTCATGTCGGATTTATGATTTTTTAAAATGCTCACACGCTACTAATCTCTCCTTTCCCGCAGCTCTGCAGACCACCCAGCCACCAAAAGTCCTTTTCCCTCCAGAGAGACAAGATTCAGTGATAGAGATCACACCCGGTAAGTACCAACTCCTTTAGACTTATATTGCATAGCAGTAGTCTTCTTCTGTTGACTTTAACTGGTATCTGCAAAACTTATTTCTTTTTCAACCTTGACCATTCTTAGAACTGATTTCTTGTTTTATTTCTTCTCAAGGTGCCTCTTTTTACCATGTTCCTCAATTAAATTTTTACATGTCATTTGTATTCAAACAAATGGTAAAACGTTTATTACACATTCGTACATGACACAATACAAAAGTGAATACATTTTGCTGTTCCAGTATCTTTACACAATACCAGCAATCTATCAAAAAAAAATCAGTTTGAATGGGTCTAGGAAAAGGTGTAAAACTATTTATCTTATCCCACCCCTTTTTCTTCGACATTTACTAAATTTCACCCTGAAACTCAGCTTTAACCATTTTGTTAGGAGCAATTTAGAGTGTCCAATCAGCCTACAATGCATGCTTTTTTTGGAATGTGGGACGAAAATGGATTACCCAAAGGAAACCCACGCAAGCCCAGGGAGAACATGCAAACACCACAACAGAATTCTTAATTAAATTTATTATTCACCTGAGATTTACATAAATTCAGGAGAACAATTGTTTACGCCCATGTGACATAATGTTTGAAAATAATTTCAATTTTATGATTATACATACAAAGAAAAGTGCTCAATTCCATTCTATTCTTTTTTGGGTTAGGGGTTACGATAAGATTACACAAAATAAAAAGTAATTAAAGGAAAAAGATTTAATGTCTGTAATCATGGTGAAAGACACAGACAGAAAGGGGCTCATTAGGTCTGTTTTGGATGTGCACTGGTTGACTGAGTGCGCATTCACATGCTCACATGCTGGCAAGTCCAGCTGTGCTGCGATATTCGCAACAGTATTAGCACTTTAGGCAGAAAAGTGTTTTGGTTTATGTACTGGTATTGGCCTTTGTCTGTTTCCATTATATCTGAAATCATGTAATTTCAAATAGGCCTTGAGCTCCCTTGTACAATGATTGAACCTTCTATTGGGAACTGCACACAACCTATAGCACTATTTAACACATTTGTGTTGACTGTAAATGCTCACATGATGGTCTGAACCTTGCATACCTGACTCACGCACTATTTGATATATCTTGTTTTAAATTTAAAAGATTTACATGATTAAATACAGATGTGCTCTTGATACATTTTTTCCACACTTTTTTGGATTGGATTGGATAACTTTATTCATCCCGTATTCGGGAAATTTCATTGTGGCAGTAGCAAGAGGGTGATTAGACAGAACAACAAAGCAAAAGCACAAAGTACAAAGCAAATCAAAGTAAATGGGATCATTAAGAATCACCAAATCAAATCATTAAGACAGAAAAGCAGCAAAAATACAAAACGAGCAAGAGTGGACGGAGCTACCGCCACCGGCTGCCACTTGAACGGCGCCATCTTGGTTGTGGTAGCTAAAACGGATATAGACTCAAAAAGATGTTGTAAAGTTGGCTCCATGTAAGTTATTTCTCTATTTTTCTATTCTGTTCCGCCTCCTATATTGGCAGGTTTTCTGCCTTTCATCACTCCTGTGGATAATCAACACAATTCCTTTAACTCATTATCGCTATCTAATGTGGGCTAGAGGCAGATTAAATGCATAATTAAAGATTGATTTAAGATATGAGTACACTGATTCCTTTTTTTAAGAAAATCAATCTATGAATAATGAAAGAAGCTTGAGGTGTTGGAGAGACATACTCCACGCACAATTTATCTGCAGCTTAAAGAGGTCTAACACGGTTTTGTAGTATTTTCAAGTTGTTTCCTCAATTCTCATCATGGATCTGATTACAAAATCACACTCAAGCAAGACTGTAGGGTGGAAACGTTAAAGTGAAAGGAGAGACATATTACCCATCCTTTAAGAAAATATTAAACGACTCTGTACATACTGCATGGGGTGGGCAAACCGGTCCTCGAGGGCCGCTGTGGGTGCAGGTTTTTGTTGCAATCGATCCAGCAAAGACACTTTAACCAATGAGATTTCTGCAGAAAACCAGAAGCACCTGACTGCAATCCCCAGATTGCAATTGTAGGACAACAGATTGGTGAAAAGATGTCATCTTTATGGGTTTAATGAAAACCTGCACCCACTGTGGCCCTTTGTGGAATAGTTTGCCCACCCATGATCTAGAGCACCTGTGTCAAAGTGGCGGCCCGGGGGCCAAATCTGGCCCGCCGCATCATTTTGTGTGGTCCGGGAAAGTAAATCATGAGTGCCGACTTTTAGTCTGTTTTAGGATCAAATTAAAATGAAGAGTATAGATGTATATTAAATTTCCTGATTTTCCCCCTTTTAAATCAATAATTGTAAGTTTTTAATCCATTTTTTAACGTGTTTTTAGTTCAAAAATCATTTTGTAAAATCTAAAAATATATTTTTTTAAAAAGCTAAAATAAACATTGTTTTAGATCTATAAAAAAACTGAATATTCAGGGCTTTTAAGCCAGTTCTTTTAATCCATTTATAAAAAGTCTATCTAAGTTTATCTAAAATAGTCCGGCCCACATGAAATCGAGTTGACGTTAACGCGGCCCGCAAACCAACCCAATTCTGACACCCCTGAGAGCGTAGCCTATCACATGTTGCTTTCAGTGGCAGTTCATATGAACAGTTCAAGCATAATAATAGACTGAAAAATTGATACATCCAATTGGATGTGTCTAGCAAATTTGTCTTTTATCAGGCAACCATTTGTGTACGTTGAATGTGTTAACCCCAATACCTAAGTTTTTTGGTTTGGGTAGGCAATGCAAACACTAAAACACCAAAAAAACATGTCTTAATGGAGTTTGCAGAAGTGGCGTATCGGTATGAATAATTGTTGGTGATAATGGTCTTCGTGACAATATGTAGTATTATGATATTAGTGATATACATATTTTTTTCTCATCAAATATTCATGAGATAAGCTAGGGTAAATTCACACAGCCAACCTAAAAGTCTAGTGGGTAATTTTGGGGGGGATTTTTTTTTTGCTTCCAACTCATATTAATGGTGTTTAGACCAAATTCTTGAAAATTAGAAACCACAGTTTGTCTAATACACATTACATCTGGCAAATGTGCCAGATGCTGGCAGGCAAAGTTTCCATTTCTTTTCATTTTCTATGTGTATGGTGTCAGGAAGGTTGAGAACAGATTATTCTCCTGGCTACACAATAAGCACTTTATTTTTTCGGGGTCACTTAAGCCTATTTCTCAAGTAATGTATGTGGCTGCTCCCTCAGGACAAATTCCTCTCTATCCATTCTATGAAGTATATTGAAGAGGAAAATAACACACATTCACACATAGAGGAGTAAAAGATACCAGTGAGAGTTTGGCTGTAAAAAGCGGGTGAAGATAAGGTGGCGTATTTTCTACCCCCACCCCCAGTCCTGTCTGTCTCGGTCTTACCCCCATAGCATTTATCTCAGTGAGGCTGTCGCCTTCTGTCCCTGTGAGGTGTCTGCTTCTATCGTGCCTTTTCCATCTGTCTGTCTTCCATCTAGTACAACCTCAACAGTTTGACTGTCGTCCTTTCAGCTCATTCTATCTCCACATTCACGCCGTTTAAAGTGGTTATGCACCTTGTCAGCATTCCCTTTAAAACCTCAGATAGAAAACTTGGAGTACTATACCTCAAACTCTTCGATTATTTTTTAAGGCCTACATTAAAGACATTGGATATAATTTTGTTTGCAGTGTAAATAATTTACAAAGAGTTTGATTATCAAACAGTCAATCATTTAGATGGCCACTAATGGATATTAGACCTTGAGATGCATGTCCGTAATACGAAGCAATTTGCAAAATCCAAATTTTTCAATGTAGAAATGACAATGGAAAAACCTGAACATAGAATAAAAAAAACATTCAAATATCACAAAAAAGTTTTTAGGTTTTCCAGTTTTAGTTTATGTATTAACTCATTTACTACCAGGCAGCTGCCAACCCCCCAGAAAATCTTTTTTTTCCCCACTAATGTTTTATTATTTATATATACATATTTTATTTATAACTTCTCCAAACCCAAAACCTTTTGGCAGTCCGTCCTTCCTTAGTAAAATCTAGTGATGGGATTCAATGTTAAGTGAAACCTTTTAAATTGAAGAATTGTGTGTTTGAACTGTGTTTTAAAGCAATGTCTAAAACTTTGCACTTTGCTTTTATGCCATTCTAAATGTCAAATAAAGGAATTCACAGTCTGCATCTTTGCCGAAATCAAAACATACAAATGGACAAAAACACTTAGGAAAGTATAATACATCAAAAGAAACACAATTTGTCTTGGTAGAGCGATAGAAGGGATTTGAAAGACAGAGAGAAGCAAAAGGAAAGATGGGCACAAAAGGCTCTTGGCAAAGAATGAGTCATGTTTCATGACTCTCTCTATCGTTAAAATATGCCATAAAAAAGATTCTGTCAAAATGATTTTTTTTTAACTTTTCTCTTACATTTCCTTTTGGATGTTCGTGCCTGGAAGATGAAAGGGCTAAGAAAGGAATCGAAGTGTAAAATCGGTGTTTATCTTCACCTTAACTGCACTGCTATGCACACAAATTATAGGTATCCCCAAATGTAGTCCACATCTAACACCTAACTATTCTATTAGATCTAGTTCATTCATAACAATTATATTGGATTTTGAATTAAGAAAAAAATCAAACGTAAACTAATACAATAGGTTTCTCCTCAAAGTACTTTTCAGAATATTCTGAACCAAATATATTTCTTTAAAGAGAGCTTGTTGTTTGGCCCTCTGTGATTTCATGGGATTTATATCAGTGTCCAATTATTTCGCTCTTCGCACATTAATTCGCTTCACAAATGGTGACTTTCTCTGCAGGATACTCATTCCGCAGTCAGAATCAGATATTTATTAAGCAGGAATTCCCTTTAAAAATGGATCATAACGTGTGTGTGCATGTGTTTTTTTTTCCTTTTTTTGTCTGCAAAAGTATAATGAATGAATGAGTGTGAGCGAGACAGTGCGAGACATTTGGCTATATGCCATAAAGCACCAACAACACCTAGAGCAACTCGCCGGACATATGTTGCAAATCTGCATGTCAGTGGTTATTAAATCATAAGACTGCACTGTTACAGCCTGCTTGTTCACTTGTTTTCTTCTGTTTTGCTCATCTTTGTGATTGGAACACTAAAAAAATATATATTTTATTATTCAGCCTTTGAGTTAGTGTGAATGAAGGACCAATGGTAAAAGCAGTCTATTTTTTAGCTACATAGTAGTTTACATTTTAGAAAGTTAGAAAATTTTGTACAAATACTAGATTGAGTCAACACTTCATTTGCGATTGGGTCATATTTTAGAAGTTAACGCTGTTTTTAAAATCCATTTGGCAACGGCTGTAGAGTGCAGTCTATAATGAACAGGAAAATCAGAGATTTTAATGCAGCCATAGCCCAAAAAATATGTAAGGATAGCCAAATAAATGCAATTTGTTTAGTTGCCGTTGCATCAAAAAACTTAGAATTTCTGTGTCACAATTTTGTCAATTAATTAACCCTTGTAGCTCAGTGTGAATACTAAACATTCTCTGATCTCTGTTGGCAGATGACAGCATAGTGTGCCTTGTATTTGTTTATCAAAGCAGAGATTTGCAAAAATCTGCTTTTATATTGGAAGACGGAATTAAACATTTATGTACACATTTTCTGAGAGAAAAGAAGATCATGTGTTGCCTTCAACAATAGCATCGTGTTGTAAGTCAAGTTTTGGACAAACCAATTAATCTGCAGTTTTTTTAGAGGAAAGTAAACACAATTATTAATGGCTTTTAATGGCTTGTGAAGGATGAGGTTTGTTTTATTTTCCCCTGGGGTACCATGTGTTCATAGCTGTGAGATAAATCCTCACACCTTAACCAAGATAACATTTGTGCTCTTTGAAAATGTCATGTTCCCAACAACAAAACTGTTCCTAAGTAAAATGCATATTGTGTTCCATTGTAAGATGATAATAGCAGCAGGGTATCATACTGTACTTAAAAATATCGTTTTACAGCGGAAAAACACACTGGAAAGTTGAGTGAAAGGGAGCTCTGGCTTCTCTTTAACTGTCAGTTTAGATTTTACAAAGCCCTTATGACTGGTCATTTAATTAACCTTGTCAAGCATATCGCCACTAATCTCCTTTCTAATTTCATCTGTTAATTTAAAACACTTCTTAACGAGGACAGTCCCCGAGCCAATCAAATGTCTAGAATAGGTATATTAGAGCAAGGAACTTTTTTTTAATTAGACCTGTCAGGAAATTGCCAAATATGGTCAAAGACTGAGATTTGATTGTCTTTCCTTAGAGGGCTATTAGGAATCAGCTCGGCTTTTGATTATTTGTGTTCCTCAGACTAAAAAGGCAGGATGTCTAAAGCAACTGATAAAGTCAATGACAGATGGTGTGATAGAATGATGTGAGTAGAATAGTGAAATCTCATTTTCCTTCTTTGTGGCAGTTTCATTTCCTGTGAGAAAGAAATGTTTTAATATTTTGAGAAATGATTCTTAACGACATATTTATTAACTCCTATCACACCAACAATACACTACTGTCAGATATTATTGCTATCTAAACTGACTTCTTACAGCTCGATGAGGGCCCACATAGATGAAGTACGCAAAACGTAGATTTCTTTATATTTTATAAATGGTTGGAGGTAAACATAAAATATAAATACCTTACATAACATATAACAATAACCAACTAAACACATTTCCAAGTATTTCTAATTACTAATGCCATAGGTGAACACCACAGTGGTTTTAATTAAAATCTTTTGATATCAGCTGCTGTCCTATCACTGAGTATTAGAAAGTACTTCCCTTGTCAAGTTCAAACCTTAAAATGAGCCAAAAAATCCAAGTGAGAAACAGAAAGAGCGTAAATAGAACAAAAGCAACTAGAAATGCACGCAGAAAAACAGCACAGTTACTCATTACATAAATAGGGCAAACATAAACAGGGAAAAAAAGATGTTGGAAAATCTTCAAAAAGGATTACCACTGACAATTGTGGAAGCTGCAATTGGCTAAAAATGATGCGATTTTGGAAGGTGTCACTGCCATGTACACATAAAGGATTTAATACTGAAGCATTTGAGGATACGAGAATGAGAAAGGATTTAACATTAACTCATTTGTTGGAGGCAGGATGGGAATGGATGAAATGGGAACATGTCGTCACATCCTCCCACTGATCCAAAGACCCAAAGCTCAGCTTTTACCAAAACAAATATGCACATTTTTCAAACCACCAAACACATGAGACAGGGATTGAATGTTTTAGATTGAAAGGGTATGTGTTGTTTCATATCAGTCTGTTTTTTTTTTTCCTTTTGCCTTACATGACATGAACAGAATCTAGCCTGGACATTAGAGTCAAACTACACTTTTGAATTGGTTGCTGCTTAGCCACGATCACATGACAGCCAAAAAGCAACATTAGTTGACGATGTTCATGTCCATGTTTTGGCAATTAGGGAAGCAAAAATGGAGCAAGTCCAGAAGAAGCAAAGCCGATTTATTGTGTCAGAGACATGAACATATAAATGTTTTATGGTTTTATAAACATATTTACACAATGACTACATTACTGTTACATTAAATGGATTTTCCAAAAAACGTGATTATTCCAAAGAAATATGTGAATTTCAATGCACATTGCTTCAGTTCTCAAGCTCTGTCATAAAATGAATCAGTGAGCAAAGAGGAGTTGTTTTGTCTGTCAGATTTTGAAAGATCGAGTTTATGTTCTACCGCTATCCGCTAACATCGATGACCTTGCTATCAACTTGACAGGATGGATCGTAAAGTCGATTGTGATACACTGATACGCTCTACGGGGGCATTAGTTTATTGCATGGATGTCGCCCATACTGGAGATGTTGGCCGCAGTGAACACTTGTAAAACTGAATATAAAAGTTGTGATTTTAACTTGACCTTGCTGGAGTTGTCTATTGTTATTATTATTGGAAAGGCTTGGTCAATTCATTTTGTTGCGTACTAATGGCATTTTGGATGAGTGACTGACCACAAATTGACCGGTGACTGGTCCATGTTGGACCCCATCTCTTGCCCAAAGTCAGATGGAATAGTGTTCATCTTACTCAGAGCCCTAATGAGCACAAATGCAATGGAAAACGGGGCTCCTTACACTTTGTCATAAATGACCCAGCCTTCACATCATTGTACACGGCTTTATCTGCTATGCCTTATGTATCTCTGCCATAAGCCAAAATGCACAATTAATATTTCTCATCGAACTCTATTTATTAAAGAAAAGTAAATAGAAATTCTACAAGTATTTTTTTATTAAGATAATCAAAACATAAGTTGGCTTGTGTGGAGTTTGCATGTTCTTCAATAAATTGCCACATTTTTGTACAGTTTTGTCTGTATACTCTGCATCATGAAAGCCGTGTTGTATGTTTCAGGCATGCCTCTAAGTCTGGACTGCAAGGCATTTTTTGGATACAGTGGAGAAAACAGGAGGCCCATAATCTACTGGATGAAAGGAGAGAAGTTTGTTGAAGAACTTGCTGGACATATTAAAGAAAGTGATGTTAGGTAATTGAAATCATCTTACATTGTGGTGAACTCATTGTACTGGTGGCAATTCAGTTTTTTCTTGTGGAATTAAGAGCTCATTTCCCTTGTGAAACGTGCTGTCGTGTACAAATTGATTGATCCCCGCCACTTATGACTGTCGACATTTTTGTGCTTTTTCCATAATGCTCCATCATGCTGCCAAAACACCCAATTCCTTAAAAGGCACGTTAGTTTTATACTCTATAACCCAGGATTAAACCCAGGTCCTTGTAGTATTTGATAATGGGCTAACCACTAAGCCATTGATTAGCCTGAGAAAGTGTTCTCAGGATAGTAGTGAACAAAAGAGGGTGTATTTAAATTTGAAACTAATCATACCCTGTGGTATTTAATTAACCTGTGCCTGATGAGTTCTCCATCTCATGATTCAGTCCTCTGGCTACAAGATCCAATCATTTACTGTTCCAAATCCGACATGCTACATTAGAGTGAGACTCCTGATCTGATGTTTAGGGGATGCATATACATTACACAATTTGTTTAGGCATGTTGCTAACAGGATTTGTTGACCTCAAGCATGATTACAACAAAGCTTGACAACACCCAATTTAGGCAAGTTTTGATCTGTTGAATGTTGTTATATTTTTTTTATATAATTGTTATATAAACATATTTTATTAAGTACAACAAGATATATTAATTTTGCGTTTTGGCTTATGGCAGAGATAGGCATTCTAAAACTCAGCCACCCTGCTGCAAATTTAAATGAGTTTATCACTAGATTATGATGAGTAGACATAATCAATTTGAATTGGTACAATGGCATGAATCAATATTCTTTTTTATACAAGCCCTCACTTGAAAAAGATTGGCTGTGTAGTGCTGTCAAAGACAGCCAATGAGTTTAAAAAGAACACTTTTCTTTAAATAAGCCCAAAAATCACAGTGACAATGAAATTAAAATGATGCTATAATTTGTCTTTCCTCCTTGTATATTTAAATACCACTAATTGACAGTATTTGTAATGCAAAACCTTATTCAAATTCTCCAATTTTGATTTCACTTCCATTCATATGACAGCAGACAAAAAACACAAATGCTTGAAGTGAAAAAAAAATTAGGTTCATCATTTTATATCTACATAGAGAATAGAATAGACTGCGATTAGCTGGTCAGCAATTCAGGGTGTCCCCCACCTGATGCCCGCATTTAGCTGGGATAGATAGGCTCCAGCGGCCCTTGTGAGGATAAGGGGTACAGAAAATGAATGATAAGAATAGAATCATTTTCTCCTATTTAGTGCATATATCAAGATTGCATTTCCAACATTCACTTCAAATGCAGTATCCTGCTACCAGCTAGGAGACTGCAGGTACCAAAATCCACTTTGCAAGCCTAATGTTTCTGCACTTTCCAGCCTTTAATGTTTCTATTGTTTTCAGCCATTAGGCTTGGCTGTCATAGTACAGGACTTTGGACCAAAAGTGCTGTTTCAGCAAGCACCACCAATGTGCCTTTCAGTAGTAATAGCTCATTGCGACCCTAAATCAGGTTCCAAAAGAAGGGGTCAACCCCCGATCAAGTTCAGGCTGCCTCCTGCCATCCGCCTCCTTGCAGGCTTATGTGGTATCTGACCTTACCGTAAGGACAGAAGCTTTTTGCACCTGCTGCACTGTTTTCTACAAATGCCTCATACTCCATCTGTCCTACTTTTTAATGCACTCTACTCTGCTGCACTTAACTACGTTTCTCTATGCATCATTTACTCCTTTCTATGTTCTTAACATATTCCACTTCTTTTGTCCTGGCTGTAGCCTATTTGTGAACTTTAAATACGTCTCCTTAAAATGTTGTTCGAGCAATTTTCGGAACACGGGTCTCTAAGAGTGTATTTTCTCAGTTCTTGTAATCTTTGTCTATTTTTTTTTACTCCTGTTCTCTTTTGTTCAAAAATTATGAAAGGTTTCCGACGAAAAAAAAACACTGATGACATGTAATTTTACGTTTTGTTTGATTATCCAGGGTTTTAAGGGAGCATTTGGGGGAAAAGGAAGTGCAACTGTCCTTAACTTTTGACGCTCTCGAGGAGACCGACCTGGCTAATTACACCTGCTATGTGGAGAACCACATAGGGCGGCGCCGTGGGAGTGTGTTACTACAGAAGAAAGGTACAAATGTTGCCTCATGTTGTTCCTCTAATGCCTGACTTTTAAAAATGTCTACCTTGATTCTAATGTAGGAGTTAAGTAAACTGGTTTCATGACTTTTTAGGTATTTTGGAAAGCTATCAAATGGTGGTGGTGTTGAAATTAGGGTGTTTTTTAATCTTATTTTAGCAACGGTTGTCCAAGATCCCCCTCCTTTAACATTGTATCTTTTGCCCTTAGTCAAACTATTTGTTTTGGTGCTTCTGTCTTGCCATTGACACTCACTAAAGCATCTCCACTTAAATGATCACCACCCA
Source organism: Stigmatopora argus (assembly GCF_051989625.1). NCBI lineage: Eukaryota > Metazoa > Chordata > Actinopteri > Syngnathiformes > Syngnathidae > Stigmatopora > Stigmatopora argus. The sequence continues at coordinate 16,709,298 of NC_135395.1, forward strand.
CTCGAGCATCACCAAGTCATTACCGAAATGAAATAGGTTTATAATTACTCAATATATATATTGCCAATATTTATTTCCACTTACAGCTCCACTGTTTTTTCTATTTCCCCACACATCATCTTTGACTAGAGTAAGCTTACCAATAGGTGATCCCTGGGCCTTTTTCTGCATCAGACAAACTGTGTTTTTATACTATATGACAGCCTTGGTGAAAATATACAACCAATGTATCGTTACTATTTGCATTCTTGATATCACTATTATTATAAGAATTAACCCTTAATACGGCAAGTAATTAGTTTGGCAGTTTAAAATTAATTTAAAAAAAAGACCTGCCATCCACATACAATTGCGAGTCATTTAGCCCTTGCATTTTGTTTAATGTGTCCTCTACCTCCTGCCATGACCAGGGAGTATAAGAGAAGAAAAACATAATCTCACTAATGCCACATTTAAGATTTAACTGAAATATGAATGAGTTCCCAGTGTAAAACATTTAATAGATGCCTTGTGGAGTCTGTGGCCACAAGCCAGAAAAAGAGAGACAAAAAGAGATGAAGGATCGTGACACAGCGTAGGGGAGGGGGTACTCTCTGTTACCTCGGGTTCATTTGATAACAGGGCTGAAAAACCTTGTGCAATTGGATATAAATGTGCAGGGACATGAGCTTGGGCATGAGGAAAAAGAACACGATAGAAATAGCAAAAGAGACTGAAGACTATGAACAAAAAAACAAGCTCAAGGTATACTTTCGATGTACACAGGGACAAAAATGAAAAAAAAATGAATGAGTGAAAACTGAGGCACTGAACTTGAACTTAAACCAGATCCTTATGTCTTTTGCCGTGGGTGTCAAATCTATCTTAAAATACTTACCTCTCACACTGGGTACTGGCACGCACATATAAACATCCACAAGCAATATTATAATGATACACTCTTGCAGTGAGGGTCAACAAGGTCGGTCATCGTTTAACACAGTAATAACAGTGATAAAGAGGAATGTGTTTATTTGTGTGTGTTTGAAAGCAAGGAAGGAGCAACAGTTACGCAAACAACATCAAAACCTAGAATCTTCATGCCGATCTTCATGTTTAGTACTATTCCGAAAATAGTACTAAAAATAACAATAAAACAGGAAAAGCTGTATTGACATTTAATGTTGGTGTCCAATATAATGCATGCAAATTATTAATAGAGAAACTCTCTCAAAATTTGTAGAGGTTTCTTGACATATATAACCTATTTATACAAGAATACAATTTCAAGACATCGGGAAGATCTTTCAGGTTTTCTGTATCATTTCAGTCGGAGCACTATGACCAAGGGCAGGCATTAGTGGGTGCTGGCCATCCGGGACACAGCCTAAATATAACCTCCCCATCCCCACTTTGCAGCCTATTAAATTAAGGGCCCATTGACACTCAGTGCACCAGGATCCTGTTCACATTCGTCCATCGTCCACATCCGCCACCGATTGTGACAACTGGAACTCTCAGGTGTTCTGTCATTCAAAGTTTGAAACAGTGACGCAGAATGATCTAATTTACCCAACTGCCACGAAAAATCTTTAAATAAATCTGTTGGAAGGGCCATCTTTACATTGGAGTGTACAGCTTGAGAACACCTACATGCTCCAGTTTGTTTCTGTGACGTTCAGGCTACATGGTGTTGAAAGCACTCAGGAAATTAAAGAACATGATCCTGACAATGCAACAACGCTCTTCAGGTGAAAGAGAGCTCAGTGGAGTAAGATGACAGCATGATCTACTCCAATGCCAGGCTGGTAGACGAACTGCAGCGGGTCCATCTGGACCTGTCGCCGACCATGCCTTTGTCCTTCGCAGCTCTGTTCTCACCTGGTTAGTAGAGAGGAACAGATTGTTGTAGCGGGAGTGGGGGCTTGAGGGGAGACATCATTTCCTGGGTGGTGGCAGAGCTGCCTGTGTGATCAGACCAATTGAAGGAAAGGTTCAGATCATTCACCCACATTTGCCGCACCATTGTGTCCAGTCATCTGTGGCCGGAGATGGTCGTCGATCAACTGCAGTGGAGGCACCGTATTTCTCCTGCAGGTGGCTACCAAAATGCCCCATCTGATTTTCCTCTTCAGCTCATTCTGCACAGTGCTCAGCTTTTCCATCTTGACACTTCACGAAAGGTCATCTTATGTCAGTGAAAGAGCTTTTATGATCTTAACAATTCCAAGCATTTCTGCCCGTAGTGTGGGCTGATTTTCTTTCAGGGTTCAGTAGCCATGCTAAGTAGCAATCTTTCTGTTTCTTTTGCCTTCTGGTGCGACGCCGTAGCGAGGTCATGTCAGAGCTCCAGAACACAACACGACAGCCGAAACAAAGCACATGTTATGCTAAGTAAGCACACATTATCAAAGCTTGATTTCACACACTATGTGTGATTGAATTATGAGTGCGCCCAAGCTCCAGTCACCCAGTTGTTAAATTGATGAATGCATCCATGTTTTATGTAATCCGCACGCAGAGATAGGGTTTGTAGTTATGTTACTAGAAGGAGGAATAAAAGGAGGTTAGAAAAAGAGAGTGGTAGAACAGAGGAGCAACCTGGGATGTTTGATTACTTAATTTTGTTCATTATAAAATATATCAATAATAAATTTCTGATTCTATTAATCCAAGTATTGGTTTTTGTCGCCTTTGGATTTTGTTATTTAACCCCGGGACTGACGTATTTTGTCGGATTTTTCATGCCTTTTTATTTCAAAGAAAGACTAAATTAAAATGCTAAACTGTAAAATGCCCTTTTCTCAGGACAACATAACCTACTAAATTAAAATGTTAAACTCTAAAATGCCCTTTTCTTAGGACAACATAACCTACATGTCCACTTTTTTTTTACTCTGACAAGTTATATCAACAATTTCTCATCTCATCTCATTTTCTAAACCGCTTTATCCTCATTAGGGTCGCGGGGATATCAACAATTTGTTTGGCAACATTTTTAAGATTTCCTCCTACGTTCCAAAAACATGCGTGGTAGGCTGATTGGACACTCTAAATTTCCCTTAGTTATGAGTGTGAATGGTTGTTTGTCTCCTTGTGCCCTGCGATTGGCTGGCCACCAATTCAGGGTGTCCCCTGCCTCTGGCCCGGAGACAGCTGGGATTGGCTCCAGCATCCCCCGCAACACTTGTTAGAATAAGCGGTTCAGAAAATGAATGAAAGAAATAATTTATTTGTGAAGGAAAATTGTGCAACAGTTTGATGTAGAAGATCAACAAAAAGGGAGAAGTACTCTCTCGTGGAAATGAAAGGTGGAGGAAGGATGAGAGGCTGATAGAGTAATCTGATTTTAAGTAACCTTCTTGCAAATTTCGTTTGCAATTAGTGAAACCTCAAAGTTCCACCACTACTCCCATCTCCTCTGTCACTCTCCTAATGTGTGCAAAACTGCCAATTCAGAATGGAAGTCAGCTATCACAGGATTGGAGAGACGTCTACTGGTGAAAGTTGGTAACACGACATTATTTAAAGCAATCTAAGAGTAATATTTTCATGCATAAACTGAACGCTTATTAAATGCAAAATATGACTGAAATGCATACCTCACAACGTTGAGAGGACAAGCGTAATACCTTTGACATTGTTCTTTTGAAACTAAAGTATAGGCACCCCTAACCGTCAACTTTTAAGTTTGTCTTTACTTGCAGTTTTTTTTCCCCAGTAAGCTTTTAGTGGTTTAACAAATGATGATACTTTAATTGTGCATTTATAGTTCTATCATTCATCCTATTTTGTGTGTCATGAAGGATATTTTTGTACTGTTTGAAAAAAATGTTCTCTCATTTTGATTAATCCGTGATAGAAGTCAAAACTTGTTGTCTAAAATCTTGGCTTTGTATCATGTGCTGAAAAACCTTTATATGTATTAGCTATTTAACTTCAGTAATGGAGATGTCCTTCGAGGAACCATGCTGGGATCAATTCCAGGGTCACAGGCAGGAGGTCGGAGCAGGGTAGAAAATAAAAGGAACAAAATCATTATTGAAAAAGAACCTCTTTTGGACTATTCAACTGCTGTGACTACTAATGAAAATTACTTTTAGTGACAGACTTTTGGATTTAAAAAAATCTACTCATTTAAACTCAGACAAAATTAATCCCTAATGCCTTGTCTGTAGTACTGAAATGTATTTTGTTGTTGTTTTTAACATTGTGTAACCTCGAGCTTAGACACTGAATACATATATATTTCTCTTCTCTGGAGTATGAAATGAAATGTGTGAAAAGTTGTGCAGAGATATGGAACATCCGCAAATCCCCAAGTACCTATCGAGTTTTAAAGTGGCCGGCATCGTTGTTTGTGTGCTATGCGGGAGATTTGTTTGTGTGGAGGGAAGAGCAAGACAGTAATAGATCACATTTACAATCATATCTTTCAGCAACTGAGTGCTACCAATCTACCATCCATCCATTCTACTCCTGGAATCATAACACTGTCATTCAAACCCATTCTTCTAGGACATTTTATGGGCTTTGTACTGTAGTTTTGCAGTATGTCATTTTGAAATGGTCAGTCCCACATTGTAAACACAACTTTTTGTGTATTGTGCACAATTTTTGTCATTTTTACTATTATTATCTGATTATTTTAAGGATCTTTATGTAAATATTGTGAAAATTTTTATCAAATTGGTCAATTTAAGAATGCGTTCTGGATGAAATTGACTTTAAATGTTCTAACGGCAATGGGTGGATGAAGAGGTTATGTTACGTCATTGGCATAATAAATTCAGTTGTTGGATCAAATCTTTTGGGGTGAATAACAAAATAATTAGTCCCACGACGCACCAAATGATCTTCACAAAGCAGTGAGTTTGATTTGCTTGTTTCACTTCTAACTTCAATTATGTAATGAACAAAGCAATAATAAAATCATCTCACCATTCATATAATTTATTTCAATGTGAACTTATTGATTTGTCACTTACTACCTGATCTAGCTGTCCACAGTCGAGGGCAAAGGAGACAATTATTAATCAATAATTTAAATCAACATGATTTTTTTTGTCATCCCACCAATTTAACATCTGATTCAGTTTAAATTTTTTGTTCAAGGGTGGGGCTTTTTTATTATCATGAATTCTGTAAAAATCTCTGGTATGAAATGACTATAATATAATTTACTTTGTTTCTGCAAAAATAGGTGCTTCCGGAAGTTAGAGGTTCTGTGTTCTGGTGTTAAATCTGAGAAATGATCTGATTTTTTTTTTTCTTTCCCACTGATATGAAGTTTTATTTTCTTTTTCTCTCTCTTCCTGTCTGTGCTTGTAGATATGTATCGTCTAGAGTTGGCTGGTGGTCTGGGAGTGATATTACTGCTGCTAGGAGTCTTAACAGCACTTTATAAATGTTACAACTTGGAAATTATGCTGTGCTACAGGAGACATTTCGGCAGTGATGAAACTGAAGATGGTGAGTTTTCTTTTGTCTCTGTTATGGCACAGCTGCTGTTAGAATCTGTGAAGTTATGCTGTAAACTTTCCAGAGTCATTCATGCAGCTTGGATTTTAACCCTACTGTACTAATAGAGTCACCGTGGCTGACCACCAGCTTGCCACTTCTTCCAAAATGCTGCAATCTGTAACGATAGACCAAATCAACATGAATCAATTAAAAACAACCCTTCTTTTTAATGAAGCCTGAATCCAAATGTTCCAAACAAATTACTTCAGAGGATTAAACATATATATTTTACATTGGCATAGAGAACATTTAACAACAAAACCAATATATTTCTTGTATAATAGTACTATATATATTATGGTACAATGTCTCTCTGGGTTTGAATAACTGCTGTAATTTACTAAAGTATGTCAATAATAGTGTTTCAATGAATGTTTATTGTGTGATATGTAACCTTTTTTATGTCTTATCAGATAATAAGGAGTATGATGCCTATCTATCTTACACGAAAGTGGATTTGGACTCTCTGGGCAGGTAAGGACATTTTATATTCAATAATATCCTATGCAGTGCAGTACTTAATGCAGTAATATCTGCTTCACCGGTTAAGTGTGGCATTAGTTAATTTACTGTACTAAAAAGATAACATGGGTGGCCCAGTGGATGAATGGTTAGCGCGTCGGCCTCACTGTGGGGGACCTTGGTTCGAATCCAGGTCGGTCCATCTGTGTGGCCTCTGGCCTGAAGTCAGCTGGGATAGGCTCCAGTGACCCTAGTGAGGATCAAGGTGTTCAGAAAATGAGATGAGATGAGGAAAAATATGCCATATTTCAAATGTAGAAACTTTTGACTGTTCTTTTATTAGATTTTCCATGCATTTGGCTTTTTAATCTTCTTCCGTAACGCGCATCCTCGTAAGGCTTGCAGGGGATGCCGGAGCCTATCCCTGCTGCTGACTTCTGGCGAAAGGCAGACTACACCCTAAACTGGTCCCCAGTCAGCCGTAGGGAGCATTCTTTTTTAATCTCTAGATTAAATATGTTCCTGTAGACACAGGCATTATAGTAAATATTGATTGGTTGGTTAGCAGTATGTCAGCGAACATGAGTCAGGGTTTGACATGGAGCGATGAGGAAGCGGAATGCCTTCTTGATATTTGCACGTAAAATAGACGTTGCATCAATACCCTTTGATTTGTCAAATCTCTCGTAAACACTTGTAGTTGGATGAACCATATTAATATGATTACGAGTGTTTCAACCCCCATGATTGTTTATTTCTGTATTTTACAGTGTTACCCCATCTAGCCTGTTTTGTTTGATGATTTAATGATGTTTGCACATGCGTGGGTTTATTGTCAAATCCTGGGTCGCTTGCAAAAAATTGCAATCTGAAAAGGAATCGCTCCAACACAACAAGTCTAGACCAAAGAAAGTCACCTATGGACGTTCCTGTGGCGAATTCCGTGACCGGACGTTTGGTCGACCGGACGTTTGTTCGACCGGACGTTTGGTCGACCGGACGTTTGGTCGACCGGACGTTTGGTCGAACGGACGTTTGGTCGAACGGACGTTTGGTCGACCGGACGTTTGGTCGAACGGACGTTTGGTCGACCGGACGTTTGGTCGAACGGACGTTTGGTCGACCGGACGTTTGGTCGACCGGACGTTTGGTTGACCGGACGTTTGGTCGACCGGAGAGTTTACTGTTGATATTTTGATATTAGATATTTAGATATTAAACTCACTCTCTCTCATGATTATAATTTTGAGAGCTGGTTTCAACCGTAACAACCCGGCGACCAAACGTCCGTTCTACCAAACGTCCGTTCTACCAAACGTCCGTTCTACCAAACGTCTGTTCTACCAAACGTCCGGTCGACCAAACGTCCGGTCGACCAAACGTCCGGGGACCAAACGTCCGGGGACCAAACGTCTTTCGACAAAACGTCCGAGTACCGGCGAATTCGCCCTTAAAGTCCCAAATTGGATTTCCAGTAAAGTCCTTGCAGATTTTCCAATATGTACAGGATTTGCCATCAGAGTTTCATGAAACATCTTCTTCTTCGCAGTAGAAGTAGCAGCGATGAGGAAACTCTTGCTTTGGAGATCTTACCTGACGTCTTGGAGAAACACTATGGATACAAACTGTTTCTGCCAGACAGAGATCTCATTCCGAGTAGTAGTAAGTATCCATCAACTCTCATCTGCTGATTCTTTCTCTCTCGTGTTTGCATATATTCGTGTAAGTCAGGTATAAGTATCCCTCTCTGACACGAAAACTCTGTCTAAAGCATTAAACTTTACTATGTTCAAATATATAAAACATGTAGGACTCACCACAGTGACACTGTATCTACTGTATGTGCTTGTACCTATTGTCACAACTAGTCATATGTCATGTAAACCATAACATCATTATTCTTACTTTCCCAAACAACTACCCAACACCTACACAAACACACACACACACCATTTGTCATAATTCTGGGGTTATGTGTCACTCTCGGACCAATTCAAGTGGGAAATACAACGGTTATTGCTCTATCTGTCAATGGACTGACCTCATTTTCACAAACACATTACAGATACATGGGATTTGGGTGCCATGGTCTTTTAAGGACTCTAAAGCATTTTGACTCAAAATGGTTTTTCTCCTCTTTGCAGTAGGGATTATGATTCTTGCACTCATGTCTCGTTTTACACTCAATAGCTGCTTTTCTGTGGCATATGACAAACTATCTTTGCCAGTTTAGATGGTAACATGGCTGTTGTTCTAAGTTTCCATAATGACAGTTTGAGGGCGGATCATGGAAACAGTAAAACAAAAAAGTTGACAGAAAGAGTAACCATACACCTTGCTTAAAATTTGTATGCCCTCATTTAATTTTAATTACTAACTCTTTTTTTTGCTTTGCTGCTGACATAGTAACAAAACCCAACATATATAGTTTGAAAAATATACATATAGTTTGAAAATAAATGGAAATGATTCATTATTTATATCAAATATGTTTCAAGGGCATTTTAAATATTAAGAGAAAGATGGAGAAGACTTCCATTAAATAAAAAGCCAGTCGACCTAATTTTACCAGTGCTGCGTCTTATTTGTGGTATTTAATTACTCTGTGTGAAATTGCAGTAGGTTCGCTGGAAATGTAATTATTTCAGCAATTCATGCAGATCTTCTTTTAGTGAATAGCATTAGGGATGCCACAAACATAAATCCAAATTATCTGCGAGTTAGGAAATATCTAGTATTTATTTATGACAACACATCCAACTCACTATTGAATCACTATGTCTTTGTCTCTGTTCTGCTTACTCAGCATACATTGAGGACCTAGCTCGTAGTGTACTGCAGAGTCGACGTTTGATTATTGTTTTGACACCAGAGTTTGTGGCCAAGAGAGGTTGGAGTATCTTTCAGATAGAAACACGCCTTCACTCCATGCTGGTAACTGGAGAAATTAAAGTAAGTCAGCATTTTGAGACCTTTCAAAACATTTTTTTCATGTTTGAGTGTTATTGTACTGTATGTTAGCATGAAAGCAAAGTCAAACCCAATTTCAACGGGCACACAAATAGAATGTGAAAAGGTTATAGGGCCGCCATAGTTCAAGGATTCAGGGAACCTTTTTCATGTTGTTTTGTACATTGAATGACAAAAAGTAACAACAATGCAGAAAAGGCAATAGGCAGCCTTGGCCCAGACCTGCAATACAAGGTTTTTTTTATACATAGAAAATGTTAGTGCATGTCAACTCCTTAAGTGTTTATTTTTTTAATATTAGGTCATCATGATAGAATGTGCAGATCTTAAGAGCGTCATCAACTTTCAAGAGGTGGAAGCACTTAAACACACAATCAAGGTATTCAGAAAACAGTGAGCAGAGAGTTTGATTTTCCATCTAAAACTATAAGATTTATTCAAATATCTACTTTTTTCTTGTTAGGTTTTATCCATCATCAAATGGAGGGGTCCAAAGAGCAATGAACTATCGTCAAAGTTTTGGAAACAGGTGGTCTACGAAATGCCTGCTAAACGGAGAGAGACTTTGTCACGGCGACAGGTAAAAATATCTGCGACTACCGCTCCCCTTCTTTCCCCTGATTGGCTTGCCATCAGAAGGTGACTAATCGACATTAGGCAACAGTCTGACGCATTGGTTCGGAGAAGACCACCGACATCGTTTGCTCTCAAAAAAAAGAATTCCGGGAGTTCTGTGTTCGTCTTTTAATGACAAAATTAAGAGCCTTTCTGACTTAGGAAAACGTAGGAAACTGACGTACCTACAAGAACCACGTTGCATTCCGCAATATTATTAAAACAGGCAGTTGCTTCATTGCACCATGTCTTTCTCTTGATTGGCTTGGTAATCAGATGGCCATGAAGTGGTTCAACACTTGAGTTTGGATAGACTGTACTACATGATGAATGAATAAATCAGACAGGACCATCATGTTTTCAAGGTTACATCAAACTTTTGAATTGGGCTAAACATTTTTTTTAAATGCTTGCTCGTTCATTCATGTGAAGTCTGCTTCAACAGTAAAGACCAAGAAAAAGTGCCTTTTCAATTTTTAGGCCAATGAGCACCCATAATGGAACCTTTTTGCAGAAGAATACTGAATATAAACCATTCATCTCGCTCAGTAACAGATTGTAGGCTGAATAGCAATAGTAGTGTGGATTTGGCCCTTCACCTCAATACTGCTCATAATATGTGAAGAATATTCTCAAAATACAATCTTAAGGTGGGGGGTTTAGATGAATGAAACATCACTGATGGTGTAGTGGTTAATCCGCGTGACTTCAGTATGGGCAGTGAAGTAATGAAATTAAGATCACAAAACATCACATTACTATGATAGTCCCTAAAAGGCAAATAATAAGTAATAAATAAATAAATAATGAGTCAGTTCTGTGGCTTCTCATAAAATTAACGCAACCTGCCCCCGCCCCGACACCCATCCCCCCAAACAGGTGATGGACTCTGGTGAACAAGGCCTATTTGGAGACCTACAGACATCTGTCTCCACCATTGCCATGACAACCACCTCAGCATCTCTGGTGCCTCAAAATGAAAATCGGCATGGACATCAACAGGTCAGCTGTTGCAGTTAATCTACATTATATATATTATCTTATGCCTTGGAGTATCTTTTTTAATTGGTTAGGGGACATTTTTTCTTAAACATAAATTACTTAAACACACATCCCAGGTTGCTCCTCTTCTTAGTATTGTCTAATCCTACAATGACTTTCTACTTAGTACATTCTGTTTATTTTTTATTTTTTTAGCTTCGAATGTAGGACCCAACAAACCATATTGTTACAAGGTCAATTGAAATGCAGTTTTGAGGAACACTGCATGACAAAAGTTTTTAAAAAAATGGTGTTTCTCTCCTCTGTAGGTTTCCTTGGCAACAGAAATTCCTGACTACAACCAGATGACCTTGCCTCTCGGAGGGGGTCACATGGCTGCAGCATCCCAAATGAGGCATTTCTGCCGTAGCTACGAGTTTCATCTTCCCCCACAGCCTCCTCCTGCCCTGTCGCCTCCGCTCCCACCTCCATCCACCATGCAGTTCTCCACTCTGGGCCCCGGGGGGCGCCACGTCTACTGTAACATTCCCATGACACTTCTGAATGGACAGGTGGGGAGAAGGCACATTAATGTTTATTGGTAGAAAGCTTGTAGCAAACCAATCCTAATTTTTTAACCCTCAACTCTCTTGTTTGTGTGCACGTCCCCAGAGATTTTTCAACTAAAACCCCTCTTTTCTCCCTAGGGGTTCAGGGCGGTTGACTGGGGAAGAAGAGGTCTGTTTGGATAAAATAAATATACAAAAAAGAAAATGCATCCACATTTTTTTCTTTAATTTTTATCAGTCTCTTTGTTTTTTGGGGAGTCTGGGGTGCCTTGTTCTCTTTTTAATGCTCATATCACACACAGTTGTTCCAAAAGCATTGGGAATAAGACAAGTTGTAATGTATATTATATTAACTCTATATGCACCATCAACATGGATTTCCCCAAATAGACAATCAGAATGAATGAGAGGAAATGTAGATGTTGTTTAGATGTAGTCTTTATTATTACAATTTTCAGGCGTTTAAGAGTTTTTTTTCTTCATCACCTTATTATTAAATGTTTGGGTGAAAATAGTGTCCTCCTTCGAGATACTTTGCCAGGCAACTACCTTCCCATTCGTCCTCATTAAATGACTCGCAATGTCAATCCACCAGACTGCAGAGTTAAGCACAGCTACATTTTTTAGTGCGTAGAAATACCTAATTGTAGTATCAACTTTACGTTTAAACTGACCATTTATCCAAACAGTGGGCACAGTGGAGCTCTATTTGTGCTCAACAAAGCCGTTCGCCACAATGCTGCCTTGAATGTAGTGGTTATTAAAGATACAATTTAATCTCTGTGGGAGTTCTACATATTGAGAGTGATGACTAAGGTAGCCAGTGGTGGCTTTGCGTAAGCAGCAGAGGGATTGTCCTTGGACATGTGCCTGGTAGAATGACAATTTAGTGGCAGAAAATCCATCTCAATTTGCGCCTGTTCAGATGGCATCTAAATCGTAGCACAAGGTAAACTGCCAGATGAACGCGATTTTGATTAATTTGATGTAGCCACAGGGAACTAGATTGTGACCACCCGCGACAAGCTCTTTCTGAAAGTTTCATCTTCAATCTTTGATTGTTTTATTTATAATCCACATGTGTCAAAGTGGCGGCCCGGGGGCCAAATCTGGCCCGCCACATCATTTTGTGTGGCCCGGGAAAGTAAATCATGAGTGCCGACTTTCTGTTTTAGGATCAAATTAAAATGAAGAGTATAGATGTATATTAAATTTCCTGATTTTCCCCCTTTTAAATCAATAATTGTAATTTTTTCATCATTTTTTTCTGTGTTTTTAGTTAAAAAATCATTTTGTAAAATCTAAAAATATATTAAAAAGCTAAAATAAGTATTGTTTTAAATCTATAAAACACTGAATATTCAGGGCTTTTAATCCATTTATAAAAAAAATGTAAATATTATATCTATACCACGTGAAATCAAGTTGACCTTAAAGCGGCCCGCGAACCAACCGGAGTCTGACCCCCTTGTTATAATCCATTGTGATGGTGTTTCAAGCAGATCTATAAGTATGTTATCCTCAAAATTCTTCTGGATGCAACTGTAGGTGGCGTGATACACAGTTGCATTTTATGGGTTAATAATACAACACAGCACCACATTTCTTTTTTAGGGATGCACAATAAATTACTGCCAAGGCAATGACTGCTTTAACCATATTATATTGTGTGTCTACCAGGTTTCTCAGAGCAGCACACTTGGAAAGAAGCCCAATCTTCACCTGAACAGCACCTTTGTCCCAATCACCAGCAGAGAACTAAGCTCTGATATCTGGTAGAAACACTGTTAATAGTGGATTAAAGACTCCTGGTTTACAAAGAAATACTCTCTGACTTAGGAACTGGTTTTTTTGGACCTTGTACAGCTATGTGTTGGGGTCTCATCATCCCACATTGTGAAAAAAAAACTGCTATAAACTCTTAAAATGTGGACCAGACAAGATTTGGACTGCTCATGGACCAACACAGATTACAAACTGATTGTATATTTGTATTGAGCCCACCATTGAATTAGAGACTTATATACAGTATGTTACAGTGGTGAGTAAGATTTTAAAATCACTCCTATGCTTGCAATACAGGTAGATGTGCTACTGAAGATTTTCGCCCACATCAGAAGCATGATGGACATGTTGGATTTCTTTATGTTTTGATCTGGAAGTATCCTTGACAAAGGTCCAAGAAATTTATTTTTAAAAAAAATGTGGGTCATGCAGATGTATTAAGTGTATTAAGGGAACACTAAAATGAACAAAACTGCACATGCAGTAATATTTTCATGACTGACTGTTTAAATTCCTATTTAAACCAAATGCCACTGTTTGTCTTTGTTTTGCAATAGAACAGAAAATACAACATGTTTGCTTGTAATACTACTGCTAAACAGGAATACTCATAGTAACCCTTTTTCCATCTTCTTTCAACTTTTCTTTCTTCACGGTAGACCTATTTCTCCTTTCTAGTAAAAATCTTGTGTTTTTTTTTGTACCTTACCAATTTGGAAATTGTAGATGTTCATAGGAAATCCATGACCCTCATGGATATCTCTCAGTTCATGAAATGATCTCTAAAATCTTGGAAACCAATTCCATCCTACTTATAGGTGAACGTGATATATTGGCCTCAGACACTAACATTATGTATTTCTACAAAATAATTCTATTTCTAAAGTTATGGCTATGACTGTAAAGCTAAATTGGTGGTGGACTTGGATGTGAACAACATCCATATTAGCTGATTTTTTTTTTTCCGAAGAAGGCGGCTAGCAATGAAAATGAGAGGCTAAATTACGTATTTAGCTATTTGAACTGATGGAGGTAAACTGGTAAACCTTAACCCCAAATCTGCAAGTATAAATTAAATGGCTTTTTCTATTTGCATGGTCATCCATTTCGATAAAATAAAGAAATAATTTTAAAGGAAATAGGTAGACTAAAAGGCACAATTGTTTGTGTAAGGCTCTTTTGACCAATGATCTTTAAATCATAAGGTCATGAATGTCTCGCAAATGATCTGATTTTTATTATTTATTTTGTTTGACTTTGTTGACAGTTTTATTCCTCTAACTTTAGTGAGACTTTTACCTGGTTCAGTTCTAAATGTTGTTTTGCTACAATATTCTGTACAGCTTCAATAATGTGCGCATAAATCTATTACAGGAGCTCTTTCTTCCCTAGAGTTTGTCCTTTTATTTCTCTTTCAAGATGGACCACTAACAGGCGACAGGCAGCACCACAGAATTATTGTCAGCTTTAAGAAAAAAAATGAATTGTTCTTACCCTGATATTTAAGCAAAGAGAACCTGTTTTGAATTTATGCAAAAGTACTGTCATTGTATTTACAGTAATAGAACCAATGAATTCTGGACATTTGAGATTATTTGATACAATAATTATCAATGACTTGTTTTATCAAATCGCAATATGAAGTCTAGTGGTTGTCTTATGATTTAAGATTATTTTGTTGAACAATCCTTGGATATATTGGTTGGAATAATTTAAACGAGAATAAAAGTCACGCAAGTTGTTTTACATATCGTGGATGAGTCTTCCTCCCATCATAATGATCTCTCCATTTTTCTCCATTATCATCCTCTTAGATCGTTGACGATTCCATATCTTCCGCCATCTTCTGTTGTCCTCTCTTATTCGCCATTTTGGAGAGCCACCAATAATACTCCTGGTTAGACTGATTCCCAGGTACATGAGCCGGCTGACTGCCTTTTCATATTTAATGTCATACCCTGCAAATTCATTTTTCCAATTATAGCGTGTCACAAAATATAATTAGTGTCAAATGGGTTTTCTTTCATGGATCTAAGTGCAGGTAATATGAAGGGACAGTCAGTACATTTAAAATATTTATATTTCCTTTTATTTAAATGCGATGGTTTGGGGTTATGCTTTTAATAACCCGACAGACATCATGGAAAGAAAAAAAAAAGCAATATAGCATTCATTCATTTTCTGAACCGCTTATCCTCACAAGGGTCGCGGGGGGTGCTGGAGCCTATCCCTGCTATGTGCACCAGACCCTGAATTCGTGGCCAGCCGATCGCAAGCAGTGATTTATATGCTTTAAATCTAAAGTAAACAATATTATGAATGGTCGTATGCCGTACTGCAACTGTATTTGCTTTAGATTTTTCTAGTGACGCCTTCAGCAAAAACTATTTTATGGCTATAAAACCTCTACTGCAGCTACAGCTGTGACACATAAAAAAATATCAATAATAACCTCATACAATTGAAATATTATTTAGGAATATAGCCATATTTTACTCACCAAAAATCCTTTTTAACTGTACACAATATTCATCCTCCTTTCTTTCTTCCTTCTTTTCTATCGACATCGAAGCTAATGCTGAAAGTCGAGCCTGTCCTGTCGTATTTCTGGCATACGTTTTTATTCGATTTAATGCTGAAAATGTTCGTTCCCGGTTGTGACAGGCTTGCTTGCTTTGGAGTTGTCCGACCTTTCTTAATGATGTCCAGCTTTTTTTCTTGAAAAGTCCATCTTGAAAATGGCTTAAAATCAACACAACAATATATTTGCTTGTGCAGCTCGCTCCTGATACAGTTTGGTAGCTCTGGCTAGTCCACTCTATCACTAGCCAATCATAGTTGGTGAAAGCGATGACGTATCCCTACGCCTGCGAGAAGGCATTGTGATGTTGCCAACTTGAAATCTGGTTGGTTAAAGCAAGAGTCTTATCGACGCTTGTATAATGCAGCAGAGCCTGCAGAACTGATTGTGAAGGCCTTGAGGCAGATTTCTGACCCTGGCAACAAATAATAGGCTGAAATGTGATTGGTTAAATGCTTCAATATGAAAACACACATCTGGAAGCAGTGCAACCAGGGGGAAAGCAATGAAAGGAAGCTAACAGACCATTTGGAATTATTTAATAAGTATTCATGGACAAAATATAATTAACATCAGTCTATGATTTAGATATTTCTTAGGCCAGCAGAGAAGGCCTTGAAGGCCTTGACGGCACACCACTGGATGTACCGTAGTTTCATTAAATGATGTGTCCCTGTGTTAAATGAGTGTATAACTTACTATAGCTTAGCACTGGGTACATCATGCTTGGCTCATTACGTGAGGATGTATAATGATGATTTAGAAATGTAACGTTCATTTCACGGCGCAGCAGCTTGTGAAATTCATTTCTGAAATTTTCTGGGTACTCCACAATGGATATGTGGCCTGGATATTTCCAATTTGTCACACTTAGGCATAATTTTCTTGGTGTCAGTGCATGCAGTATCCTCAAACTATGTGAGAAATACTAATTTTTCATTAAATGAAAACATAGTGCTCAAACTACATCTGGAGAAGATTGGCACTATTATTTAATTGCATTGCATACAAAAATAAAAATGTTAATCATTAAGCAATAGTTTTATTCATCGTACTTACCAATCAAATTTAATTAGTGATTTGCTATGCTCTTGTGGCATCTATTGCCAATTATAAACCAAACTACACGATACATACTGTCTTCTTCATTAATCTATGTGAGCCACAGACCAACGTACATTGATTTAATTTATTATTTAATGAATTTGTCCAAACTTTAGACATTACGTTTTTGAGCACATAATAATGTTCTTTAACAAGTAAGGGGCATCAAGCAAGTTGACAAATTAATGTAATGAGGTAAATATGAAAGAATATACAGACAATGAGTATGAGAAATCCAGGAGGTCCTCAAATGACCCTTAAACAAATACTGAGATATACACTGCGAAATGGGCGATGAATTCCATTACAATCACTCATGTCTCAATGTGACACCTACACCCACACTGGGGGAAGTGGGATCATGTTTAAAAAAAAAAATCATGCAGCGTGATTATCCCCTGTAACAAAAATCCACTTCAGGCCGTGTTTTACGGCAGAGGGCACCTGCACACTCTGTAAAAATAGAACCCTTGCAGTCAAATGAAACCAGTTTTCTTACAATGCTTTCCAAAATCATACTAGTTGCTGCGACCCGGCGGCTGGAGTGGTTAGCGCATTGACCTCACAGCTCTGGTTTCTTGGGTTCAAATCCAGGTCGGTCCACCTGTGTGGAGTTTGCATGTTGTAACCCGGGCCTGCTTGGATTTTGTCCAGGTACTCCGATTTCCTCCCACATTGCAATAACATGCATGGTAGGCTGATTGGACAACCCTAGTGAGGATAAAGCGGTTCAGAAGATGAATGAATACTAGTTGTTGATCACATGATAAAATGATAATGCATGGACTAGTGTTTGCAAAACTACAGCCTCCTGAGAATATGCTTAGACTGTGTTGAGGGTATTTATCATTTGTTGATTTCGTGTCCCTGTTTGAAAGAACAAAAATCAAAGAAAACTTTTACATACCAATAGACCACAGTTACTCACTGGAAGGCTGTTTTATTGTTTGGAAGAATGTTGTGTAGTTTTAAACTGCTTTACCGCAAAAGACACGTGGATGAGTGTGTAGGCAGCTGACCCTGGTGTGAACAGGGCCACTGTGTAACATTACAGAGAGAGCATTCTTTGCGACAGAATACATGCACGGGTGCACGCATTAACGCATGCGCACATAGAGGCTGCAAGCGAGTCCCTTGCCGTCGGTTGGCTGTGATCCTGTATTCTTATTTTTCTCTCTCCTTTAAATCAAAGACGCATAAAAGCAAATGCACATACCAACAGTGCACTTCATAAAGATCGTATTATTTTACCATGCTGGCCATGACTCATCAATTAAGGCATGACTTTTTCCCTCAATAATTTCCATTTTCATGTCTCATCCTAAAGTCTTGCTTCATTATATATGTATGTATGTATGTATGTATGTATGTGTATATATATATATATATATAAAGAAAAAAGATATATACTATATATACGTATATTTAATTGAAAAATTAAAAACGCATCAAAATTTAAATGGGCTGGCAGTGATTTAACATTATTTTATCCCAATAACGGGAATAGATGACAAACCCCTTTGGGCAGAAGAAACTGGCTTCATTTTTTTTTTAAGTAAAAAAATATGAATAATGTGACAGTGAATAATTGAGTTTATGTCCAATCCATATGTTTTGGGCTGACAAAAAAAATAATTAGATGGAGATGGACGTCCAATCCATTTCAAATGGGCTAAAAGAGTTGAAATATTTTTGGTAGTAGTTGTCGTTTCTAATGTGGCAAAAATCCTTCTGTCATACGAAACAACGGAATTTTCTCTTCAAGCGAAATGTTCCTATTTTTGGTTAGCGCGTAGGCCTCACAGTGGGAGACCTGTGTTCAAATCCAGGTTGGTCCACCTGTGTGGAGTTTGCATGTTCTCCCGGGCCTGTGTGGATTTTCTCTGGGTACTCCGGTTTCCTCCCGCATTCCACAGACATGCATGGGCTGATTGCCCCTAGGTATGTGTGTGTGAATAGTTGTTTGTCTCTTTGTGCCCTGCGATTGGCTGGCCACCAATTCAGGGTGTCCCCTGCCTCTGGCCCGAAGTCAGCTTTGATAGGCTCCAGCAACCCCCGTGACCCTAGTGAGGATAAAGTGGTTCAAAAAGTGAGATGAGAAGAGATGTGACATTTTAAGAGCTGCATTTCATTTTTTTTTTTTCAAATATATTGGGTTGGGGTAATGCATATCATAAAGTTTTACCTTGAGCTGAGATGTGTTGACTGCTGTTTATCAGATTTTATTGGCACTGATCACTGAAGGATTGTTGTCTGGTTTCTATGACTTTTGATAGAAAACGTTGTTGAAACAAATTGTTTTGCAGTAGTTACCTAAAATGCGTGAAATATCTACCGACCTGGTATACCTTAGACTTAGCATCCGGTAGGAATATTATTGTGAAAGGTTTATCCGGAAATGGTTGGCAATTTACAATTAGACTTGATGTGCAAGCAAAAGTTGAGAATGGACTCAAGAGACAAGTCCGTTAGTTTTGACGAAGACCAAACGAGAGGTTCCATGACTTGCCCGAAGTTATCAACACTTTGACAACATTATTGGCAGCAATGTTGAGAGAAAACACCACTAGAAGTTTGGACAGCATAGACCTTTCTGCACTGAGAGTAAGATCAGACAAATTTTGTCCAGTATTAAGGAAGCATTACTGTTTACGCCGTTGTGGGTACGCGGAAATGTTAACGACAATTTTAACTGGTTATCACTGTTTTTGTCGTTGTCACTATTTGCATGGTTTCGTGCTGCAGTTCTCTTTCATCATGTTTGAAACTGCATGATGTCTGTCAACTTGTTGAATGCTTTCTAAGAGATCTTTTAAGTGGTTGTTGTTGTTAGGCAGAATCACTTGGCTTAACTTTACGGTATTTACAAGGCGCATTTTTCTTAAGTCGACGCTTTGGATGCTTGACGCAAATAAGACAAACTACTTGTTTGCATTGACAACCAAATAGAATTTCATTGTACTATACAGTTAATGAATACAGCATTGTCAGAACGAAAAAAGTGGCCAGTTTTGGAGAATGTAAGTGATAATGTCATCCAGATTTGCAAATCCACTTCAATGGTCACCCCTTGGGAGCAACTGCATTTTTTTTCAGATGGGCCACAACTATGGGATACAGTTTTGTCCCAAATTCGAGGATTCGACTGTTTAATTCTTTGGATACCATTGACGGTGCTGTACGTCCAATCCATTTTCGCCCGTCTCAGCAAACCTGAGCATTTACTGCCAGTCCTTCCAGTTTAAAAAAAAAATGAACATCAATGGGGGTGTGGCCCGGTGGATGGAGTGGTTAGCATGTCGGCCTCACAGCTCTGGGGTTCTGGGTTAAAATCCAGGTCACATCCACCTGTGTCGAAGTTTGCATGTTCTCCATGGACCTGTGTGGGTTTCCTCCGGGTACTCTGGTTTCCTCCCACATTCCAAAAACATGCATGGTAAGCTGATTGGACACTCTAAATTGCCCCTAGGTATGTGTGTGATGGTTGTCCGTCTCCTTGTGCCCTGCGATCGACTGGCCACTGATTCAGGGTCTCCCCTGGAGTCAGTTGGGATAGGCTCCAGCACCCCCCGCGACCCTAATGAGGATGAAACGGTTCAGAAAATGAGATGAGATGAACATGATGAGTGATGTGCACCTATGATGTCAATTCTGCATGTATGTATAATGTGCACCTATGATGTCAGTTATATGTTATATATTTTTTTCTTTATCCAATTTTGAAGGATCCTGCAGGAATTTTTGAGCTGGTGGAAGTCGTTGGGAATGGAACCTACGGTCAAGTGTACAAGGTGAGTCCCTTGTAGGATAATATTATTAATGCAAAAAAAAGTGTGTGCAATAAGTTGTTGAATGTATGTAGGCCTTTGGCTATTTAATATTTTTAGTAGTTTTTGACAGAAAACATTGATTGTCACATCTGTTAACATTGGTTACCATTGATATAAATAGAGGTTTAATCCATTTGACATGGGAGGGCTTGTTTTGATAGCAATGAAAGGCCTTCTAAAATTAGATGGCATTGATATCTTTTGATCGTAGATGTGCAGCTAGGTATGGTTAGTTAGTTGCTTGGCTGTACGTATAGACATACTGGAGACACATTTCTTTTCTTTCTGTCTTTTACACACTGTTTCCTCTTGGATAGCTGCCATGGCACCATCTTGTCTCTATTTCATTTCTACACATCAGCACAGATTGATTTAAAAAAAAAAGACATTACCTCAGGCAACATGAATTTTAGCTAATCCGTTTGCAGGGGAAGAGATGCATGTTAGCTTCTTACACAAAATGGGTCAAACACTTCACCAGGACCACTGATGTCACATGTTTAATCGTCTTGGTTTAGTTGACTTCCTTTTAGCAGTATATTTTTGGTATCACGTCTGTCACCACAAATCACTTTTTCATTTTAATGACTTGAATGGTGAAAATTCCAGTAATCCGTTAAAGTTTGTTGTAATTTGACAAATTTGTTGCGAAAAAAACTTTTCTTTCAAAAATCTAGCTTTTAATATTTTGACCTGATTCAACTTGTATATTCATATCATTCTGGCACAGTACCAAAATGAAACACAGAAAACATAACACAAAATAACAATAAAACCATCAGCAAACTAAATATATATACCTGTTCATTCCAACAATATCTTTGCTTTTTGAAGCAGTCACAGTTCAAATGGGAGATTCGAGTGAGTGTTATGTAAATTTGAATGCGTGTAAGAAAGAGGTTGGCTGTGAGTCATGGTAAGATTTCCTGAAAAAGGAAATGTGGCAAAAGTGGCACAGTACAGCATGTGAATTTGCACACACTTGTTTTCTGACACAACTTTAGAAAAGTATATATATTTGATCTCATGACACACATTCATTGATTTCTTAACCAGTAAAAACAGGATGTGGAAGTATGCCCTGAGGATTGTGATAACCTTTGCCCTAAGATATGTTAAATACTTTGTTTCTACTTCCCTTCATAGTAATGAGCATATTTGCTTGTATGAAATACCAGCACTCTCATTTTCTTTAGTAAGGCAGAGACATTGTTCTGCCTAAAGTGATAAAGTGTTGTGGCATGTGCAATGGAGAGGACATTGTTTATGTTGCAACCACGAGCCCTTGCTGGAATTTCTCTAACACTAAATGTGATGCCTTGTTGTGTTGTGTTCACACTTTAGTTAAACCAGATTCTACTGGCACCGTACAGCTAAGCCAAAGTGTTATGGTGTCATCTCAGATATCTGTAGTGCCAACTCAATCAATCACACAAGTATGGTTATCATTGTGATGGTGGGCTAATTACACACTTTAATTATTTCATGATTAATTCAAGTTTTGTTTTAACACTAATATACTAAGAAATGTGTTGTGTTACAGAGTATTTTAGTTGATACATAGTAGAGGAATTGATCAATATGATAATGTGCCTGTCTCAGTTTGTTTTCTGTAGCTGTAATTTAAAAAGAAAAGATGCACTATGCAGTTTTCAAGCTGCTAGTTAGGATTTTAATGTAGCATTCTTTCACTCTGTATTTTGATCACTAATGCTTAGTACAGTAAATACAAAGCTACAAAGCATCTCTCAGCTCAAAGATTACCCCTTCTTGTAATTAATATTACCACTCATCAGATAAAATGTAAATTAGTTTAAAATGTTCAAAATGTTTATTAAGTTTGTATGTGTTGTTTATGAAGCAGGTGAACATGCTCAGGTTAAAGCAATGAGGGGGGGGCTAACAAAAACATTAATCGCAAAGTGATTTGAATGATATTTTGTGAATTATTTAGCATCTTGGATTGGAGTATGTTTTTCCTCTGCATTTTCCGATGCAAGATATTTTATGTTGCTGCTTCGTTATGTCTTTACGGTCAAGGTATAGGAGACAATTTATTTATAGACAATATATTTTTGACTAACATGTTTTTTTTCATAAATTAAGTAACACAGTTCTTGCTGGTTAACAATTTTTTTTAAAAAAATGATAGCAGAATGTAGCAACTTTTCATACACAACCCTATCATCAAAAGGAACAGTTTTATAAAAACTTGTAGGTTGTAAGGTACAACAGGCCATTTAAGGTACTTTTTGTGTCATGCTATAAAGCAATTGTGCATAAAAAATTGCAAAAAGGAAAATCTAACAAGAATTGACTCAACTCTATTGAATAGGACAGGTTTAGAAGCACTAAAAAAGTCTACCATGTGATTGGGACATTAGCTTTGCATCCACACAAGAAAGAACTCACTGTGGTAATCAAAACTGTCACACTATTACTAACTTATTTTGTCCCGGATAATAAATCAAAAGGGGGATTTCACGTCACACTATCAACAACAAATTAATGCTACCATTGTTATTAAAAAATCTATCGTCTCATTAATGTGTAGATGACAGTACCGCGCGTTTTGCGTTCAACATCTTGGATATTTGAGCCAACGTCTTGAGATTAGGGTTAGCCAGCTGTTTTTTTAATTATTATTATTGAATTTATCATTAATAAGATCATTTATTTATATAATTTTTATTTTAATACGTCTCCTCGTGCCCTGCGATCGGCTGGCCACCGATTCAGCCTCTGGCCCGAAGTTTGCTGGGATAAAGTAGTTCAGAAAATGAATGAATGTTTTACATTTCATGATTTTATTAGTATAGTTTGGATGTTTTAGCCCTACCCTAACAAATAGGAATGACTATTCTTGTTGACCTTGCGAACTATTTATAGTTTCTTTTTCATTTCTGCGTAAGCCTTTTCCTCACGGCTTCCATGTCCAACATTACATGGTAAAACTATTGGATAAATGGGACAAAGAACCTTTTTATGAAAGTTTGATAGTCTTAGAAAAATATTATCGAACAGAAATTCTATAACTGGAGTTCTGTTTCAAGCCATTCTTGATGGGCTGCATTTTTGTACTCTAATAATTAGGGATACAGCCCGACTTGGTTTGTCATATTTGAGAATGGGGAAAAAAAACATAAAACAAGAAGAATTGTAGCCAATTCCAACACTCAGACACTGTTGAGGAGGATTGTGCCTCAGTCATCGTCTTGTAATCGTTTTTTCTCAACTCATGCATGCATGCAAACGCATACACACAGAAGGGCGTTTCCCTGTTTGCAAAAGGAACTTCCCTTCTGTGTGAGAGACAGCGTTTCTCTGAGTATATGTGTGTACAGAGTACGTGTGTAAGATATTTTGTCTCTGTGTTGTAATGTAAACATTGTTTCTTCCCCAAAGCATTCGACACACCACTTTTGAACGTCCCTGTTGGTTATCAATAAAATTAATGATAAAAAAGAAATGCAAATGTGCAGCATGAACGTATGTTGAGATGTTTTTTGGTCAGCCAAAGGTCACTTATACTAACCCTTCCTCATTATTCTGCTCTCACAGCTGATGTCTTTGACATCATTGTGAAACGACGCACACGCAAAAAGCCAGGCTGTACCCTAATGCAATCCTTAAACATGAATCACTCAGAGTTGCTTAAATCGTGTTGGTTTCAAAATTTTTACTTCCTCTCTTTTGGGACTGAACGGTTGGGAACATCTTCCAATTAAAGTATTTTTTGTAAGGAGCATAAAAGAAAGAAAGACTAAGTGGAGCCATGGGAGAGCGCAAGGGAGGATAAAGGAAGGAAGACAGAGGTGAAAGGCAGAAAGTCTGAGCACACGGGAGGAAGGAAGAGGTAGAGAGCATGATGAAAACTAGAGAAGAGAAAAGCAGCTAATAGCCTGCATGTGTTGCTTTCACGGGTAACATTTTTGATTCCAACATCCGGCAATAAAAGATGGGACCAATATTTTTTTTATTTTTTAAATTTTAATCCAAAGAAGCACCAATTGCTCCTGGACATCGTTGATCAAGTTGATCCCAAAAGAATTCAACCAACCTTGTCCACTGATCGCTTCTAGAGTCAGTTAGCCACATTAAACCGCTAGCTTTGAGTCACAGACATTTATGGTCATCAATATGAGCATATAAATAAACTTGTTTGGTTTTATCATCTTTCTGAGCACAATATGTTGATGTGTGAAGCGGTGGAAATTGTATAGTTATTTAATAATGACACTCTGGTAATTGTTTAGTGGCTGGGACATGGCCTCATTAGTATACTCTGTCTTTCTTGGTGACTAAATCAGAAATACCTGTTTAGTGAATGCACAGATTTGGCTGACATTTAAATCTTTTGCATGTGTACGTATGTTTACTCAGCTGCCAAACGTTTACATCTTCCTCTGCCCTTGCCTGTAGACTCACACATCCACCCCAATGGAAAATGTCTTTGCAAGTCTGTTAATGGCTTCATCAATAATTTTCTTATCTTTTTGTGTGTTTCGCACAGATTTCATACAAAATTAGCATACTTTTATTTTATTTTTTTAAAGGGTTTTGGGGTAGTGTACTGGAGACTTTAGAACTGTTAGAATGAATTGTAGCTTTTACATGTAAATTGCGTCTACTTATGAAAAATCCAAGTTACGAAACTACTTCTGTTACAAATTAATTGACTATATTTTATTCCAGTCGACAATGAACAGCAGTTGATTTGGAAAATGTTTTCCCTTTTGTCAACTTGCTGTCTGTTTTATGAATGTCTGTATTGTATCTAATTAAAAAATGTATGAATATATTATTGTAACCTTTTTGCTGGCACAATATTTATAGAGTACTCTGACACAATGTAGCTGTGTGTGTTTGTCATCAGGGACACAATTTGTGTTCATCTACATGTATGTTTGTGGCTATGTGTCAGATTTCTCCAGCATTTCCATAAATGTGTAGGATAATTCTATTTGAGATATATTGAACCGTGGCAGAAAGTGCTTGCGCTCATTAATTCTGGTTGAGAGCTGTGTGTGTGTGTGTGTGTGTGTCAGTTATGCATGCGGTTAATAAGTAGAAAGCTCCGCATTCATAACTTAAGGTGGCAGCACTGTTAACAGACACAACTGAGAAAGAATAGACAGGAAGGCCTTTTCCTTATTTATCACTGGCATACTCATATGCCAAAATTCTGTGCCATTATGGAAATAATGTCAAGCATGGAATGAATAAGGAGTAGGAGGCTCTATAGTAGCTCTCACACCTATTTTATTAATCCATGGTGTTCCTTGTGAGTAATATCAGCTCTCTGTCAGATTGTCTCTTTAGTGGGTACTCGTTCAGTAGACAGGCGCAGTGTCATCGAATTAACCACTGCGCCTGTCCATCAGGCCTATACTGTGACAGATCGCACATATATGTAACTATGTTGTTTAGATTAAACAGTTTAATTCAGAAAACTATGCACTTCTTTGAAGCAGCCTGGCGACTGAGTAGTTAGCGCACCGGCCTCACAGTTCTGGGGTCGTGGTTTCGAGTGCAGGTTGCGAAATGTATTTGTTTAAAAATATTTGACTTTGCAATCAGTCACTATCAAACATTAGATCATGAGTACAAGCTTCTACCAGCTAAAATGACTATTATGTTGTTATGTTTAATACATGTTATGGTTCAAATATTCCAATGCAAATTTCATCCATATTTTCCAACAGGGTCGTCATGTCAAAACTGGCCAAATGGCAGCGATCAAAGTCATGGAAGTCACAGAGGTAAAGTCATATTATGTCTTTATTCATGGTAAAGAAAAAAAATCAATAATGATCATGTTTTTATTTTGGACCTAAAGATGGCAGATATCTGCCATAATGTTAATATATATGTTCACTTTTGTTAATATATACTATATTCACTTATTTTATTTTGCAACATTTCAGTACCTGTCAGTACCTTCAACATTTCAGTACCTGTCAATTTCATATTAGTGACAAAAGCACTTGATTTGTTGGGAAAAAAAATCCACACCCACCTGCATAAGGGTGTTTTCTTGCCCATTTCATAATATTTTATAAAATATTTCCAGCTAATTTTGGGGGGGCTCCGTAATGCAGTTCACAGAGCACTGTTGTTGTTTTACTTTTTTAAATCTTTGAATCTTTACTGGAATCAAATACGTACAGATTTTTACAAAAACTCGATAGAGTAACTGTAAGTTTATAAACTTATCGTGGTTTACAGTCTGTAAGGTGACCAATTAAATTTGGCAGGAACTGAGCTGTTGCAGCGGAGATATTTTGGGCCGGTTTCCCCCGCATTTCAAGGTGCGCTGCCACAGTGGTGTCGCTATCTCGCTATCTTCGGCACCATCTTTCTCAAAGGCCCCCGCCCCCTTTTTTTTTCTTCTCCTGAATCTAATTTTAGTATGAGCAGATGTCAGTCATAGCCAAACTGGCTGCAACATTTTTGTATCATTGCAACATCTTTTTTTATTTAAGGATTTTTTGGGGGGCCATAGATGTATAGCGGACATATTTTTTGTGCGTTTCTAGATTTCAATAAAGATAACATCATTTGATTGCTATTCTTACTTGACACACCTTGATATTGTGTGCTTGTCGTCTTACAGCTGTATATTGGAACAGACAGGTGAGAAAAGACTAATTGAGTGACGTTGACAAATAAGTAAAAGGTGTGTTAATAAAAGCATGTGGCAGCTGGATTTTTACCCCAAATCTCTGGGTTCACTAACCCTTGAAATTGTTGAGATTTATTTTTTTTTAAATTAAAAAATTACATGATTACGTTATACAATTGTCAATTTTTAGAAGATGTATGACTAGATCCAATTTGTTTTTCGTGAAATCAGCAATAATGAAGACCCGTTTAGAGACCTAGTAATTTAGAATTATGATATAATCTGTCAGACTCAATTGGTGCTTAGTGTTGTTTATTGACAAACCCAAATTGTAAGTAAACCACAATCATCAAATGAGATTGTGAACACTGTTTCAACCCACTAAAATGTTGCTGATGTCAATGTTTTGTGTAATGCCCAGCTGTATCTGGGTCCAAAAAGCATTGCAATACTTAATATTCGCCTGCCTTTGTCTCAACACACACTCCCAAACAAATACAGACTCAAAGCAGGATGTCTCGTGTTTGGGATAGGGGTGAAAGTTTAACTTCTAACCCCTTCTTTTAACTAGTTATGTTAATAGACTTGACTAAACTAAAGTATACCTTTCTTTCTGTAAAGACACTTAACCAACCCTCTCCCTTGTCACTTTTATATAGGAGGAAGAAGAGGAAATAAAGCTGGAGATCAACATGTTAAAGAGTTATTCTCATCATAGAAACATTGCTACGTATTATGGAGCTTTTGTTAAGAAAAGTCCTGCAGGACAGGACCATCAGCTCTGGGTTAGTCCCTTCACAGCCAGTGTTTTACATATTTATATTCCTAAATATGGCAGGTCTACTATATTCTTATACTTGTTTTTTATTTTTTACATGTGATGGCATCTGTCTATTTAGTTGGTGATGGAGTACTGTGGAGCCGGCTCGGTGACGGACTTAGTAAAAAAAACAAAGGGTAACTGTCTGAAAGAGGACTGGATTGCATACATCTGCCGAGAGGTGCTCAGGGTAAAGTTACACAAATACACCAGATGAACGCATGACTAGATGTTGATGGAATCCATTTTTTTAATGTGCTGTTGTGCATTTTTGACTGCTTACCGAAACCTGTCAAATCAGAGTCAGACTTTGTGTCCCATCTATCACTTTCATTGCTTCCAGACAGTGAAGGCATTGGTGCTTGGGAATACACACTTAACACATCTATAGAATGCATCTTGTTACTCTATTTCTATGTGGACACATACATTTCATAGTTTGGACTCTTGTGGAAGCATCCGAGAAAGTCTAAACTGACACGAATGTTTCTTGATTTTTAAGGAAAACATCTCCTCTCATGTTTTCCCACTGTGACTTTCACAGTGTAAGGGATTTGTTTGTTATTTTGTCATTGTTATGATTATCCTCATAAGCCAATGCAAGGTCCTGAGAACCACTTTCTCATTAAAATTTAGAACATTCTGAGAAATTATACTGCTTGAAGGATAAAGACCTCTGGAATTTTGCCAGTGTTTTTTTTGCTGTTGTCAGCCATACTCTCTTCATATTGTTTCAACATCATAACAGACACAACCACAAGACACTCATCATTGTGGGATGAAGTCATTGTCACAATGAGGACTCACTTCCTCTGTTTATTTAACCCCCTTTGAAGGAGTGAGAGCCCCCACATGCGTAAAATTGTGCCATTCATTAGTATCCTGTTCTACTGCTCTCCACCACTTAAACTACTAATAGTTGTTGGTATTTTTTCCTGAAGGGGAAAAGCATCTCAACAAGTTTGAAAAACTGTTCCCTTATTGAGCGAATGTTTATGACCTCATTTGTCATCTGACTATGTGCATATTTGTCCTCCAGGGTCTTTCCCATCTCCATTCCCATCATGTGATTCACAGGGACATTAAGGGACAAAATGTTTTACTTACAGAGAATGCCGAAGTAAAACTTGGTATGACACATGGACACATGAAAATCAATGCAGGCATAACAATACTAGCTTTATAGGTTCCCTTATTGTCAGTTCTATTTTGTGTGTTCTAGTGGATTTTGGTGTTTCCGCACAATTGGACAAGACGATTGGTCGACGAAACACTTTCATAGGAACTCCTTATTGGATGGCACCAGAGGTTATTGCATGCGATGAGAATCCAGAAGCCACATATGACTACAGGGTATGACAAAAAAAACACATTTCTGAAGTTAGAGGTCGACCATTGAACAAAAAATGAAAGGCACTTATTCATCACAGGTTGTTCTTACATAAACATTGGCGGATTGACCAAAGTGCCGATAAATGTTAAAAAGTTTCAAATACTTGTTTTTGTTCAACTTTTTTCCGCTTGCAGACAGTCACGTAATGTGGCGAGTTCATCAAAAAGTTGTGTGTGCAGTGCACCCAATTTAAACTTATTTTCTATCTTTCTTAACAGAGTGACCTCTGGTCTTTAGGCATCACTGCTTTAGAGATGGCAGAAGGAGCCCCTCGTAAGACATTTGATGCATATTCCTTTTTTTTTCAAATTATTTTCCCCACTCAGGATTCATTGTGTGATTCTTTTTCCTTTGTACCTCATGAATGTGTGTGTGTAGCGCTGTGTGACATGCATCCTATGAGAGCTCTGTTTCTGATTCCACGCAACCCTCCACCAAGGCTTAAATCTAAAAAATGGTGAGTTTGAAGATGCCTACACACACTAGAACGTTGCACCGAAGTGAATTGATCCCACTCCCTTGCTTCATGACGCAAGATTCAATGCAATCCCACACTTATTCCTCATTTTTTATAGTCAACAGTCAGGTTTTAAAAATGCTATTGTTTTTAATCTTTTTTTAAATAATTATTGTATTTTTTATATTCATTTTTTTATATTATTAATACACAATTGGGGTGGCCCAGCGGATGAGTGATTAGTGCCTCAGTGCGTCGGTCTCAGAGTTCTGGGGTTCTGGGTTCGAATCCAGGTCGGTCCACCTGTGTGGAGTATGCATGTTCTCCCTGGGCCTGTGTGGGTTTTCTCCGGATACATGCATGATAGGCTGGTTGGACACTCTAAATTGCCCCCTATGTATGCGTGAATGGTTGTCTGTCTCCTCGTACCCTGCGATTGGCTGGCCAGCAATCAGGGTGTCCCCCGCCTCATGCCCGAAGTCAGCTGGGATAGGCTCCAGCACCCCCCACGATCCTATTGAGGATAATGCGGTTTAGAAAATGAATGAATGAATGAATAATAAGCAATTTGAGACACGTTTGAGAAAATGTGAACGTCTTCAATAACCCTGTGTTGCCTTTCCAACACAATAGTAGAAAAAAGTAATTCTCATTTAAGTTCCTAGCTTGCGTCAGACTCATTTCCTTCACTCTTTGTATAATAAATGTACCCATCAAATTTGAACTGGCAGTAGAAGCATCCTGTCCTTCATTCACTATTCATTTCATAGGATACACATTCATAGCATTCACAGCCTTCACTAGCTTGAACAGTCGAAGATAGGTACGTAGTTCTCTGCCATGGCCAGCTTCTTTGCAGTTCCATGTATATGATTATTATTTTTTTTAAATTACCCCTATACGAGAGGTTTTAGTCCTTCAGCCTTCCGGTGTTTTCAGCTGTCCTCTTTACATTGGATATAGTACTGCTTGAGACTATGATGGAACACGAATTGCCAATTTATAAAGGGATTTTTAAATAATAGGTCTTAGTTCTTACTACCTAATTCCAGGTAAGTTAAAGTTCTCTGGCAAAATATTATTTAGAAAATGTTTGAATTTGCAGGGAATGAAGATGAAACCATTTTACTGTATTTTAACTACAAAATAGTGACAGTTGCATTGCATTTTCTCAGACCAATTACCATTTTCGGGCCACGTTTTATACACGTTATCATTTTTGAAAAATTATGTGTTTTGCTTCTTTTTATCTTTCACAGGTCCAAGCGCTTTCTGTCATTTATTGATACCTGTCTAGTTAAGAACCATCTCCACCGAGCTACAACCGATGTTCTACTGAGGCATGCCTTCATCAGAGATTTGACTAATGAGAGACAAGTTCGCATTATGCTTAAAGATCACCTTGACAGAACCAGAAAGAAAAAGGAAAAAGGTAACTAATGCTTTAATGCACTAATTATGATGATTTTTTATATATTTATTTTTTTATACAGGGAACACTTAACTCATTCGCTGGCATTGATTGTGCTAGGTGTCCACTTCGTTTTGACTAGATGAAAATGAATTAGACGTTTATCAACATCAAATTCATGCAATGAGTAAACTACTACTAAAAAATAAAAAGTATTGCTTGGGGCTGTGACCAGTATCTATTTTAGTTTTTTTGGTAGACTAAATACATTTTAAATGTATTAGTTTTCTAGAAGTAATCGTACTAGAATTCACTGTAGGAAAATTGGATACCCTAATTCAGAGCATTTCTTTTGAGGTCTGTAGAAAGAATGGTTAACTAAAAAATAATATATTATTTTGCTCACTTCTCAGATGGCCCAGAGTACGAATACAGTGGAAGTGAAGAGGAAGAAGATGAGGTCACAGAGGAGGAGGGAGAGCCAAGGTAAGTTTGACAACAAGAGGAGCAAAAATAAATATATACTACGGAATAAGATGAATTAAGTCACTATATTAAACAAGGCAATAATGCAGAAGTTTGTCTTGCTATTATTTAGTATCATGGGCCATTCATCTGGTATTTGGGACTAGAAATGTACTTGGCTTAATATTTCTCTTCAATGATTTTTGTCTTTTCAATGCGTCTTCTAGCTCAATAGTGAATGCTCCTGGTGAATGGACTTTGCGGCGGGAGTTTCTGCGTTTACAGACTGAAGATCGAGAAGAGAGCAGCCATAGAAGGAACAGAATTGTCGTGGATCAGCAGAGACAACAGGTCTAAATGATTAGATTTTATGGTTAACTTTTTTTAAACACACATCACAATGTTTTAATACAATCATGAATTTTCTTATGCAAAGTAATTTACATTTACGTACATTAATTTTGTAGTTCATCAATGCAGTTTTCACTTTTGGTTACACCTTTTTAAATCCAATTTAATTGCCGTTGGTGCTGATGCAATACAGTATCATATAGCACGATGGCAAGCATGCTTTGCTGTTTGCTAAATTTTGTGTCATTGTGCCTCTTTACATTCAGGTTTTACCATAATTATCTAACATACAGCATACATTTGTTGTGCAGTGTTAAACATACGGGGAAACACTTGGTTAAAAAAAAACATCATATCAATTCGGGTTTTGTCTTGCCGTTGCAGCAAGTAGCAGAGCAAGAACTATACAAGCAGCAATTACTCGCTGATAGACAGAGGAGGATTCAACATCAACTTGAGAAACGACAAATTTTGGAAGATGTAGGTGCAATTTGTTAGATTAAGATAACTTTTAAAGCCAAAATGAAATCAACTTGTATTTTACTGGAATCTTTCCAGGAACAGATGCGAAAGTTGTCTGATGGTGCCTTCCAGTGGGCAGAACTACAAGAGCTTATGCTTGGTGAGGAATCTGAAAACCATGACAACAGGATGGTAAAGAATGACAAATATCAGAGAAATGAAAGAACACAGGTAAAGATCATATTTTTTTATTCTACGGCACATTGTCTACCAAAATAGGGCTTCATGTAACTACACAATTCCAGGGGAAATGGTTGTGAAATTTAATATGGGAAATAGCCTCAGACAAATTGCCCAAAAGTAGTGTAACATTTGTTTTCTTTATAGTTCAATTAAAATTTGTGATTTTTTTTTTTGTTAAAACACTATCCGGCGCATCTCACCATGTTAGGATTTTCTAGAGAAAGTTGAAAAGAGGTGACTGTAAAATATTTAGAACATCAGCTAACAGCCTCCCACATCTTGCAATCTGTGAATATTTTAGACCTCACCTCTTAGAAGTCATCTTTAGACTACTAAGTATTTTGTGTGTTTGTGTGTGCATGCATGCATGACTAAATATGTCACTAACGTATACAAATTATTGTGTGTTGAGAACATATTAGTACATGCATGCATGACTCAAAATTCCCCAAAGTTTGGTTGACAATTGGAATCTGTATTTGACCATTACCTATAAGGTCTAGAGTTGCTTTAATCTATAAAATCCAAAATATTGGGGTAAAAATAAGTTAAATATTTTCAATATAATACAGGCTTTTGATGTTGGTAAAAGTCCAAGATACAGTGGTACCTCGAGATACGACCTTAATTCGTTCCGGGACAAAGCTCGTATGTCGATATTCTCGTAACTCGAACGAACGTTTCCCATTCAAATGAAATGAACTAAAAACAAATTAATTTGTTCCAACCCTCTGAAAAAACACCAAAAACAGGATATTGGATTGGACTTTTAGCACCGGTGAATCGTAATATAACATAAACAAATTTAAATGAACTTGGATTACGATGCAGACACACTCAAAAATAAATTTAATCTAACCTTACACTAAATTTAATCCTAGACTTATCCTAGAGATAATTATTTGCTCGAAATTTTGCTCGTATGTCTGGGTGCTCGTATGTCGAGGTGCTCGTATGTCGAGGTACCACTGTACTAATAAATGTCCAAAAAGTATGAATCTTAATTCTGTTTATTGCTACTGTATTTATCATTAGTATTTAGTGCACGTCAGCCTCCCAAATTCATAATATTATTAGCAAAAAGTAATTGTAATCCCCATGATAAGTGACTGTCCTGAGATAAAAGCCAACACAGTTTTATGGCTTTTTTGTATTCCTTTGTCTAAAACAGGACTATGCAGATAACCAATGGAAGGCTGATGTGTTTATAAGACCTGTGGACTCAGAGCAGGTCAGTCATTTTCAAGACTTTCGATGTTTTTTACATACGCACGAGATAGAGTCAGTGATTGCCTGCAATCCACTTTTGTGTGTACAACGCAATGACCAGTGAAGACAGTCGTGAGCAAGGAAATGGAGTTCAACTTCCATTTGAATGTGGCACATTTATTTTACATTTAAAATATACAAGAGACAGTTGCTATGTGCATGTATGTGTCTGTCCCTAGGCTACAGGAATCAGAGTCAGTGAGATCAAAATGGGGAAATAATACAGCATGCTCCTATGAGCAGTTGTTAATTTAGAAAAAAAAGAATTTAGTTCAGCCATGCATTTTTAGACCTTTGGTAGTACAGTCTATGTTCATCATTTTGATGTCAAGCGGTGAGAGAGGGCTTAGTTTAGAATTTCTGTGTTTGCGTCGGACTCCTGTTAAAACTGTGAAAGAAGGCCGTGACATGCACAGTGGAATTTTAGATCTTGACAAGCTTTAAAGCCAATGTTTATCACAGCAGGCGTTTCATTTTGTTTTAGAGCCCTTTCTGTCTCGACTCCTTGCTGCATGTCTTCTCTTCCTTTCCTTGTTTTCTCACTGTTAGCCTCCCTCTGGCATCACAGTAGGCAACCCTCTTCTTTTTACAATTTAGTTTTCCTGTCAAGTATTTCTTTTAATATGTTGCTATTATTGTCAACATTACAGCAGCATGCCCCACTAGTCTGTTAGGAGTGGATGATACATAAAAAAAAAATCATAAAAGTGTTGTGTCGTGTAATGCCATACCATAATATGTCAGGTATAATACATTCTTATTCAAGGGTTTAAAATATTTTGGATGATCATCGTAATATTTTCAGAAGTTGACATGAGCATAAGTGTATCTGACCATTGTAGAACAGAATTAGAAATTGTTTTAAAAAAAATGATATACTGCTGATAAAGCAAATGGGGTGATAGAGTCCCTCATAATGTTCCGAAATGATGCTTCATTAGTCGCTTCCTGGCTCTTTCTACGTGTGCTTTCCATGTTTGCTGCACAGAGAGCTGTGGCTCCAAACCAGCTGCTTCAGCTTAAAGACAAGCATTTGCAGCCTCATCTTCAGTCACCAGCCAAATCCCAGCCACTGAGCCAGCATCAGCAGCCCTCATCAGGCAGGAGATCCCACCGCACCCTGCCTAAAGACCAAACGCAGCTCCTCTCCCTGCAGCATGACCACAGACACAGAGAAAGAGAGAGGGACCAGGAGAAGCAAAGAGAAAAGCCAGAGGCATCTGTCCAAAAGCTAATGGCTAACAGCGGGAGCAAAGGCTCTCCTGCCGCTACCACTGCTGCTTCCTTGTCCAGCTGCCCCGCAAACTGCCAGCGCTCAGTGGTAAAGCCCTGTGTTCCTTGGCTATCAACACCTTTTTATCACAGCCATTCCCTGCCTTGTGTTACAGTCTGCCTGTCCTTGGTTGTGTCCTTCTGTGTGCGCAAGTCTCTCAACTTCTCTTTTGATGCTCCTGTTTCCACCTACTCTGCCCACCCTCAATCTTTCTGATTCATGCTTGGGAAGAAAATTAGTGAAATTATTTGGTAAAATATGGTTAGGTTGACTGCTGGGTACGACCAAACGATATTGGAAAAAACTGACAATGTGTCGTTTGGGGGTTTGAGATCTATTGCGAGATTGAAAATTGAAGATCTTTGCCCAAATGACTTGAATAACTCTGTTTGAGACCCACTTTGGTTGACCCACCATGGCCACATTGTGTTAGTGTAAAAGATATCCAGTAGATAATGACTGCACAAAATAGACGATGTAGTATTTAACGCTGTATTTCATAGCAGGAGGCTGTGCGGAGCATGGCGCAGCTTGTATCTTTTCTGAAGCAAAACAAAAGTTTCAGGGGAAAAAAATCTCAGGTCCTACATTGGGAATATTTCACGATGGCGATGGATAAAACTATATATCTTGCAGGCTAACTTACTGCTGGGCATACAAATCTAAGGACTTGGAGGCTTGGAGCCCTCATTCGAAATGAATGAATGAATACAGATGTTCTTGACTTCTCTGAATTTTTATTCTATTATAGGACTCCAGAATAGACTTATTTATAACCACACACTTACAACTACAATCTGCTTCACGTTTTAGATGGACCAGGATTCAAATTTAGCCAAGATGCTTCTAGCTGCTGGACTTCCCAGTGAGATGCAGTCAAAGTTAGGCTCTGGTAGCAGTTCTAGTCCTTGTACCCCAGCCATGCAAAGAGCTCACATCTACCAGGTATTTTACACTTATGTCATGAACATCAACTTAATTATATTGGAACCCTTAATATAATCAAAACTATCCCTGCAATGCATTTTTCTATTTAAAAAAAAAGTTTTTGTTTTATTTTCAGAGATTTTTTCCCCAGTTCTTAAGTTTACAAGACATCGGTTTTTCTATTAATTCACCCAATGTTATTTTGTTTGTTTGTTTTTCTCCCCCAGAATGCAAATTTGCGCTCAAGTCGAGTAGCGTCTCACAGCAGCTCTATGTCAGATATGGCTGTCTCTGCTTTGTCCCCTTTCACACCTGTGTTGCCCTCTGATGATGTCTTCTGGGACTCTGAGACACCACCCAAGGTAGGGTTTCTCTTCTGTTTTTTTATCATTATTTTTAAAAATAGATTTCTGATCATTATCACTGAAATAAGCACTTAATTAATTCAGGTTTGGGTGAATGAATAAATAAATAAAGTAACATGCATACACACACACACACGTTTATTTATTTTATCTCACACAGTTGGCACCCTGAACATAGTTTGTAATTAAAGTCATATGCAAGGCCAGGTTTATTGTGTTTGTAACCATGTAGCTGGCAAATTTCCAATACTAGAAGGAAGTCTTTGTGGCTGGGATGTAAACTTTCACATAGTTTTGTCTTTTTGTGTGTGCTAAGCATCCTGTGTCCACCAGCATGAGGTTGGCATGAGTGAGTGTTTGAAGCTTGCAAAAGTGCCTTGGATGGCAGGAGACCTTTTATGCCTTTCCTAACTGTTTACAAACGAACGTCTATGAGTCAAATACACGCTTCACACTTTTTCTCTCCACTGTTCTCCGTCTAATAGACCTGCTATCTCGCTACTTCCTAACAAAATACACCATTAGGTGTATTTACTAACAACAGCATATGGATTTAATTGGACAACTCATAACTACAACAGCAACAGCACCGGCAATAGAGCTGTCTATTTGCTAATGTTATGTTGTTGAACTAGCAGGAGGCCATATGGAGTCAATAGAGCAGTTAATAACTCAATCTCTCCCGTGATTGCAGTTTGGCGTTGAAAACAGTACCACATGCCGTAACCTGACACCAATGTGTGTGTGTGTGTGTGTATTGGTGCATGTATGGGTGTGTGGACAGGAAATAGAAAGCTTGCATTTAAACTTTAGCTTCCTTCGCTGTCTTGTAAGACAGACACTGATGCATTCCAATTTTTCATAATTAAATGCACATCAAACTTATTATCATTCAATATTTTTTATATCACTCTATACTCGCCTCTCTGCCCTCTAAGCTCAAACTTGAATTGAAAATGCAAAGCACCTCATGACTGAGGAGACTGATCGATCATCAGTATTTAAATAGCGAATTGTTCGGGGTGGAAAGGCAATATTTAAACAGCACAGACAACTTAAGTTTTGACTTTGCTTAAACGTTGCCTGTGTGAGCCATCCCCAATTGGAATCTTTCCACACAAAATGTGCTTGTTCAAAATATAGTTTGTTTAGGCACTGCTTTCAGTATATGTAATAAAATATTATTGGTATTTCACAGGTTCCTGAACGAACTACCTCTAAGTTCTACTGCAGAGAACTGGTGAAAGCACACAAGAGGGCTGCTTCCAGGTAGCAGAAGAATCTTTTTATATTTTTAAAATTTTTCACATAGCACTGGTGATGCGAGAGCTCCCTTTAGTGGTGCTGCAAAAAAAATCACTGAAAAACTGGAAAAGTTACAGTGAGAGCGACTGAATATTTCTAAATGTGACTATGACATTGTTTATTAATGTTGATCTCTGGTCACTCATATTATGCAGGGAGTATTTGAATTTTTTGTAAAGTTTGACTTTTAAAATACTGCAAACTTGGGCTATTGTTTCACCTAAATTGTCTTTTTAAGAAAAAAAAGACAAGAAAAACCTTTAGGCTTTATTTATTTTTATTTTTTTTATTTCACTTGTTAACATTATTACAAAAAATGGTTAATTCTGAAATAGGGTTTCCCACAAATATGTATACACGGGAAATTATGGCTATTGATGTTACACTTCATCTTATCAGCGTGTCTCTCTCACCATCTAGTGGCAGCCCTGTTCTTATGACAAATAAAGGTTTGAGGTCTGTGACTCTTGGGGTGTCTATCAGCAATAATCATCCAGGTCAGTCTGAAGTTACTTTTTATAATTGATAGTTTAAAATAATAACCATTATTGTACAAAAAAAATGAATGATTACGTTCACTACAAAATGTTCTCTTTACCTTTATGAGCAGAGATCAAGAATACAGTGTAGAAAACCATTTAAGATTGAATATTGCAATCAGGAAATTTTCCTTTTAAAGCTACAGAATTATGATATCTTCATATCAAAAGTCATCGGATTTATTGTTTTTTTTTTAATGGTAGACCACTTCAAGCTGGAGAGTCCACGTATGCAACCACGTGTACAGCAGCACAGCCGGCAGCAGAAGGACATCACTGGCAGACCTGTACATGTAAGATATTCTTAAATGTGTAAATTGTTTCTGTAGACTATCACATTGTCTTATTTAAACACAGCAACCCAAACGTAGAGAGGAAAAACAATACACTTGGAAATTTAAAGTTAAAAAGAATGTGTATATCATTTTATTTTATGATTCATTATGTTCTTTTTATTTTACATATACATTGCAGGTCTGATCACTGGTCACCCTGTTCTATTTTTTTCTCTTAATCTGCTTCTATGTCTTATATTTGCATATTTTATCAACTTGTAACTTTCTAATTGATTTATTTTATTTTATTGTTGTTTCTTTGCTTTATCACTCTCAATGATGCAGAAGGTCAAGACAGTTCTGAGCCCGTTCAACAAGGCCACAGAATACTCCTCCTCCAGTGATGAGTTTGGGAGTAGTGATGAAGAAGAGAGGAATAGGTGAAATATGATAGTTTGTAAAGCTTCAATTTAAATTAGTAGAGAATGAACAAATTAGACTGTGGGCTAATGTAAACTCTTATACCTTTGCTGTCTGATTTTACCAACTCATGTGTTTAGTGTTAAGTATCTTGATTTTACCAAATGATCAATCCTTTATAAATGCATTAGATAAACTGTGATCATGTTGTGCTCTAACTGCTTGAATCCCTTCTATTTTTTTGTAGTTGTGGCTTACCCAATGAAAAGGGAAATAGGTACCTAAAACAAATACCAGATGGCATAGTCCTGCAGCCTCATCACAATCTTAATCAGGTCCTTAAAAGCACTCTCATGCATTAATTCTTTTTATGATATTATCCCTAGTAAATTTGCTACAGCTATGGTATTTTGAATTATCATTTTAGATATAACTTGAGCCTTTCTGTTTGCTCCATAGATTACTCAAATGGCATTAAGTGAGACCTACATGCTGCCAGACCTTTTACAGAAAATATCTTCAACAAGTCCTTCTTGCAATGCACTAAGCCAGCAGCAGCGAATGCGAGAACAAAGTTACACACAATCACCCACAACCCCTCGTTCCCCCACAGTGAGTATACCTAATGTAACGTGACATAACATTTG
The DNA here is from genome assembly GCF_051989625.1 of Stigmatopora argus. NCBI lineage: Eukaryota > Metazoa > Chordata > Actinopteri > Syngnathiformes > Syngnathidae > Stigmatopora > Stigmatopora argus. The sequence continues at coordinate 16,748,944 of NC_135395.1, forward strand.
TAATGTAATTACAATACTTTTAATGATGCCAATGTCACAAAACTGAACACGAACACAGATTTTGCCACACAGGTTCCAGTTTTCCAGAATTTATGTATACCAGGACTCAATCAGGGCCAAATTTATATTACATACTTGTGAAGTACTATTTCAGAGTTTGTTTATCAGTGTTTATAGAAGCACAATCGAATGAGATGAAACTCAAAATGACACATATTCTCTTTATATCTCTCCCTTCAGGTGTTTAGAAGTCCTGGGAGTAAAAACTCATCTTCCTCTTTCTCCTCTTTGATCGATCCAAGATTGATCCCAATATCTTCACCACCACAAAGCCCAAGTAAGAACATGTACAAATACAAAAACTTTACTAAAAGTAGTTTCAGTTATAAGGTACTCAAAGGGAAATGTTTGAACTATTTTCAGCATGCGGTAAAGGTGAGCCACTCAAGAGAGAGAACCACAGGAAGGGCTCTGTGGTTAATGTGAACCCAACTAATATTAGGCCACAAAGTGAAAGTCCTGAGATCCGTAAATACAAGAAGAAATTCACCACTGAAGTGCTTTGTGCTGGACTTTGGGGTTGGTTGTTTTCTTTTTCTGAATGTGATTATGTGGAGAACTACTGTTTTGGTTCGTTTCCAATCAGTTCAATTGTATTTTGTATTTATTTTTTTATTTTCGTCAGCGGTGCATATTGTTGTGTTTTCTTTACAGGAGTAAATTTGTTGGTGGGGACAGAAAATGGTCTCTGGCTGCTGGACAGAAGTGGTCAGGGGAAGGTTTATTCACTTATTAGCAGAAGAAGGTTTCAGCAAATGGACGTACTCGAAGGACTTAATGTGCTCATTACTATCTCAGGTTTGTCAGTTGTATTTTTGAAATTGTTGGATTCAACTACATTGGCAAGCATTGGTTTATTGTGGTTGAACTGGTAAACATGTAAAAGTGAATAGGCAACCTTTGAACATATATCTGTCATCTCACTGTATCAAGGTAAAAAGAACAAGCTGAGACTGTACTACCTTTCCTGGCTAAGAAATAAAATCCTCCGAAATGATCCAGAAGTGGAAAAGAGACAAGGTTGGACATCTGTTGGGGATCTGGAAGGTGCTATCCACTACAAAGTGGGTAAGTAATAAAAGACGTTAAGTCCAGGCCAAGTTAGAAGGGACTCCATGGGTTACAATTTTAATTTATTTGTTTTTCATAATAAAGGCATGCATTTGTGTCTGTTTGTGCAGTACGCTATGAAAAGATCAAGTTCCTCGTAATAGCTTTGAAGAATGCAGTGGAGGTTTATGCCTGGGCGCCCAAACCCTACCATAAGTTTATGGCTTTTAAGGTTTGTAATGTTTTGGTAATTTTATATTGTATTTCATACTCATGGGAAACAAGGCCCAGGTTGCCAAAGCTTTTTTTTGTGCATCTGCCATCGTTTGATAGATATGCTCTATTCAGGCTATGAAACTTCATCTCCTGGGAGATGTTATGCCCCATTTCTTTCCATCCGTTGTGGCCTGAGCTACTTTTGTTTCTTTGCTCCGAAAAGGCCAAGCATTACCTCTTTTGGTTTGGTTCACTGTGTCCATTCATGTCCTCATAATTGTCATTTCTCTTCAGTCTTTCAGGTCTTTATCCCAAAAGCCGTTGTTTGTTGATCTGACTGTGGAGGAAGGTCAAAGGTTGAAGGTCATCTATGGTTCCTTGTCTGGTTTCCATGCAATTGATGTAGACTCTGGTACGCCATATGACCTCTACCTGCCCACACACGTAAGTATATTCTCTTTCTGTATTGTTGTCAGCCCATGTGACTCGAACAATGAGCTTCCCTCAGCTACTTGTGTCCTCACCAGGTGTTCAACTTTATTGGATTCAGTTCCCTGCTTTCTTTTAGTCTTTTTTAATTCTTAGCTTTCATGTTTTGTCATGTGATTTACTCAGTTTGGTGAGTTTTCAGCTAAATTTTGTTTGTTTTTCTCATACCTAGTTTTAATTTAGCATTTTTAGACTCCGAGAGAACTACTCACTACTTTTGTTGGCAATTCCATCATGGTCCCAAAGAGCTTATTGCACAAAATGATCAATAATATCAATACATTTTGGAGCAATCTTTAAATAGCCCCTGAAATCACAATTTCAGTTTCTTGACACACTTTTTTAAAGGTTATACTAATTTATATTGCTACATACACTGTCTAATACTCACATTAACAAAACAGCACCCTAAAACAATGTTCAGTCACTAATTTAGTATGCTAAAAGGTTGAGAATTTATTATTTCGTCTCTTAGCTTATCTCACACAACACCACCGCTATAAAAAAAATAGCCTGTGGCCTTTCACATTGTAATAGCAAACACTTATGTTTAACAAGATCTTCCCAAACCTTTTTACAAAGATTCAATATCACTACAATTAGTGAATTAACCCTTTAAAAGTCGGTGGTCTCCCAACTCAGATATTCCAGAAACTTAAGAGTGTCAATATTTTTTTTAGCTTTTGCCATTGACAACTTGACTTCTGTTTGTGAGCAAAAACATAATACCCACAATAAAATAAAATTAAGCTGCTGCAGATCTGCTTATGACGTCTAGCATGTACTCTAGTAGATGCTAATGGTTGTTGCCTTAAACTTGCATTTCTCGTTCATTTCAAGAATAAAACAGGCCTCAAAAACAGAATTATAGACTGTTTGTTCTTCAGCTTAAACAGAATGTAATCGTTTTACATTTCCATGCGCAGATGGATCACTTAACTTCTGTTTCAATTAGAGCAATAATTGTTTTTTGCACTGCTATGTGTGGTCAGATTTGTGGTGGCTAGTCTTAATCTAAAAAACCTTGTATTTTTGTGTGCCATATAATCACCGTCAATGGCAGCCGATGATATATGTAAAATTCTCTAAATATCGTTACGCGACACTGACACACATTCATACTCCATCACCTCGAGCCTGTGCTACTTTCAGTAATGAGTGTTGGATGGGGGAGAGTGGTGATGTCGGACATTAGGATAGAGAAATACACTCTAAAAATACACCCTTCCTGTCCTCCTTTTCTTGTATGTGTGCCTCTAGTACATTAAGACAATTTTCTTCAGCCGTCTACCACACTGGTGCCTCAACCTTTCACACTATTTCCTTTTTTCCTCCTAAATTTTCTTGCTTTTGCGCGCTCACTCAAACACACAGGGAGGTAGAAATTGTTAACTGTCTTTATGGACTTTTGAGAACCATTCACACCCACCTGAGCACCGCCACTTGCACAAACACTCATAATGCGTAAGTCCCCCACACCAAGTAGCTGACATTAAAATTCACACACAGTCAATGGTATCGCCTGGGATGGTTTGTGAGAACAATGTTACCATGCTGATTCCAAGACAAAGGATTAAGATTGCGTTGCGTTTGTGGATGCCCGTGCTAATGCTGAGGATTGTGGTGGCTCACACTCTGGTAATGTATATCTGTATTGACTATAGCATGGTTATTTAACTATAATTAATTTTTGTAAAATACTGACCTTTCTTTTTTTTTTTCTCTGTAGGGCTTAGTAATGAATATATTATCATTTCTTAATAAAAGTATTGTTTTATTAATGAAGACATAAGCTATAAAGTGCCTACGTGGGCAAACATTTTTGTCTTTTAATGTAACAAACAACTACTGACAATATACTAATCGCTTGTATCTGCCATGCATTAGTACACATACTGTATATAGTTTGAATTTATTGACCTTATTCCAGGTTGTATCTTGTATTTTTTTTCTTTTACTCTGTTGATAATTGTTACAATGGCTAAAATGTATGTTTATTTCAAATCCAGTGAATGAAAAAAATATTTATAGAAAATGAATCAAGTAGAATTGAAAATGCCATTTGTCTTCCCAATTTACTGGCGAAAAAGTGGAAGAAAACAGTCACTCCACACCACATTAAAACACCATGTACTGAGATAGCACCAAATGAGAGAAACAGTTAATGTGGCATGTGTACATGAATAGTAAATACCATATCTGCAGATGTACATGTTTTACAATTTATGAAAAAATCATTTCTTCTGACCATTTGCTATCAGGAAATCATTCATTGTGATATAAACTTGTTGTGATATTTTTTCTCCTATTTTTATCTTTTTAAATCAACTATATATTAAAGTTCCCAATGTATATGTCTGTGTTTGACAGATCCAAGGTTCCATCCATCCACACGCTATAATTATTTTGCCAAACAGTGCCGGAACTGAGGTTCTTGTTTGCTACGAAGACGAAGGCGTCTACATTGACACCTACGGCCGCATCACCAAGGATACGGTGTTGCAATGGGGAGAGATGCCCGCATCTGTCGGTGAGATTTAGAGTTCAAGATGATTAGAAAGTTATTATTTTAATCTTCAATATTTGTGGTTTTACTTTACAATTGTTAGTGTTTAATGGTTGTGTACTGTGTGAAACTCCCCATTTGTTTAACATACTACTGCTACCACTACTGCTACTACTACTAGCTACTGATAATTTAGCTCAAATTTATAAAGTACAGTGGTACCTCGACATACGAGTGGCCCGACATACGAGCAATTCGAGATACAAGTAAAATTTCGGGCAAATATTTATCTTGAGATACGAGACAAATTTTGATATCCAAGCAGACAGCGGATGCGAGATGCTGCTCATAAGAACATCATGGGCACTGTCTCTCTCCCCGCACCTCCCTCGTATAATGTCTCTCTGGTCGCAACTCCCTCTTCTAATGTCTCTGCAAGCACTGGGAAGAGCGTTACATTTTTTCAGTGTTTTTTTTCCCGTTAGTCCCGAGGCGATCGTTAATACGAGAGTTATATATATATATAAATTTATTTTTGAGTGTGTCTGCATCGTAATCCAAGTTCCTTTAAATTTGTTTGTTATTTTACAAGTGTGTTGCCGTGCAAAAAGTCTCCCCCCTCGCCTCCCTCTCTGTCCCTATCTCTCTACCCGCCGCGAAATCTGTCTAATTTTAGTTCTATTTAACACATTTTAGTAATATTAAACCAATAGTTATGTGTTACTTTGTCAATAGATGGCGAATTAGAACAAATAAAACATTTTTTCCAATCCAATATCCTGTTTTTGGTGTTTTTTCAGAGGGTTGGAACGAATTAATTTGTTTTCTAGTTCATTTCAATGGGAAACGTTTGTTTGAGTTACGAGAAAATCGACATACGAGCTCAGTCCCGGAACGAATTAAGCTCGTATCTTGAGCTACCACTGTACAGTGGAACCTCTGAGAACAACATGGTTCCTGAAAGTTTGGGTTTAATTAAAAAAAAAAATCCTCAGCAACACAAATGTAGAATGATTAGCTTAACCTATCATAACAGCAACCTGTATGTAAGTGCATATTTGCACAGTCTCACCTTTCTCATCCTATACATTTACTGTCCTTCTTATCTTTTGTGCAGCTTACCTTCAATCCAATCAAGTGATGGGATGGGGAGAGAAGGCCATCGAGCTCAGGTCTGCCATCACAGGAAACCTGGAGGGAGTTTTCATGCACAAAAGGGCCCAGAAACTCAAATTCTTGTGTGAAAGAAATGACAAGGTATATCATTACACCATCGATTTCCCATGAAAACTTGCAAATCCTGGTCATAGAGTCACTACTGGTGGTGCAACATGTTTTGAGCAAAACAAAAAAGTTATGTGTTATTATAAGCCATTCATTTACAATACTTAAAAAAGGCAGTTTTGAAATACAGTTTTAGCAAACCATCAAAAATACAATGTAATTCAGTGCAATGGCATTGCGCCGACACAAGTTTGTTCACGTCGACCATAAACTGTTGCCATTTCTTTTTAAAATGTTCTATAGCCGCAGATAAAATATGTATACTTTTCAGCCTTTTTGGGGGGAAAGCCTAGCGGCCCGCCAGGCTTATTGTGTGCAGGGTAAAAGAAACCTGGTACACATTCGACAAACTTTCTCAATGAAACTTTTTTAAACGAACTAAGAAGCAACTTTTGGGAAAAACTAATTTGTGCTGGTTAATCCATATAATTCTTTTCTCTTGTAGGTCTTCTTCGCATCAGTGCAGTCAGGAGGCAGCAGTCAGATTTACTTTATGACTTTAGGTCAGAATTCTCTCTTCAATTGGTAATGAACTGGATGTGTGGCACCAAGATCAACTGTATGTGAAGGCCTTCATCATCACAGATGTTCACGCTATTGTTTTTTTTTAACTTCCTGAATGAGAAATTAGGCCAGGAAGTGCTGCCCAGTGAGATCTTGTCACAGGTAGCAGCACACTGACGTTGTTTTGGAGATGCTGTTGTCAACATCTAAAGCTTCAATCCATCACATTCACTGGATTTTGTTTTTACTTGCCCGTCCAAACTGCAGTTGATCTGCATTCTTTTCCTTTTGTCTAGATCAGTCAGTTTCTTACTGGATTATCCATTGTTTTGTGGCAATGCCTCAGTGCTTCTAAAAACAATACCTATGGAGTGAAGTAAAAGGTGGAAAATCTGGAACGATATCCCAGTTTGCTCTTTAAAACTGGGTCCCTTCACAGAAGTGAACAGGGTGGACAATTGACTCCTAATTATGTTCCTAGTAATATAGCCCAATGCTTGAAACATACACATCATTGACTGTGTAAGATGAGCAACATATCCAGGAATTGTATGTTTGAGTTGCAGAGATGTAAGATACACTTTATTTGGTATAAGGTGTATATATGACTAAACGAATGTCATACGTTGTTTTGTTTGAGTGATAAATATGAAGACCGCTCTAAAATAGGTGACTTTGGCAAGTAAGTTTTAAATAAGAAATTTACTCCCATTTAAACTGTGATTTCGATGGAGTGTCAAAAAATGACATTTTTCAGGAAGTCAGGTTCACATGAACAGTATTATTTTACCTAAAAATAAAATCAGCTTAATCAGCTGATCAAAATCAGTTTGGATTTTTTATTCCCCTAATGTGCTAGTATTTTGTACATTTTATGGATTTATATTGAAGCTTCTTCTGTCAGGTGACATTTTAACTGGAAAAAATAGTTTCTGCAGTAGTATACAACTTTTAGAGTAAATTCCCGCTTTATGCTAAAACATTCCAAAAGATCCCCAACATACCAGTATTAAGTTTTGTGGTGTCAAACGTTGATGTACTAGTGTACACAGTACTGCACAATATGTACACTTTGTTACACAAGTGAACATGCTGCCTTTAAATAACAGCTAATGATAAATTGATAAATGCATAGACCACTTTAAAAAGCTGTCTTAGCATGTATTCCATATCATTAATATTCAGCTAAAGGTTCATGTAATACTTAGCATACTACTTTTGCCTCACATATTATGTAATTCTCCTATTAGTAGTATGCCAATAATTTTCATTCTTATAGGAATGCAATCGTTAAAAAAATGTTTACTACTACATGAACCTTTTGCCGGATAAATAAATGTTCAATCAACTACCCGTAATTCCCTGTTGCAATAATCGCAAATTTCCCTGGTGTTTCATCTCAGGCATGCTGTCTTACCAATTACACCCCTGCACATTTCTGCCTACACCTTAACTTAGTGAGCCCATGATGCGCTGCATGCTGCTCACCAAAGTCTTTTGTCAAGCTTTTTTTTCCCCCTTGCTACATTCCATTCCCTTTCCCTGCGTTCCTCTTTGATCTTCCTCAAGTTCGCATTCCTCTAATCTTTGTTCCCAAGTGTTGTTCGTTCCCTTTCCTGAAGAACCCTGAATCTGCATCAAATTAGTTTCTGGTCGTGTCACTAAATGCAGTCATGTTGCTGCACTACAGTACCGTTTGAGAGGAGTTTAGGATTGATTTGAGATAGTTAATGTATTGTTGGACCTACCTTTTTGAATGTTGCATTTAAAGTATAGTTGCACTAAAAAGACAGTCACATTCTAAAACAAGCATTAGCCACTTAACAAGGCTGAAGTTGTAGTTGTTAGATTTAACTTACTGGAGGATTCTCTCTTCTTGCCAAAGTTTTATGGGAGTCTGAGCAGACTAAACAAGACAAAAAATATGGAATGAGTAAGTAGTTGGTGGCTCTGGAAAGACTTTGATTGTTGGTTAAATGTGTCAAGAGAGGGTGCCGACGTGAAGAACTGATTTTTTTTAATTATACGTACAGTATAACAATGTCATTTAAAGTTGAAAACAGACAATATGGACCTAAATGTGTTTCCAGGATAAAAACAACAGTGTTTGTAAGTGTATCTTAATTACGAGCGGCAATTGAAATGTAATATTTTGTAAAAAGATAACTTGTGTTTAAACTTGTATTTCTATGATCCATTTTCAAGATTTCTTTCTTTCTTTTTGCACTGGATTTATGATTGTTGGAGGTAATAATTGCATGCTAACATATGTTTGCATGCAAAGTGGTGGAACAAGACAATAAACTTTGAATTAAATTCATTTCTGAGCATTTTGTGGATATAATGTGGTACTTCAATTGTCTTTAATGCTTGTCAGAAGTTTTTTATTTCCTTTAAAATCTCTTAAATAGCATGTAGGAGTTTCCCTTGAGAGTAAGTCTTAAATCCTGCCTTGTCATTGCAGTCTCTACGACAGATTTCCTTCTGAGTTGTTGCGATGGACCGAGATCAACCACCTCTCAAGTCACCCTTTATTTCGGCGCTGTGGGTAATTTTCTAGGTTACCTTCTTATGTCAAGTCTGCACTTGGTGTGGACAAAAAAAGTGAAAAAACAATGTTGTAAAGATAAACAGCAGTGAGTAGAATTCAAGTTCTGTTCTCTTTTGCCCTCTTTTCAACCAGTGTCAAAGTTCAATCTTGTCACAACAGCCGTGAGCCCGGTTTGAAACTTCCAGATGAGTGTTTTCTTCTTTAGGATGCCATGCACTAAATATGCCTTGACAGAACACCCTAAACTGCCCCCTCTCTCTGCTAGCCTCAGGTACCTGTTAAACCCAATTTCAAGCCCTCATACACACACCTCTCACACATACTTAAACATTTCTGACTTTTTGCATGATAAAGTCAGCTCCCCTTAGCCCCCAAGCTATGACTGGCAGCTCCACAATCAAAAAGTAGCAGTGGACATTTTGGATTACTGGCACTTCCTCTTGGGTAAATACACAATTATTAACCCGCGGTGACGCTAGACAATGAGTGGAGAAGAGTCTATCTGAGGCCCCCAAGACAATGAGTAGTTACAATTGAATATGTGCATCATAGTGGTATCAAGTGTGTATCCAGTCATTTTTGGGGTGTCATGTGTAGAACATTTAACTCATATGTTGTTAACACTTAGCAGTGCAAAGCTCAACATGCTTTTACGACACAGTGGTTGACGCTCACATGTGATTGGCGAGGATCAGGTGACTGGATGCCGGCTAAATCCGTCCTCCCCAGTTGACGAGTTGCGGTGCTTGGGGGAATTAAGAGTGGAGGGTTTTGCATTTTGCAGTGATGCAACAGTGAGAATGTAAAATATTTTTATCTCCAGTAAAACAACATTTTTGCGGAACATTGAATTGGAATTGTCTACGAGTTATCAGGTTTGAATCTCAACTGTGGCCTTCCTGTTCTACTTTGTATGTTGATGCTTTTGGTTACTTCAGCCTTCTTCCCCAACCATGCATGTTAGTTTAATTAAGGACTTTTAATTGTCCACGCATGCGAATGTGAGAGGAAATAGTTTTCCAATTTGTTCCTAGCAATTGGCGCGTAATCAGTCCAAGTGATGCAGTACATTATAATTTATTTAAATGTGATGCTTGTGAATATGTGATTTATTTAGATAGAAGTCATCTTCCAGAATATTACTTAAGAGGGCAAAGCATATTTGATATGTTGATGGCTTGCTGAAAAGCAAATTTCTTACATCAAACATGCAAAATAATTAATTTTTCTAATAAATTAGTGGTGAAATTTTTTTTTGTTATTTCAGCTGACTTCAGGGTTGTAGTCAAATACTGCTAAATTGTACCAGACATGCATTAAAATGTTAAGTATAGTTATCGAAAAGATATTTTCACTGACTATAGAACAAAAGTCACGAGAATACTTCAGAATCACCACCAGTGAAATAGTGGTAAGTCAAACTTGTATAACACCAAAACACTATATAGACTTCAAATGCAGGCCAAATCCAAGTGCAAGGGTCGTTTTTATTTGTGATCATCACACTTATGTAATAAAAAAAGACGTGCCAAATGTGCTTCTAAATGTGTCCCCTGTCCAGTGGTGCCTGTGCTGGATGTAGGCTGGAATTACACTGTGATAGGCTTCCTTAAAGTAAATTTAGTAAGTTTGACAGCAAAAGTTTTTGTGAAGCTTACATTGGGACAAACACAGCTTTTATGTTTTAGAGATCATATATACTGTACGTGCGTACTGTCTACAGTTTTGCAGTATAGATAATTGTAAAACTGTTTCCTATAATTGAAATCTAGCTTTTTATCTTCCAGTTAAAAAAAATATGTTTTATGTCTTACAGATTAAAATTATGTAATTGTTGATTATACTTTCAAAATTGAAAGGAGTAGAACACATATTTTGCATATTAGGAAGCAACTGGTATGATTTATTTCTCATGCTATTTTCTGCCTATTTCAGTAAAGCAGTTTAATCAATGTTTTTTTTTTTCTTTAGCATGATGTATTGCATTTTTATAAGCCCCTCTTTTTATGTTATTAGAGACATATTGAGTGTGAACTCCTCCGTATGATACCCATGTTACGTTTTTATATTTAAGGTTTCCTTGACTACAAACTGTGATTGTGGTATGCGACGGTAGATTGAGTACCAAACATTATTATGAGAGATTTACCTCGGCTCTGCTTTGCCTGGGAGGTCACAGTTTAATTTAGCTTAGAAACCTGACCCTCAGTGTTGTCTGTCAGTTGCCTTCAGGGTTTACAGGACAGAATCATGCTCACTCTTTTTGGTGTGAAAGACCTTATCAGCGGATATTTGGCTTCAATAACCAGTAGCGTTCCTTTGAAAAGATAATATATAGTTCATTTCTCGGTTCACAGTTTTTCTTGTTTTATTTTGTTTGTTTGTTTGTTTGTTTGTTTTCCAGAAAGTACAACTCACACTGTTAGTGCCTCCTGGAACGCCTGAAACATGGCCCAGTAAGTTGCACAATATTGCTAGGGTGTCGGCCTCACACTTCTGGGGTCGAGAATTCCATCCCAGGTCGGTCCTCACTGTGTGGAGTTTGCATGTTCTCCTTGCGTGGGTTTTCTCCGGGTACTCCGTTTTCCTCCCACTTCCCCAAAACATGGTTAAACACTCAAAATTGCCCCTAGGTATGAGTGTGAGCGTGTATGGTTGTCCGTCTTATCGTGTGCGGTCGATTGGTCGCCGGTCTTTTGGTCGCCTGGACCGCGACAACGGGCAACCAAAAGACTGGCAACCAAAAGACCGACGACCAAAAGACCGGCGACAAAACAAGGTAAAACAACACTGTCTACGCATCAATAAAAGCCAACAATGGCCATGAGCAGTTTCACTGAGCCGACGTGTGAGTGTAGAAGAAAGAGTTTGTATGTACATGCGTTGTCCCTTTAAGAAGCTACATCAGTCAGGGTTTTAACAAGTTCTCCAACAAAACACATTAAAAGTATGGGAAATTTGGAGCTCTTCTTTAGCCTTATAATTAATAGGGCATTAAGTATGACTCAATAGTAATTCACAGTTTGTATTTAGGGAACTTGAGCAACGATTTAAATGGTAATTATCAATAACCTTCCGGGCGACCAAAAGACCGGCAAACAATCGACCGTGTACCCCGTCTTCTTATGCCCTGCGATTGGCTGCCCATAGTTAGCTGGGATAGGCTCCAGCAAACCCCCATTACCCTTGTGAGGATAAGCTGTTCGGAAAATGAATGAATGTTTGGGTTGTTCAGGTCACTAAATGATCAGTATTTGTCGTATGATTCATTTCCCTTTGCATGTGTTTCTCTGTAGCGTCCAGATGGCGCAGAAGAAGAGCAGTTCCATGTCTCTGACCATCGCTTCATCCTCCTCTGTATCGTTCACCAGAGAGCTCTCGTCCTGCTCATCTTCATCGTCCACAACCCACGTATCAAGACACTCCAGCCTGCAGACACAGCCTTGTGTTAGCCCTCACTGGGTGTTTGGAAATTAAATAAATAAAATGGCACATTCATCACTAAATACTCTGTATGATGTTTTCTAGACTGAGAGTCCCGTCAGCACTGAACTTTCAGGAAGTGAAGTTGCTGCTACATTTGTCAAGGTACAATATATTCAACTGATTTGTACATATTATGCAAATGGACGTTTTTGTGTTCATTTTTTGCTGACTGTGATCACCATCATCCCATTCTGCAGTGCCTCAACGACGTGTGTGCACTGAAGGGCCAGTTGGTGGTCCTGGAGTGTCGAGTCAGGGGGTCTCCTCCACTGCAGATCACATGGTACAGAGAGGATGAGCAAATTTTGGATTCTGACGACTTCAGGATACTGCGCAAAAGTAAGTGTTAATCACTGAATGTTTCAAGCAGTAAAATAATAATAATAAAAATATACTACATCAGAATATTTCTTAGGGAGAGTTAGCTATAAATTGCACACACAATAATGCAATGGCTGAGCACAATTTTATCATTCAAATGTATGAAGCTATAAACCTAGATCATGGTATTATCATATCTTTTTTTTTTACTCCAAAACCCCCCTTTCTTTCTGTTTTTTTTCTTCCTTAGAGGCCAGTTCTGCGTCTGTGCCAGGTCAGTATATGGTTTGATATTAAACTTCATTATTGTTGTCAATATTAAAGGGCTAGTAGTTTAATGGACTACAAGTCCCACTTTTTTTCATATTTTGACTGGCGAGGTATGCTCAGCTCGACTTTTTTTTTCTTTCTCTTCTCTGACCACCAACACCCTTTTACCTTGTTGATTTTTTAGTTATTGAAAAACTTCATTCGATGCTTATTTAGCCTGTTGTTCTCCATTTTACTATTGTTACTTTAACGCAAGGGTGTCAGACTCGGGTTGGTTCGCAGGCCGCATTAACGTCATTTCGGTTTCATGTGGGCCGGACGATTTTAGATTTAATATTTAGATTAGTATTTTTTATAAATGGATTAAAATAACTGGATTAAAAGCCCTGAATATTCCGTTTTTTATAGATCTAAAACAATGTTTATTTTAGCTTTTTTTATATATTTTTAGATTTTACAAATTTATTTTTGAACTAAAAACACAGAAAAAATGGATTAAAAAATTACAATTATTGATTTAAAAGGGGGAAAATCAGGAAATGTAATATACATCTATACTCTTCATTTTAATTTAATCCTAAAACAGAAAGTCGGCACTCATGATTTACTTTCCTGGGCCACACAAAATGATGCGGCGGGCCAGATTTGGCCCCCGGGCCACCACTTTGAAACCTGTGCTTTAACGTATGTTTGTTCTTGGTTTCTGATAAAATATAAAGTTGCCCTCACCAAAACTGCAACTTATATTCCAATGTGACTTATACACATCTTTATTTTTTAACTTTTCATTGTGTATCCTTTGGAAAACGACGATTTATCCAATGCTAAATTATAAGTTGATATATTACGTATTACGTTACTCCGTTAATGCGAAATATGATGATGAAAAATTAATTAAAAATGTAAAATATTTACAAAAAAAGTTAATTGAAAAATACCTGAATACTGAATGATGAAATGAATGTATTGCTGAGATATAGAGGGGGGGGACTCCATGTCACTTTTGACCATTATTTAAATAAAAATGTGTGTGTTAGTTTATGTAAAATAAGCATAGAGCATTTAAATAAATAACGCTTTTTCCAGACTCCAGAGAGACTGTTTAATACTTAGGACATTAAATCTAAGTGAAAATGTGATACAATTGATGACTTAAATCTTTTTATGTTGCTGCCCACAGAGGAACTCTGTACATTGGTGATAAGTGAAGCGTTTCCAGAGGATTCTGGTGTATTTAAATGCATTGCCCACAATTCCTTCGGCACAGAATCATGCTCTGCCATGCTGGACATTTACAACGGTTGGTTTATTTATCGTCGCAATATGAACTGATTGAAGCCCATCTGAATGACGGTGTCTTAGACACAGCTACACAAATGCCAAGTTAGGCCACTAACTCTACTTCCAACTCCTAAACCCACCCATTTAGACCGGGAGGAGCAACTGGAGATTCTATCAATTGGTCAGCGGGAAGCAGAATTCCACCATGAGGGTATTCCTCTTCATACTGGGGAAGACTTCCCTACTGTGCTGACTGACTCCATGAAACTCCCCCCGTCCGATTGGCCCAGCAGCTCCCTGGAAGAACATGTCACAAGTGAAGAAGGGTAAGTGTTATGTACAGTAACCCTACACAAGTCATAGATTAACCCTGGGGGAAAAACAGTATACTTTGGTTTCTCTACTAATAAAAATGGGAGGGAAAACAACAAATCCAACAAAACCTTGACAGATTTTTTGGTATTCATGGATTAAAAGTTTTCCAACCTAGCAACAAAAATCCGTCAGCAGGGGGCAGTAGAGGTCAGTATGTATACCTGCTGGAAACCCCTTAATTACCGAGATTTATTTTATTTTATGTTTGACTGTTTTTTGTTCCTTTTTCAGAGACATTGATTTGTAGTTGATGGTAGGTCGTTTTTATTTACCTGACATGTTTCGCCATATTATTTCCATCTTCATCACTGAGTTACATGGCCTGGCGGATGAGTGGTTAGCACATCGGCCTCACAGTTCTGGGGTCCTGGGTTCAAATCCCAGTCAGTCCTCCTGTGTGGCGTTTGCATGTTCTCCCCCGGTGTGCATGGGTTTTCTCCAGGTATACTATGGTTTCCTCCCACATTATGAGTTGTCCAGCTCTTTAACAAAACAAATGGCTGAGTGTTAAGACCTACCGTATGCATGCATGTACATCTATGTGTATGTATGTATATATATGCTTATATGTATGTGTATGTATATATGTGCTTATATATGTATGTGTATGTATGTATATATATATATATATATATATATATATATATATATATATATATATATATATATATATATATATATATGTGTATATATAAGGACATGAAAATACATGAATACATATATAAATAAATAAGCGTGTTGCTGAAATATATATATGTGTATATATATATATATATATACACATATACACATACGTGTACATATATATATATATATATATATATATATATATGTACATATATATATATATATATATATATATATATATATATATGTACACGTATGTGTATATGTGTATATATATATATATATATATATATATATATATATATATATATATATATATATATATATTTCAGCAACACGCTTATTTATTTATATATGTATTCATGTATTTATTCATTAACTTACTTATTACCTATCTATTTATATCTAAAATGCCTTTCCTATTTCTGCATCCTCACCCTCTTGCTACTGTGACAACGAAATTTCCCGAATATGGGATGAATAAAGTTATCCAATAAAAGTTATCTAATCCAATTCCAAAAACCTGCAGGGTCGCCTGGTTGAACGCTCTAAATTGGGTGTTTTTGTTATGAAGTTCAGGTGCCAGGGCTTGAACACAGGGGGGCGGTGTAGCACAGCCATTGGGGGCAAAAGAAAAATACTAAGCAATTAGGTGGAGCTCTGTTGCTCTCAAGGCTTGCTTGTCTCGACCCGGTCGAGTTATCGAGTTTGGTTCAGTGTCACTTGTTGGCTGGCATTGGCTCTTGGCTCGGCTGCCTCCGATGTTAAAGTCGTTTTCCAAGGTAAGAAATAATTTCTATTCATTCTCTCCTCGAGCTTTTGCTGGTTTCCTATTCTGTTTGAATGGAATTAATATAATCAGTGATTTAATACGTCATTTTTAGTTGTAAATTGAGATCCAACAAAAACATCCAATATATTTTGATTGAGACAGTTTTGGCAATCTGCAAAGTTGAATACAAGAAACTTGTGAAACATGTTTTTGTCATCTGCATTTGACTACATTACAAATGTTAAGCACACCTGTTGCTCAAACTTAATTGACCTCATTAAAATGTTTGAACTTTTGTCCCTTTCATACACTTTTAACTTGCCATGTGTTTAAAAGCAATGCATTATGTCATTTTATATTATCCTTTTGATTCTTCTTGATCTAATCAGAGTTGCCACTTGTTAATGTCCTGTGTGCAGACTGCATACCAAGTGGTATCTTGAAATAAATTATGAGCTCATCTGACTGTGGTAATATCTCCCTACACTTAAGCTTGTGCCTCTTTGAAAATTTACAACCAAAATGTATTTTATTCTCCATTGAAGTGTTTTTGTTATTTTGATTTGATTTCATAGAAACTGTGAACTCCGTTTAAAATGTCTGTCGTTAAATCACTTTAAAATGGTGTGATCACTAACATCTGAAAATGTCAGCAGCTCAACAATTGTTCACATGTCTACAATCTATTATCTTCTTGGGTTTATTATTCATTTGAATGAAGTGGGTGCCTTTATTGTTTACTTTATTTGGTTTGCATCCTGCATGCATCTATCCATTGAAGAAAAAAAAAATGTCAGGACAGTCACAGGTGAGTTGGAAGTTATGCCATTTGACTTTAGTGGTGGACGTACAAAGCAAAATAATAATAATAATCCTTATTGTCTTAAATGAACCCAAAGAACGAACATCCAAACTCAATACTTGCTAATTAATCACAATTTCAATGAAATGTATTTTCTACATGGTTAAACTGTGATACTAAAACCCACATAATACAATATATGGGTAATTGCAAAATCAATTGAATGGGTTTGCTTCTATTTTTAAGGTCATGAAGACTGACTATAGCAGAGCACAGTGACGGATCGTTTTGTTCACTTTGTTTTTGTCAGTCTTAGAGGACGAAAAAGATCGTACAATGTTACCCGTGCCGTGCAAACGTTGTGTGTAGCATGTAAGCATTCATCCATGTGTGTCTCTGCACCTGCCAGCTGATGTCCGAATTCCTCGACCAATATAGCTTTGCCCACTTAATCTTTCTCCCTTGCACACAGTCTACAAGGCCTCAGATCTGCCTCACATGAACTGAAACCAAAATGTAAACAAATCAATCATTCAGTAAAATACCCACAGATATTGTGGTAGTATGTGTATAATGTTGATGAAAATGTATACTAAATCTATTGTATAAAATTAATGGAGGGATTCTGTTGAAATATCAGTAACGCTTACAGGCTTTGTTTTTCTTCTTAGCTGCGAAATTAGTTCATAATTGTAAAACCTAATGCAACAAAGGACTTTTATGTATATCTTTGTTTGCAACAGTGTGGTTCAGTTAAGTTTCCATTAGTTAGGGCTGCCATGAACACCATAAACTATTTTTGATATAACATATTCATCATCTAAAGCTGCAATTGTGTCAGATGTCTCATTTTGTACACTGAATATTAATCGTTGCAGACAGCGTTGTCTCAGAACAAAAGGAATTCTAAAACACTTTGCATAGGGAATAGATCACTTTGATCAATAATATATTCCGTGCTAGAAATATACTAATAACATTGAAAAGTTCTGTTGGAACTAAATGACACTATATATATATATATATATATATATATATATATATATATATATATATATATATATATATATATATATCTATATCTATATCTATATCTATATCTATATCTATATCTATATCTATATCTATATCTATATCTATATCTATATCTATATCTATATCTATATCTATATCTATATCTATATCTATATCTATATCTATATCTATATCTATATCTATATCTATATCTATATCTATATCTATATCTATATCTATATCTATATCTCTATCTCTATCTCTATCTCTATCTCTATCTCTATCTCTATCTCTATCTCTATCTCTATCTCTATCTCTATCTCTATCTCTATCTCTATCTCTATCTCTATCTCTATCTCTATCTCTATCTCTATCTCTATCTCTATCTCTATCTCTATCTCTATCTCTATCTCTATCTCTATCTCTATCTCTATCTCTATCTCTATCTCTATCTCTATCTCTATCTCTATCTCTATCTCTATCTCTATCTCTATCTCTATCTCTATCTCTATCTCTATCTCTATCTCTATCTCTATCTCTATCTCTATCTCTATCTCTATCTCTATCTCTATCTCTATCTCTATCTCTATCTCTATCTCTATCTCTATCTCTATCTCTATCTCTATCTCTATCTCTATCTCTATCTCTATCTCTATCTCTATCTCTATCTCTATCTCTATCTCTATCTCTATCTCTATCTCTATCTCTATCTCTATCTCTATCTCTATCTCTATCTCTATCTCTATCTCTATCTCTATCTCTATCTCTATCTCTATCTCTATCTCTATCTCTATCTCTATCTCTATCTCTATCTCTATCTCTATCTCTATCTCTATCTCTATCTCTATCTCTATCTCTATCTCTATCTCTATCTCTATCTCTATCTCTATCTCTATCTCTATCTCTATCTCTATCTCTATCTCTATCTCTATCTCTATCTCTATCTCTATCTCTATCTCTATCTCTATCTCTATCTCTATCTCTATCTCTATCTCTATCTCTATCTCTATCTCTATCTCTATCTCTATCTCTATCTCTATCTCTATCTCTATCTCTATCTCTATCTCTATCTCTATCTCTATCTCTATCTCTATCTCTATCTCTATCTCTATCTCTATCTCTATCTCTATCTCTATCTCTATCTCTATCTCTATCTCTATCTCTATCTCTATCTCTATCTCTATCTCTATCTCTATCTCTATCTCTATCTCTATCTCTATCTCTATCTCTATCTCTATCTCTATCTCTATCTCTATCTCTATCTCTATCTCTATCTCTATCTCTATCTCTATCTCTATCTCTATCTCTATCTCTATCTCTATCTCTATCTCTATCTCTATCTCTATCTCTATCTCTATCTCTATCTCTATCTCTATCTCTATCTCTATCTCTATCTCTATCTCTATCTCTATCTCTATCTCTATCTCTATCTCTATCTCTATCTCTATCTCTATCTCTATCTCTATCTCTATCTCTATCTCTATCTCTATCTCTATCTCTATCTCTATCTCTATCTCTATCTCTATCTCTATCTCTATCTCTATCTCTATCTCTATCTCTATCTCTATCTCTATCTCTATCTCTATCTCTATCTCTATCTCTATCTCTATCTCTATCTCTATCTCTATCTCTATCTCTATCTCTATCTCTATCTCTATCTCTATCTCTATCTCTATCTCTATCTCTATCTCTATCTCTATCTCTATCTCTATCTCTATCTCTATCTCTATCTCTATCTCTATCTCTATCTCTATCTCTATCTCTATCTCTATCTCTATCTCTATCTCTATCTCTATCTCTATCTCTATCTCTATCTCTATCTCTATCTCTATCTCTATCTCTATCTCTATCTCTATCTCTATCTCTATCTCTATCTCTATCTCTATCTCTATCTCTATCTCTATCTCTATCTCTATCTCTATCTCTATCTCTATCTCTATCTCTATCTCTATCTCTATCTCTATCTCTATCTCTATCTCTATCTCTATCTCTATCTCTATCTCTATCTCTATCTCTATCTCTATCTCTATCTCTATCTCTATCTCTATCTCTATCTCTATCTCTATCTCTATCTCTATCTCTATCTCTATCTCTATCTCTATCTCTATCTCTATCTCTATCTCTATCTCTATCTCTATCTCTATCTCTATCTCTATCTCTATCTCTATCTCTATCTCTATCTCTATCTCTATCTCTATCTCTATCTCTATCTCTATCTCTATCTCTATCTCTATCTCTATCTCTATCTCTATCTCTATCTCTATCTCTATCTCTATCTCTATCTCTATCTCTATCTCTATCTCTATCTCTATCTCTATCTCTATCTCTATCTCTATCTCTATCTCTATCTCTATCTCTATCTCTATCTCTATCTCTATCTCTATCTCTATCTCTATCTCTATCTCTATCTCTATCTCTATCTCTATCTCTATCTCTATCTCTATCTCTATCTCTATCTCTATCTCTATCTCTATCTCTATCTCTATCTCTATCTCTATCTCTATCTCTATCTCTATCTCTATCTCTATCTCTATCTCTATCTCTATCTCTATCTCTATCTCTATCTCTATCTCTATCTCTATCTCTATCTCTATCTCTATCTCTATCTCTATCTCTATCTCTATCTCTATCTCTATCTCTATCTCTATCTCTATCTCTATCTCTATCTCTATCTCTATCTCTATCTCTATCTCTATCTCTATCTCTATCTCTATCTCTATCTCTATCTCTATCTCTATCTCTATCTCTATCTCTATCTCTATCTCTATCTCTATCTCTATCTCTATCTCTATCTCTATCTCTATCTCTATCTCTATCTCTATCTCTATCTCTATCTCTATCTCTATCTCTATCTCTATCTCTATCTCTATCTCTATCTCTATCTCTATCTCTATCTCTATCTCTATCTCTATCTCTATCTCTATCTCTATCTCTATCTCTATCTCTATCTCTATCTCTATCTCTATCTCTATCTCTATCTCTATCTCTATCTCTATCTCTATCTCTATCTCTATCTCTATCTCTATCTCTATCTCTATCTCTATCTCTATCTCTATCTCTATCTCTATCTCTATCTCTATCTCTATCTCTATCTCTATCTCTATCTCTATCTCTATCTCTATCTCTATCTCTATCTCTATCTCTATCTCTATCTCTATCTCTATCTCTATCTCTATCTCTATCTCTATCTCTATCTCTATCTCTATCTCTATCTCTATCTCTATCTCTATCTCTATCTCTATCTCTATCTCTATCTCTATCTCTATCTCTATCTCTATCTCTATCTCTATCTCTATCTCTATCTATATCTCTATATCTCTATATCTCTATATCTCTATATCTATCTATCTCTATATCTCTATATCTCTATATCTCTCTATCTCTATATCTATCTATCTCTATATCTATCTATCTCTATATCTATCTATCTCTATATCTATCTATCTATATCTATCTATATCTATCTATATCTATCTATATCTATCTATATCTATCTATATCTATCTATATCTATCTATATCTATCTATATCTATCTATATCTATCTATATCTATCTATATCTATCTATATCTATCTATATCTATCTATATCTATCTATATCTATCTATATCTATCTATATCTATCTATATCTATCTATATCTATCTATATCTATCTATATCTATCTATATCTATCTATATCTATCTATATCTATCTATATCTATCTATATCTATCTATATCTATCTATATCTATCTATATCTATCTATATCTATCTATATCTATCTATATCTATCTATATCTATCTATATCTATCTATATCTATCTATATCTATCTATATCTATCTATATCTATCTATATCTATCTATATCTATCTATATATATATATATATATATATATATATATATATATATATATATATATATATATATATATATATATATATATAAACCCATCATCTAATATGCTTTGGAGGAAGATCCAAGAAGTCAAAACATTTCGCCACGCTAACAACTACTCGCACAGAATTAAAGCCGATGAATGATCATAATCCTCATCCATCTATCACTGTTTTTGTCTTTATATTTAAACCATTTCAAACTGATGGACTGTTTTTCCCCAGGTTCCGCTGTCCTCTGCTAGGCAACCACTCTTCTGAAGATCACTTCAGCCGCAATCAGGACGAGCCATTCCTGCAATCAGAGTTCCATCAGTCACCAGAAGTCCCAGCCTCTACGCCCAGCCCTGACTCACCATCTTCACCCCTACCACCCGCACAAGTTAAAGAAGAAGCACCAACACCCAAGCTTTTCACTCCAACCAAGCTCAGTTTCAATGTAATTACTTTTTATTAAGTACCTTCTTGTCCTGATTAAGTTCTACCTTCTTCACTGGTTGTTCTTCTTTCGTTCAGTCCTCCATGTCAGGAGGCAACAACACAATGAACCTCTCAGACCTACCTACTTTTAAGCCCGGTGCCTTCCCTCCCAGTGCCTTCAACTATGCACGTCCAAGACACTTCATTCAGTCGCAGTCTGCCTTCCAGGCACCCAGCTATGATAGTGTGGTTAGGGAGGCTCAGGAAAACCAGAATAATGCCCAAGAGAACGTGACGAGTTCCAAGCACAGTTCAAATGGTTCTGAATTCCATAGTCAAACTAGAGCCACGTCTTCCCAAAACCAGTCAGTGTCAAAGCCCTGGTCTCCGACTCAGTCGCAATTTCAGTCATTAAGCCTCACTATGAATCAACCCCAACCCAATGGGACCGGCAAATCATCCCCATCCTCATCCAGTCTGAGCTCGCCCATTTCCACTACATCTACCACTCCTCTTCATTCCTCTACGTCACGCGTAACCATGCGATCCACCATAACACTCACCCCCAGCGTCCCGAGTGCCAGCGGGCTTGGCAGCGCCACTCTGCCGGCCAATCAGGATGCCATGTCAGCTCCGGCTGCCTATCTCTGCTCAGTGTTGCCCTCCCAGTCTTCTTTCTCAACTTACTCCAAACTCTCTCCAAAGTCCACCCATCCCTGTTCCTCCCCATCCCGCTCACCACTAGCACCTTCGAGCCCTTGCCTTTCCATCAAAGAAGCTTCTCCTTCCTCCATTCTTCAGCAACCTCTTCCATTGTCCCCTTCCTCCATTCTTCAGCAACCTCCTCCATTGTCCCCTTCCTCCATTCTTCAGCAGCCTCCCCCATTGTCCCCTTCCTTCCCTCGCTCCAACCTCTCCCCCACCACCTACATGCCTCTTCAACCTAGTACACTTAGTCATAACATTGGGTCGCCAGCTGCAGTCTCTTTACCAGCTAACTACAAGGGAACATCCAACACGTGAGTAAACATCACTTTCACATCCGTGTTTTCTACACTCAGCCGTTTGGTTTACTTCAGATGCACACAAACCAAAGATGATGGACATGGAAGTGTTGGTTTTTCTCTGCTGATCCAATATGTATTTGAGGGTGTAGTCACATCTGTCCTGTTTGGTTCAGACTAAACCCAAAAAGTTTGTGGTGTGCACCTTTTAGGCGGATGTGATTACAAACCGGCAAACTCTGTTGCAGAGCAGGTAGCCGGTCAGAGACCTCTTCCAAGCGAACCGTGATGCGGTTCATCTTATGTGGGGAAAGTGATCGAACCATAGTTTCAACCAGTTCTGACATCACACACCTTTTTGCACATAACCGCCTTGCTTAGCCACGGGCATTATGGGAAATGCTGTTTGGTTAGTGGGAAATACAACGTTAGTCTGTGGGTAGCAGTACATCAGGTAGCATGAGGGTTTCACCATGGATCCTTGAAGAGATGGAATGCTACACGATATTATATTTGGGGAGAAGCAATATAAAATCTATGCTGAAAAATACTCAAAAATCTTGATATATTTAATGTTTCGCACTAGGATGAAGGAAAGGCTTATGCGCACAAGTTCAGCAGGCCTGAAGGCTGTGATTATTCTTTTTAAACTCCAAACCAGACATTGTGCCAAACCTGAATTTTTGGGGGGTTTCTTTTGGGTCTACCAAGTTTAAAGATCCATTCCACTATAAGAGTTCAATCAGTCAAATTCCACATGATAAACGGAATGTTTAGCAACCAGTAATTGATGTAACGTCATCAATTTTGTGCATTTAACTGAATGAGCTCACAGATAATTTATTCTTCATGTCTTTGCATTTATTTTACCATTCCCAGCCTTCCTAAGCCTGTTGTCAAGAAGACTGTAGTTTCTCGGCCTTCTTCGTCTCGCTCTACAGATGAAGAAATCCAGGGTTCCAAAGATGCTCTCATCCAAGATCTGGAGAAAAAGTTACGCTCCAAAGAGGCAAAGAGAAGAAACAGCCAGGTAAATGTTTGTTTCCCCCTCCAAAAAAAAAGCATAATGCATATCAACACACTGATTAATGTAAACGCCCAATGCCGAACAGAAACTTTCTTATGAGGAGCGTATGGCTCGAAGGCTGCTGGGTCCTGATAATGCCAACTGCATGTTTGACCAAGATGCTCTTTCAGACTCCCAACTAGACCAGGTGCTGTTAATTTTTCTGAAAACCTTTACCAAGTATACGTATATGGCAGGGGTCTCAAACTTGCGGCCCGCGGGCCAACTGCGGCCCTCGGGACGATAATTTGCGGCCCCCGTCTTAATATGAAAGATCGATTTTTTTTTTTAATTTTTTTTTTTTTTTTTTTTAATTTTTTTTTTTTTTTATTTATTTATTTATTTTTATTTTTTTAACCCCTTTCCCCATGATGGCGCCGTTTAAGTGGCAGCCAGTGGCAGTAGCTCTGTCCACTCATGTTTTTCTTGTTTTACAGCATGTTTTACATGAAAAATTAGAGGGAACATTGACATGCACCTGCTTGTGGCAGGTGTGATACTGGTGTGCCGATAGCGAGCAATGATGATGTCGTGACCGGATGATTCGCCTAAAGACGTTTCGCCGACGGACGTTTGACAGACGGACAGGTCGTACTAGTATTTGTTAGTTTAATGATTAAATACAAATACTAGTATTTGTATTTAATCATTAAACGCTGTTTTCAGCTGGATTTGACCGAATTTGAGAGCATTTTGAGCCGTTTGGCGAATGGACGTCTATAGACGTTTTTTTGCCTCCATCGCGATATCATCCAGTATTTGTATTTAATCATTAAATGCTGTTTTAGGATGGATTTGACCCGATTGCTGTTATTTTACGGCTCGGTTCTGCTACATCTGCCTGCCCAAGAGTGCTTATTCCCGGACTGCCATTGATGGTAGACGAACATTGATTTTTACTATAATTTGGACAACACCGGCGGCGGGCCGGATTAAAAATCCTAACGGGCCGTATATGGCCCGCGGGCCGAGGTTGAAAAACTTGTACACACACGATCCGGCGGGGCGAGCGTTCGAATCCCGTTTCGGCGAAACCTCCGTTCGGCCGAATGAACGTTCGGTGGAACGTCCATTCGGCGACCTGCCCGTCTGTCAAACGTCCGTCGGCGAAACGTCTTTAGGCGAATCATCCGAGTACCGATGATGTCGCTCACACTGGTACTCAGTGCGCTCAGGGAGGTTGTCTTTCTGCTCAGACCAACAAAAAATTAGAGGGAACTTTGGTTCGGAGCTGAATGAACCAATCACGGTGAGGTATACGGCTCTGGAGGGCGGGACATCGGCCGGGCTGTCCAGTGCCTCGCTCACTCACTCATTCATTCCTCCAATCAGCTGGGCGGAGGAGAAGCCGTGAGGCCGATCACTCCGCTCGGCGCGCACACTCCTCCGCTGCTCTCAGCATAGAACTGAATGAGGCGCTATGATCCGTGATCCAGCCTGTGTCAGTGTCTGTAGCCATCTCCGCGATTGAAACGGAGAGCGAAAGTGCACATGCGCACATGCTCATTCCAAGTGGAAAAACATATTACAGAGCCCCAGAGATGTCTCTTTCAAAGCCTGCCGTGAAGAGAAAGGTCGGTGATGAGCACAGACAGTTTCAAGAAAAGTGGGGAGTGCAATATTTCTTTGTTGAGCACAGGGGCACCCCGACGTGTCTCATTTTCACTGAAAAAGTTGCGGTGCACAAGGAATACAATTTGAAACGTAATTGTACTACGAGACATGCTGAGGAGTACGAAAAATACCAGGGAGATGAGAGAGCCAACCAGGTTGCCAGTCTTAAAACACGTCTTCTGAGGCAACAGGATCTCTTCAAGAAGGCTACCAAAGACAGTAATGCAGCAGTCAAAGCTAGCTACGCCGTTTGTGAGTTGATTGATCCTGTGCTAAGTGATCCCAAATGGCTCATGGACTTGGCTTTTCTTGTTGATATCACACATGAGCTTAATGTACTGAACAAGAAGCTACAAGGCCAGGGGCAACTTGTCAGTGCTGCCTATGACAACGTGAGAGCATTCTGCACTAAACTTGTGTTATGGAAAGCCCAGCTCTCTCAGACAAACCTTTGCCATTTCCCAGCATGCAAGGCTCTCGTGGATGCAGGCACACCATTCAGTGGTGAGAAGTATGTTGAGGCCATTTTGAAGCTACAGGAGGAATTTGATCACAGATTTGCAGACTTCAAGACACACAAAGCCACATTTCAAATTTTTGCGGACCCCTTCTCCTTTGATGTGCAAGATGCCCCTCCTGAGCTTCAAATGGAGCTCATTGACCTGCAGTGCAACTCTGCACTCAAAGCCAAGTTCAGGGAGGTGAGTGGAGAAGCAGACAAGCTTGGGCAATTTTTGAGAGAGTTGACCCCCAGCTTCCCTGAACTTTCCCGAAGGTTCAAGCGGACCATGTGCCTTTTTGGGAGCACATACTTGTGTGAGAAGCTCTTCTCCACCTTGAACTTCAATAAGTCCAAGTACAGGTCCAGACTTACTGATGAGCATCTTCAAGCTCTACTGAGGGTCTCCACTGCTTCCTCCCTCAAGCCAAATGTGACTATGTGAGAAGAAGCGCTGCCAGGTCTCTAGCAGCAAGGAGTAGGCAAGAGAAGCCGTGTTCAGAATATTTCATGTTCAATGTTCCATTCAAGTTCAGAAAGTTAAAGGTTAAAGAGCTGTTAATACAGACATTTGAAACGGAATAAAAATAATTCATTTTCTCTACTTAGCCAGCCAGTGTATATCTACTGTATGCTCATTAGTATTATTTGGTTTTGTATTACTGATTGATTTATTTTTTATTCATCTTTAAGTTAATTTATTTAATTCATTATTTTTTGTTAAAAAATAAAGATATTTGATAACGTTGGAATGTTTTATCAGTGCTTTTCTTGTGGAAATCCTGATGCGGCCCAGTCTCACCCAGACTCGGCCTTTAGCGGCCCCCAGGTAAATTGAGTTCGAGACCCCTGGTATATGGAGTTATTCAATCACCCTCTCAATATCAGAAGGAAAGTGGATAGAGATTTGAATGCTGTATATACTGTGTATGCTGAGTGATTGAATAACTCGATGTCCTCTCGGACTCCTGCAAGCTATTTTTGCCCACTTTCTGAGAATAGCAATGTGTCTTCAACCACACTAAGGCCACGTTCACGCTGCAATCATTTCCAATTTATTTGCCTATAAGCGATACATAGCATATTTTTTTCATGCAGTGTGAACAGTTCGTTAACATATTGTTTTCCTGGGCTCAATAATATTTTCATAATAATCTGATGCCTATCTGACACCTCAAACGCATATGAATGCGACCTACATAGGTCATCAACGGATGAAAATATGTCCCCACGGTTCAAAAATAGATAACATACGCCAATGAGCAATGGCAGGCGAATATGTAAAAAATAGCGTTTCCTTCATGATCCTGTAGGTCAGGGGTAGGGAACCTATGGCTCGGGAGCCACATGTGGCTCTTTTGATGGGTGCATCTGGGTCTTTGCTAACCTGTGAGCTAAAATATGGAAATCGCTGGTGACAGAACTGAGATATTACATCTAGAACTGCTTTAATCTTCATTTTTTTGGAGTAGACTCTTCTGGAATACATCCTCTCATTGATTAGCAACAGTATAAGAATCTTTTAAAAAATATTCATTTTTTTTTCCACTTTAAAAGTGGTGAAATTACAAAAAAAATGAAAAGGCACTCGTTTACATGTATGTATTTTGACTTTTAAATTTGTAGTATGGCTCATAAGGAATAACATTAGAAAATATGAATTGTTTGTGGCTCTCTTCGTCAAAAAGGTTCCCGACCCCTGCTGTAGGTGAAGCTATCAGGTAAAAAAAAAAATGTTGGTTCCATTAGCAAAAAAAAAAAAATCCTCAAAGTTGTCACAAAGGCTGTGGCTTGAATCTAACAATGAGCTGTTCTGTCTATCCTCTTACAGCCAGATTTACCAGAGGGAAGACACACTGGTGGGCTATGGTAAGTACAGTCACGGACCTGAGAAGTATGGGATATACCTAGTAAGGTGTTCAGTTTAATGGCTAATCGTACGAGGCCTTAGAGGTTTTATTGCTTCGCGCCAATATTGTCCTAATGTCAACAGAGAATGCAATAAAACAAACTTTCATTTGCTGCTAATTCAAAGGTCAGTCATTTGTTTATGAATACATTTCATTCTTTAGTTCATTTTAAAGTACAATAACTGAATATCACATGGGGTTTTAAAAATCATCTGATTCGGCATACACAACACGCGCTCAATCACAGGGAGACCTTTTTTTTTTAAACAAACTTTCTAGTGTTTATATCATACAGTAGGGAAAGTTACAAATCAGCAAAACTTTACATGTGTTTTCTAAGTAGATTAGTCAATTATTCTTACTGGATGATGAAGCATATTGGTCATATAAAAATAGTCAGTTGCTCCATGCAGGGGGAAACACCACTCCGGGACAGATGAACAAGGGAACGAGGGATCGGCTATCCAGGAGAAATGTTATGCCCCTCGCTTTCTGCAGACCCCTCAAGACCTCACTGTGGAGGAGGGACGCTTCTGTAGAATTGATTTCAAGGTGAGGCATGTAAAACGCTTTTTTTGTACTTCATTAACAAAAAGTGGAGTGGTTTTTTTGTTGTTGATGTATTTTTCGAACCATAAGTCGCACTAGCCAAAAGAGACACAAAGTGATGAAAACATATGAGCCCCACTGGAGTATAAGTCGCATTTTGGGGGGGGACGTTTATTTGATAAAATCCAAAACAAGGACCAGACATGTCATCCTTAAACACATTTAAAAAAAATAATAAAAACATGAATGGAGGCTCAATGTAATTTCTTACAAAAATGTTTTTAAAAATATATATTTTTTGGGGGGGGGAAGCCCTTCTCAATTGTTTCTATAAGCTGCAGGCGATTCTACGGCTTTGCCGTGGTGACCCCTAACGTGACAAGCCAAAAGTACACCCAACTGCCAAATTATCAAAACAGGCTCAGAGCCCCCTTTTAGTGTTCAGTGTAAAAATAATGTGAAATGATATAATTTCGCACATAATTCGCACTGGAGAATAAGTAACCACGCCCCCAAACAAACAAAAGAATTGCGATTTTTAGTCCCGAAAATACGGTTGATCTGATCTACAGATGTGTTCTTGATTCATGTTCAGGTTGGAGGCCTCCCAACTCCAGATATCTGCTGGCACTTGGATGGTAAAGCTATACGTCCAGATGACTACCATAAGATGCTCGTGTGCGAGAAAGGGCTTCACTCATTCATCATCGAGATTGTCACCGCCCACCATGCTGGTGTGTACGAGTGCGTGGCAAAGAATCGTGCGGGGGAAGCCAGATTTACCTTGAGGCTTGATGTCATAGGTAAACTGATGAAATACGTGGTCATGATTTAAATATACTGTGCTCCAAGATTAACTTGGGATTTAGGATTGTAGTGATAATGTCTTGTTTTCCTACATTGTAGCCCAAGAAGCTCTCCGTCCTCCGTGCTTTATTCAAAAGATGTCAAACTTTCGAGCTCTGGAAGGTGACACGGTGAGGTTAGAATGCAAAATTGATGCGTCTCCTCCTCCGCAACTCTTCTGGAAGAAAGATAAGGAGATGTTACGCATTGATCCGGCCAGAATGAGGTGAGCACAGTGGGTATGTTGTCATCTCTTAGTATTCCAACATTTGTGATGATCTCTGCTATAATGGGTCAACTATGAATGCAGTTTGTACCAGGACGGCTCGGGCAGGCAGTGTTTGCTGATAGAGAGGGTGGCCGTGTCCGATGCGGGGTGGTACACGCTCTCCGCTATCAATGAAGCAGGCATGTCCACATGCAACGCCAGACTGGATATCAGCTGTAAGTTCTTTCCTCTCTCAGCTCTCCATTGTTGTTACCTTGGGAGCAATACAAATCATACAGCAGATGGGGGATTTCCTGCACTTAACACCACCATGAACTCAATTCTCAAGCCTGAACGGAATCAAAGAAATGCGGCATTGCGCCATCGAAAGGAAATCTGACGAGGTCGTGAGCACTAAATGCTGCACGTGGATCTTGAGGATGAAGGTTGGGTTTGTCCACAGGAGCAAAGTACAAAGAAGCTATTAGGTTACATGTAACTCCCAAACCATCTGTTGTGTGCTTGTTTTCAATGAAAGTGACCTGCCTTCTGCTGTGTGTTAACTTAAATGTAGTCAAATAATTTTAGGTCATGTGCTTTATTTGATCAGTACACCATTTATTATAAAAATAAATCTTTTTAGGTGAGGACCAGTATTGTGTTCCTCCATGTAAGTAACAGTTGAGGCAATGTGGAGACCAAAAGTTATTTTCAGGCACCTGGCATGAAGGGAATGTTGACTCGGTGTCGGTCCTCCAGTGAGATCTGTCATTGCACTCAGTTTTGTTCTTTAAATCACATTTTCATGCGGCAAATCATACAAAGGTTGAGACAATTTCCATTAATTTTTTTTCTGTCTTCTTCCCCTGGCAGGCCGAGCGGTTCCGCCATTGAAAACGGCACCTCCTGGTTCCAAGGCGTTGAAATTGCTGTCATCTCTGAGCCACGTGCCTGGCCGGACAGCAGAGCCCCCCACCAAACACTCCGCCCCCCTCTATGAGAGTGAAGAGCTGTAGATCCTTTGAGAAACACACACACACACACACACACCTCAGAACTGTCAAAGCGCTTACACAGTGTATTAGAATTTTGTGTTTGGATGACACTGCGGTGGTCCCTCAAGTTAATCTTCAGCCTTGTGTTGTTGTTCATGTGTTCCTGCGTTAACTTTTTCAAGCTGCAGAGCTCATGTTGCATACAAACCAGTAAGCCTCGCAATCCATCATGGCGTCTCTCCGCAAAATGGTGCGTCGAGGTCACTTACTGTAAGTTTATTAATAGTTGCGGAGTAACAGTCGGCTGCCGTGACACTTTTGTGGTGGAGGTCAAACACAACGGTTTACCGCAAAGTAGTTGCACATCTAGTAGTATATTACCCTTAAAAGACACCCGTTGGTTAGAATGTGAACATTGGCCTTACTCATCACAGTCCTGACAATTTGATATCTATGGAATACAATAGCCCTACTGTACCGTATTGCACTTTAGTCATCCGAATACTCTCCTTTCCTCGAATCACTATGATGGAAATTATATACTTTCAATTTTATTGTGTGACTGAACCTCCATGTGTCACTAAACACTGCGAATCATCAGTTTTTAAAGTGAATTGCTTATACTATGTATGTGTGTATGTGAAGGAAGATATTTATTTGATTATTGATCTATGCTATATGCCTCTCAAAGCCCTGCAAATGTTCAATTTTGGCTTCATAAAGGTTAATTTCCTTGGGCAGGCAAAGTACACCCGCAGTCATTAGTTTTGAGAATTTTTACCATTTAGTGCAATGATAGTTTCAAAAAATTTACCCGGGGGGTGTTATATATGTGGACTGCACTCAGTGATAATCATCAATATTACTTTACGAAATGTCACAAGCCTAACATTGTGGTTTATCCAAGTAGTAGATTGAGGAGTGGCTGCAGGAGGGGAGTGTTTTATCTCGAAACACTACATTTTTTTGTTTGTCAATTGAGTGGATGAATAAAGTCAACATTAACTAGGCTTTGCCTCCTGCATCAACTGTACCTTATGATGTTTTGACAGTTAAAATCTGAGTCATATTTGTCTGTCTATCTTTTGAAATCCATTATTTTATAATTGAGCATGCCCAATAATCTCAAAGTAGGTACCTTGTTTTGAACAACTGATCATTTTTCATCCTTTTTTTTTTCTTTTTAGACATGACTAATACGGACATAGTATAGTAAGGCTTTTTTGTAAAAAACTACATAGTATAGTAAGGCTTTTTTCTTAAAAAACAACATAGTATAGTAAGGCTTTTTTTCATTAAAAAAACTACATAGTATAGTAAGGCTTTTTTTCTTAAAAAACGACATATTATAGTAAGGCTTTTTTTCTTTTGAAAAATGACATAGTATAGTAAGGCTTTTTTCTTAAAAAATGACATAGTATAGTAAGGCTTTTTTCTTAAAAAAGACGACATAGTATAGTAAGGCTTTTTTTCTTTTAAAAAACGACATAGTATAGTAAGGCTTTTTTCTTTTAAAAAACAACATAGTATATTAAGGCTTTTTTTCTTAAAAATGACATAGTATAGTAGGCTTTTTTTGTAAAAAACTACATAGTATAGTAAGGCTTTTTTCATAAAAAACGACATAGTATAGTAAGGCTTTTTTTCTTAAAAATGACATAGTATAGTAGGCTTTTTTTGCAAAAAACTACATAGTATAGTAAGGCTTTTTCGTAAAAAACGACATAGTATAGTAAGGCTTTTTTTCTTTTAAAAAAACGACATAGTATAGGAAGGCTTTTTTTCTTAAACGACATAGTATAGTAAGGCTTTTTTTCTTTTAAAAAACGACATAGTATAGTAAGGCTTTTTTCTTTTAAAAAACGACAAAGTATAGTAAGGCTTTTTTTCTTAAAAAACAACATATTATAGTAAGGCTTTTTATCTTTTAAAAAATGACATAGTATAGTAAGGCTTTTTTCTTCAAAAATGACATAGTATAGTAAGGCTTTTTTCTTAAAAAACGACATAGTATAGTAAGGCTTTTTTTCTTAAAAATGACATAGTATAGTAGGCTTTTTTTGTAAAAAATTACATAGTATAGTAAGGCTTTTTTCGTAAAAAACGACATAGTATAGTAAGGCTTTTTTTCTTAAAAATGACATAGTATAGTAGGCTTTTTTTGTAAAAAACTACATAGTATAGTAAGGCTTTTTTCGTAAAAACGACAGTATAGTAAGGCTTTTTTCTTTTAAAAAACGACATAGTATAGTAAGGCTTTTTTTCTTAAAAAACGACATAGTAAGGCTTTTTTTCTTTTGAAAAATGACATAGTATAGTAAGGCTTTTTTCTTAAAAAATGACAGTATAGTAAGGCTTTTTTCTTAAAAAAGACGACATAGTATAGTAAGGCTTTTTTTCTTAAAAAAAACGACATAGTATAGGAAGGCTTTTTTCTTAAAAAAACGACATAGTATAGTAAGGCTTTTTTCTTTTAAAAAAACCAACATAGTATATATATAGTAAGGCTTTTTTCTTTTAAAAAACCCCGACATAATATATATAGTAAGGCTTTTTTTCTTAAAAAACGACCATGTATAGTAAGGCTTTTTTCTTTAAAAAAAACGACATAGTATAGTAAGGCTTTTTTTCTTTAAAAAAAACTACATAGTATAGTAAGGCTTTTTTCGTAAAAAACAACATAGTATAGTAAGGCTTTTTATTTTAAAAAAAACGACATAGTATAGTAAGGCTTTTTTTCTTAAAAAACGACAGTATAGTAAGGCTTTTTTTGTAAAAAGAAACTACATAGTATAGTAAGGCTTTTTTCGTAAAAAACGACATAGTATAGTAAGGCTTTTTTTCTTAAAAATGACATAGTATAGTAGGCTTTTTTTGTAAAAAACTACATAGTATAGTAAGGCTTTTTTCGTAAAAAACGAC
This sequence comes from Stigmatopora argus, assembly GCF_051989625.1. Classification (NCBI taxonomy): domain Eukaryota; kingdom Metazoa; phylum Chordata; class Actinopteri; order Syngnathiformes; family Syngnathidae; genus Stigmatopora; species Stigmatopora argus. The sequence continues at coordinate 16,782,463 of NC_135395.1, forward strand.
ATAGTATAGTAAGGCTTTTTTTCTTTAAAAAAACGACATAGTATAGTAAGGCTTTTTTTCTTTAAAAAAACGACATAGTATAGAAAGGCTATTTTAAAATAAAAAAACGACCATGTATAGTAAGGCTTTTTTCTTTTAAAAAACGACCATGTATAGTAAGGCTTTCTTTCATAAAAAAAACGACACAGTATAGTAAGGCTTTTTTTCTTAAAAAACGACATAGTATAGTAAGGCTTTTTTCTTTAAAAAATGACATAGTATAGTAAGGCTTTTTTCTTTAAAAAAAAACGACAATTTATAGTAAGGCTTTTTTTCATAAAAAAACGACACAGTATAGTAAGGCTTTTTTCTTAAAAAACGACCATGTATAGTAAGGCTTTTTTCTTAAAAAACGACATAGTACAGTAAGGCTTTTTTTCTTAAAAAAACAACATAGTACAGTAAGGCTATTTTTCTTTAAAAAAACGACATAGTATAGTAAGGCTTTTTTCTTTAAAAAAAACCAATATAGTATATATAGTAAGGCTTTTTTTCTTTTAAAAAACCCCGACATAATATATATAGTAAGGCTTTTTTCTTAAAAAACGACCATGTATAGTAAGGCTTTTTTCTTTAAAAAAAACGACATAGTATAGTGAGGCTTTTTTTCTTTAAAAAAAACTACATAGTATAGTAAGGCTTTTTTCGTAAAAAACAACATAGTATAGTAAGGCTTTTTTTCTTTTAAAAAAACGACATAGTATAGTAAGGCTTTTTTTCTTAAAAAACGACATAGTATAGTAAGGCTTTTTTTCGTGAAAAAAAAACTACATAGTATAGTAAGGCTTTTTTCGTAAAAAACAACATAGTATAGTAAGGCTTTTTTTCTTTAAAAAAATGACATCGTATAGTAAGGCTTTTTTTCTTTAAAAAACGACATAGTATAGTAAGGTTTTTTTTTTACCTGCAAGCCATTGCATACAATTTGTAATAAAAACTCCCATCTGTGAATTCCCTTTGCACATAATTTGTAAGTTTGTATTTGTAATTTTTTTACAGAATTTGTAAGTTTTACTGCTAGAATTTTTAAGTTTTACTGTTTCAATAAAAACATCATCTGTGAATTGGATATTTTGATGTTTGATAAAAATGACCATCTAATCTAAAGTATTTCAAAATTGCAAGTTCTCCCAGAGAGAATGAAGGTTCATTGGACGCCTATGACAGTCAATGGCAGCAGCCGATGTGTTAAATGAGTGCTCTTATTGATATTTTGATATTAGATATTTAGATCGTTTCAACAGTACTTAGATTGTTTCAACAGTATTTAGAGTCTAAATACTGTTGAAACGATCTAAATACTGTCTAACTAAAAGTATACTAATACTTTTATTTGTTTGATAAAAATGACCATCTAATCTAAAGTATTTCAATCAACATTGCAAGTTCTCCAGAGAGAATGAAGGTTCATTGGACTGCTTCAATAAAAACACCATCTGCTATTTAATAAATTGACAGTAGATGGCAGTAGCCGATCAGGCGAGTAAAATGTGGCTATATTCCTAAATAATATTTCAATTGTATGAGGTTATTATTGATGCTTTTTTATATGTGTCGCATAATACACATTAGTATTATGAAAACAATGTACTTTTATGTGTCTTTTTTTGATACGTATTACCCATGTCATAGTTCAAAGGTCGGCTCCACCCTTCAAAATGGCGGATGAGCCAGCTGCCAGTCCTTTGGTAGATTGCAGGCAGCTCAGAAGTGACGATTTACCGAAGAAAGACCTGATAAAGTTCTCACAGGACACGGTACGTTGTCATTTGGGGATTTCGAAGCCCCAGTTCTCATTTGAAGAGTGCTTTATGACGGTAGTAGCATGCTTCGATCGCGTGATGTGGCCCAATGTGGATGCAGACGGTAAAATGTTTGCAAACAAATTGGCTACATTGCGTTACCTACAGCTCTTAATGTTTCATTCCATTGTGTGTTTCAGTTCCTCAACGAACAAGGATTGCTGAGAAACATCAAGAATGGGGCCATAACAGCCAAAAAGGAGCAACTTGTCGACGCCATAATGAACTGTTTGTCAGCAAAGTGAGTCATTTTTTTAAATAGTAGTTTCTATTTACTATATCCGTGTAATCATTAAATATCAGCTTTCGGTATTCACGGCTTTGCTAAATTAGCTTGTTTTTCATTATGATACATTCCAATTTTGAATGAAAACACTAACTGACTTGGCGTTGATTTTTTTTTTTTTTTTAAATAGCAACAACTTGTGTGGATAACTCACACCCACATAAATGCCATCAGTAGAGGTGTAAGGAATAAACAGTACACTTTTATAGAATATAGACATTTCCCTTCACTTTCTTAAAGGAAGACCTCAGGGCTTGGACCTTTTAATTTTTTTTATTTTAAATGCGTTTGAGACATTCAGTCAACAAAAGCGCAGGGGCCATTTTTCACTTGAGTTTAAACATATGATAAAATAACAATTTTCCCTCATTATAGGTCTCCAAACTGGTCCTCGAGGGCTGCTGTGGGTGCAGGTTTTGGCTCCAACAGATCCAACATTAACAGTTTAACCAATTGGGTTTTTCTGCTGAAAAAAGAATCACCTGAATGCAATCCAGTGATTGTACTACTAGGATACCAGATTGGAATGAAAACCTGCACCCTCCGCTGCCCTTTCTGGAATAGTTTGGGGACCACTGGTCAAAATGGTTAAATGAGCAATTCTATAATCATGCTGTGTTTTGTAGAGGTTTAAAGCCACGGACACGGTGGAAGAGGTGACAGCTGTCAAGGCAAAGGTTGTGGACGATGTGGACCCAAGTGTTTCAGGTTATTTATTTTCTTGTAATGTGTACTAAACCTACTTATTGTGTATCTTGCTTCTCTGCAGTGTCCACCCAAGTTTACCAAATCAATGCTGAAGAAAGATGACCAGACAAACTTCCCCAAAAAGGGTGACATTGGTGGATGGCACACTTTTTGACAGCAATATCCCCTCAGGTACTTGTCATTATAGAGCAGGTGTCTCCAACTCTGGTCCTCAGGGTCCCTATCTCCCACCACATGATCAAGATCCTGATTAAGGTGTGATGGAGGACATGGAAAATAAACTGGACTGGGGCCCTCAAGGACTGCAGTTGGAGGTTATTTATTTTCTTGTAATGTGTACTAAACCTACTCATTGTGTATGTTGCTTCTCTTCAGTGTCCACCCAAGTTGACCAGACAAACTTCCCCAAAAAGGGTGACATTGGTGGATGGCACACTTTTTGACAGCAACATCCCCTCAGGTACTTGTCATCATAGAGCAGGTGTCTCCAACTCTGGTCCTCAGGGTCCCTATCCAGTATGCTTTCCATATCTCCCACCACATTTGAATCAAATGATCAAGATGTGATGGAAAATAAACTGGACAGGGGCCCTCAAGGACTGCAGTTGGAGATCCCTCTTATAAAGACTCAGATCATTTTTAAGTCTCCCTGTTTCTGCAGTGGATGTCTAATATTTATATATTTTTTCCTCCTAGGGCTTTAATATTGTGCCTTCTTTTGCAGTGGGATGAAGGCTTGCTGACTGAGGAAAAGAGAGCCTTTCTGATGTTGGTAAAACCTAACTTTTAACTTAACTAATCCTGTCCATTTTTTAATGTTGGACTTAGTCTATTGTGTGTTGACCCTCTTTTCTTATTTTCCACAGTGCCAAGAGTCCATGAACAGCAACACAACCTCATCTTTAAATGCTGGATGGCTTGTGGACCAATAAAAGTTCTTGAAATGTACATGTGCATTTTTTTTTGCTAGTTATATGAAGAAAAAAAACAAGTGACTTGACATTTGAAAGTTTTTATTCAAAGGGACATTTGTATGGACAGTCTTCTCCACCTGTAGACAAGATTAAAACACTTGGAGAATTTTCAACTAAATACTTATAAAAAACCATTTTTTAGCCTAAAACACTTAGGCAAAAAAACGTTAGCAATTTAGAATTTTTTTAAACAATTAAAAGACTTAGAAAATTTACAACAGCACTTATAAAAAAAAAACTACACTTAACCAATTTTTTTGAGCCTTTTTTATTTTAAAACACTTAGGATATAAACACCAAAAAAAAGACCATTGAGGGTCTTGGGTCTTTTTTCTCCAAGTGTTTCAACAAAGACAAATGACACTCAAATCTCTTTTATTAAAATTTCTGACTGAAGAAAAGAAGTGAGATCCTCCATACCTTAAGGATCTGGTCACCATGAGCCAGAAAACTCTGGACTTTACCTAAGAGGAGGGAGAGTAAATTTAGTCAATAAAATAGATCTGGATGAATACTTGGATATTCAACAATAAACTCACCTCTCAGAAGACTGCGTTCAGAGATGAGGCATCACTTGGAGACCCTCCAAAGTCTGGACCTGATGTGTGCAAAAGTTAGCATATTTAGACACTGGCGATTCAACAAATATACTTACATTTTTGTTGTTAAATCTAGTTTTACCTTGATTAGAAGACCAAAGATGATGCTAAACGGGGGAAACTTCATTTAACAAAGCTATTTAGGCGTTGCCAAACAACTAATACAGGAAGAGAAATCTTACAGAGTTCAGAGACGCCACATCATGCAAGAGGCATCATCTTCAAGTGGGCAACCTGGGAAGATCACCTGGACATGGACCTGATGTGTGCAAAAAAGAAGCAAAAGTTTGCATATATAGACACTGGAGATTCAACAAATACTTACATTTTTGTTGTTAAATCTAGTTTTACCTTGATAAGACCAAAGATGATGCTAAACGGAGAAAACTTCATTTAACAACGCTATTTAGGAGTTGCCAAACAACTAATACAGGAAGAGAAATCTCAGAGTTCAGAGACGCCGCATCATCTTCAAGTGGGCAACCTGGGAAGATCACCTGGACATGGACCTGGTGTGTGCAAAAAAAGAACCAAAAGTTAGCATATATAGACACTGGAGATTCAACAAATACTTACATTTTTGTTGTTAAATCTAGTTTTACCTTGATGAGAAGACCAAAGATGATGCTAAACGGAGAAAACTTCATTTAACAACGCTATTTAGGAGTTGCCAAACAACTAATACAGGAAGAGAAATCTTAGAGTTCAGAGACACCACATCATGCAAGAGAGGCATCATCTTCAAGTGGGCAACCTGGGAAGATCACCTGGACATGGACCTGATGTGTGCAAAAAAAAAAAGCAAAAGTTGTCATATACAGAGACTGGAGATTCAACAGATGGGATTAGTTTTACCTGTAACCTCAAGGGTTTGAGTGTCCTGGGGCACACGGGAAGAGCTGCATCTTGATTTAACCACGCTATTTGGGAGTTGACAAACAATTATTGCATGAAAGAGAAATCTTACAATAAATGATCAAGCTAAAGAATGAAAATAAGTTAGTGAGTGCTCCGTGCTATTTTCCCTTTTCCAGACAAGGCGATTAAATATACAGACTGAAGTGAACAGCTAGGAAAAAGTTGGCTTAACAACTGTTGATTAAAATGATTTGTTTAGCACTCCCAGTGAAAACTATCAGTACATACATCATTTTGGAGTGAGCCTTTACCTAACAAACTGTCCGTTGATATCTCGGCTTTGTTTGAATCCACTAAGTCTTTCTACACGACTCGAAAATGGAGAAAACAGACTATAGATCTCTTAGTGTTAACATCAAGACGACGCTTGACGTGGTCAAATGGAAAGCGTTGTCGTGACGCTAATGCTAAGATAGCTTGTCACATGTGGCACAGAGCCCAAACTTAAATTGTCGACGGTGCGGTCAACCTGGCATTAAACTTACAGATTTGTTGGCGGTTTTGCTCAATTGATTCCTAAAAAATCTGCCGGTAGCGTGATAAAAATGCACATAGGCCAGTAAATGGCTCGACGCCTTACCTCGTTGCCGTGCTACACGGCCATCAGCATGGACATGGCTGTTGGAGAAGACGAGGCAAAGCGGATGTGCCTAATTTATACAGCTGCCTTGAAGATAGACCACGCCCATATCATGTCATTTTTAACGAAAAAAAGCCTTACTATATACTATATAGTAAGGCTTTTTTTCGTTAAAAATGGGGGTGTCAAACATACGGCCCGCGGGCCGGAACCGGCCCCCAAGGAGGTTCGATCAGGCCCGCAGGATAATTTGAAAGTGGAAAAAATGCATAAAAGACATGGAATTAATATTTTTAATTCGATGCAATTCATGGATTATCCGCTAAGGGGCGCACTCTTTCCATCAGAGTAGAAGACAAGCCGCATCACTGTGACAGACTGAAAACAGCAGCAACTCCATAAATGTTCAGTATGTATTGTATGTGTATGTATGTTTCATGTATGAAGTTTACAGATTTACAGGACAGGCGAATACTTTCTTCATTACACATTTAAAATCACTCTCCTTAGTTTGTAAGGTGCACGCAGGGATTACATTTAGATTTTATATGCGTATGTGTAAGTGGTTTAAAAATTCCTTTCTTTAAAAGTCTCATTTAATCTTAAAGTGCATGACTATATTTTTCAGTACCAATTAAAGTTTTGTGCCTTTGTACAATCAGTGGGATTAGTTGCAATGCATATATGTGAATGATAAAAGTCAATTGCACATTTGTCTAAGGAAATATGAGGTGTTTCATGAAATGTTTTGAAAAAGGATAGTTCATTAAATTTCAATATTTTCCTAATGTTCTTGTGCTTCTTTACACCAAAACAAAGGAAAGACATGATATTTTGGTTATTTATAGCAGAGCATGGTATAATTTTAATGGTCCGGCCCACTTGACATCTCCCTAGGCCGTATGTGGCCCACGATGCGAAATGAGTTTGACACCCCTGCTATACATGGTCATTTTTAAGGAAAAAAGACTTACTATACATTGTGCCTGGTTTTCCGTCTCCTTGTACCCTAAGATCGGCTGGCCACCGATTCAGGATGTCCGCCGCCTCTGGCCTGGAGACAGCTGGGATTGGCTCCAGCATCCCCCGCTACCCTGATGAGGATAAAGCGGTTCAGAAAATGAGATGAGATGAGGCTTACTATACATGGTCAATTGTTTAAAGAAAAAGCCTTACTATACTGTGTCGTTTTTTTAAGAAAAAAAAGCCTTACTATACTATGTCATTTTTTCAGAGAAAAAAAAGCCTTACTATACTATGTCGTAACGACATAGTAAGGCTTTTTTCTTTAAAAAACGACATAGTATAGTAAGGCTTTTTTCGTAAAAAACGACATAGTATAGTAAGGCTTTTTTAAAATAAAAAACGACATAGTATAGTAAGGTTTTTTCATTAAAAAAAAAACATAGTATAGTAAGGCTTTTTTCATTAAAAAAACGATGTAGTATAGTAAGGCTTTTTTTCTTAAAAAACGACAATGTATAACAAGGCTTTATATATATAAAAAAACCACACAGTATAGTAAGACTTTCACGTATGGACGTATATGGACGTATTGACGTTCATCGCTGTCTTTTTACCGGGGAAATGATACTCCGGGCCCGGTTCTGATGTCTAAAAAGCGCCAGTATTTGTATTTAATCAATAATTGCTGTTTTTGGCTGGATTTGACCCCATTTTCGGGCAATGTTTGCCCGTACGCCATTGACGTTCATTACTGTCTGAAAAGCTCCAGTATTTGTATTTAATCATGAAATGTTGCTAGGAAGTGGATTTGACCCCATTTTTGGTGCATTGATTTATTGATTATTTTTTTATGTGTCGCAGCTGTAGCTGCAGTAGAGGTTTTATATTTGTTGTTATGTTTTTAATTTAAAAGAAAGAAAATATAAATACATTCAATATTACCTTGAATGGTGAAATATATTTATTGCAGTGACATAGAAAATAAACTCACCTGGTTGACTTTTTGTTGTGCATCAAAAAGTTAAGAATGACTTTTTTCCCACTTGTTCAAAGATGTTCAGAAGCCAGTAAAAAAACATTGAGAGGAGAAAGGAAATCTGTGTTCGGACTATAATTCAAAACTTTTAAACATGACTGGCGCACGATCCAGTTGAACGAAATATGGAACGTATCCTTTTGCAGTAACTGTCATTATTAATTAGTAACAAAACCTTAAAAATGAACAAATATGTAGTGTTCCAACCAACAAAAGCATGACCAGAAACACAAACGAGACAGTTAAAATCTTTTATCAAAATGCAGACAAATTGTTGTGAATATTTATAATACAAAACATTTCAACCACAATTCTAACGTTTCATTGTCTATAGTTGTCAGTGACTTGATATCAAAAAGGCAGGAAGCCAAAAGTTTTGTCGAATTTCCTTCTAGCGTATCAGATTTCCACATCGCTTTCTTTATCGTTGTCGTGGTCACCGTCGTAAAACTCGTTAGCTGCTTCTGGCCTGTGGAGAAGTGGTGTTTTCATTTTATTCTGACCAGCTGCTCGTCATTATACATATTCCTCGTATAATTAAATGTGTATTCTGACCGCGTGTAGTTTTCCTCGCCTCCTCTCTCATCAGGATCGGGCTCATCGGTGCGTTCGTAGCTCAACATATCCGAGGGCACGTCGTGGATCTGGACGCTGGGCGCGTGATTCAACATCTTCAAGTTTTCGAACACGCTCTGACGGATTTGCTCCAAATACTGCACACGACCACACATTGGGGACAAAGTGGTTATGTGTGTGAGAGGTACTTTAGCTGCGACAGCGGTGCTGGATTTTCACCTGTCGGGAGTTTTGGTTTTCTATTCTGGTGCTGACGTCCGGATGCAGCGTGAAGTCTGGAGCGAAGTACTCAAAATACTCTATGGAGAAAAATTAGAATTTCTTAACATGTACAGTAATACCTCGATTATCGCGCTTAATGGGGGTCGAAAGTTAAAATCCGCGAAGTAGGGTCACGCCTATTAAAAGAAATAAAATAAAAAATACAATTCTTCAGTGCTGAGCCTTAGTAGCAAGAGTTGCATCTGGTTACAAGTTTCAACGTGGATTTTCACATTTTTATTGTTGGAGTTATTTTGGGTATTATTGTGTGTACAACGAAGAAATATCAATCATTATATGTATGTGTGGAATATTAATCATTATATGTATATGTGAAATATTAATCATTAAGGACATTTCCCTCTGCAGCTGGCTCCGAGGACGTTTAATTGTTTTGCCCTGATCCGAGGACTGTTGACTTGACAGCTCACCCAGTCCCTGGATCCGAGGACTGTTGATCTGGATTAAAACCTCGACCCTTTACCCAGTCGCAAGTTCGCAATGAAGATCGGTGAAGAACTCTTAAATTGTTTTGATATGCAATTATTGTTGCACTTGTTTTTTTTTACCTTAATTGTGTTATTCGGTTAGACGCTTATGCAATTGTTTTGAATAAGATAACCTTAATTGTTTTGATTCTAATGCAACTAAATGGACAGGAGAGGATGTCTTTCTTTAGAATAATCTGTGACGAGGACGAGTCAGGATGGATTCTCACTTGCAAGTTAACGCTGGATTATGTGCTTCGATGTCTTCCCTTTATTAAAGTATAACGATTAATGAACCTATCATTTATGGACTTACATTTTTTTTTTAAATAAGATGCCTCTTGGTGTAGAGGGTCACTCGCCTGACTTCGTTGCGGGCTCGATTCCCGCAGGCGAACTCATGATAGTGAGTGTGGATGGTCATTTGTCTCTCTGTGTGCCCTACGACTGACTGGCGACCAGTCTAGTTTGTAGTCTGCCTTTCGCTCAAAGACAGCTGGGTTAGGCTCCAGCAACCCCCGCAACCCTTTTGAGGATGGGCAGTATGGAAGATCAATGAATGAATAAAAAAATTAAAACAAATTTCCCCAGAAAAAAATCCACGATGTGGTGAAGCAGCGATAACCGAAGCGCGAAGTAGCGAGGTGTCTCTGTACAGTATTGTGCATTTATTGTGTCACAATTGATGATTTAAATGTATCTTCACTAGATGGCGTCAAAGTCAGAAACATAAGCTCACCAGACCATAGGGAAGATGCTGTAACTCACCACTGTAAGGCAGTTCATCACTGATAGACTCGTCCAATAATAGAGACGTCTCAAATGTCCTAGGATGTAATCAAGTGAATTTGGATGGTATTTGTGTGTCATTCAACATTTTGCAATCACTGTGAAGCAAACTCACCAGCACCGAGCAACGTTCCTAACAGTATATCCGCCCCCGCCCAGGACCAACAGAGGAATCTTAAAACTCTTCACAAACTCCACACACTCGCTGCAGGGTGGAACAAAATACGTCAAGGAACACACAAAAAAACACCAAGAGACATGTGCGGTGGACAACTTTGACACGACGCACCCGTGTCCTCGTATGCTGAGGTTAAAGCAGCCCAACCTGTCACAGCCCAGAGAATCTGCTCCACACTGACATAAATAAAAGGGGCAAATGTAAGGTCATCCAAAACATTTTTTTTCACAAAATAAAAATCAAAGTTTAAGATTTTAAATACAATTTAGGAGATGCTAGTAAGTATTTGGCTTACCTGTAAAACAATGCATGTAGGCTGGTAAAAATCCACCACCTGCTTAATAACTGGCTGGAAAAGCTGCCTGTAACCTGACACACACAAACACAGAACGTAAATGTGAAACAAGACTGATTTTTTTGAATGGTGGGGGACGACGTGGTTAAACTCACTCTGGTCGTCAATGCCATCTCTGAGAGGAACATTAAGGCAGTAGTAGCGGCCACTCTCTGCCCCGACCTCATACATGTCACCTTCAACAACACATACGCTATTATAGAAATTACGACAACGTCTAAAAAGCTTTTTTATACCCTAATACCTGGCTTTTAAATATTTATCCTTATATAACATTACATACCTGTCAACTCATACATTTTCCTCGTATTATATACGTTTTTTGATCATTTCAAATTGTGTATGCCGTAAAACAACTTTTGTACATGATTTTTTTTAAAGTAACTTTTTAGGAAAAAGAAGCGATCTCGTTTTAACCATTTTGGCTCTAATCCGGGTCATTTCGGTCACTGGTAGCAGACGAAAATTGTCATACTTTAAGCATGATATGCGCATATGCATTCCCCTTTCACCTGTCCACCTTTTCACTAGGTAAATATAGTGGCCCTCAGAAAGCAATGGACCCAGACGGTCAAGCTGCCAGCATCGTACAGTGACATCTACAGAATCTTGAATTTAGTGCATAATGATTGGGCACCCCGTCCACTTTGGAGATAATTTTAGACTTTTAAGTGCGCCTATGTGAGTAAATATGTGCCACGGTGCATTTGTATGTTTTTATTGCTTAATAAAGGGAATTGAAATCATTCATAACGTGAGCAATTGGCCGAGATTGAACAGGTATGATATTAAGATGATGAATTTTGATTTTTTTTTTTTTAAGTGAAAAGGAAGATCAAAATGAAACATTTGTGTTTTGGTGTGGCCCGGTGGAGATTGGTTAGCACGTGGACCCTACAGTTCAATCCCAGGTTAAGACCTTGCTTTGTGGAGTTTGCATGTGTGAGTTTGATCCGGGTACTACAGTTTCCTCTCACATCCCAAAAACATGCAGGGTAGGCTAGTTCAACACTCTAAATTGCCCCGAGCTTTGAGTGTGAGTGTGAATGGTTGTCAAAATCCCTGTGCCCTGGCATTGGCTGGGCACCGATTCAGGGTGTCCCCCGCCTGGTGCCCATAGCTGTCTGGGAAAGGCTCCGGAACCCCTGAACCTCTTGTGAGGATGAGCGGTACAGAAAATGAATGAACATTAAGATGTTTATTATAAGCACAAGCATACAGCTTGTCTTATTCTCTTGTCCTATTCCTCTAGTGCGTTTCTCTTCTAAGGTGTCTACGGTCATCACCCCCAGAGAATAATAAGTTGCATTGACTCATTCCAGGGACGCTGAAAGGAGCACTCACCTTTCATTCATTCATCTTCCGTACCGCACATCCTCGTAAAGGTTGCTGGAGCCTATCCCAGTTGACTAGGGGCGAAGGCAGACTACACCCTAGACCGGTCGCCAGTCAGCCGTAGGGTACACAGAGACAGACGACCATTCGCACGCACAATCATACCACCACCAGCTGGAGTCGAGCCCATCTCTGCACACACCGAAGTTGGACGACTGAACCACTACACCATCAGTCGGCTAGCAGCACTCACCTGTACCAGGGAAAAAATAATTGCCATATTTGTGGAACGACACAGTCATGACACGATCGGTGAGATAAAAGGCTTCTTGCACACCATCACCGTGGTGAATGTCGATGTCAATGTACAGGACCCTTGGATGGTATCTATAACACACACACACACACACGTGTGTTACACATGACTGTTTTAAGCATTAAAGGACATCACATTGTCTACAATCTTACTTGAGAAGCTCTAGTATACTGATGACTATGTCATTGACGTAACAAAATCCCGATGCCTGTAACCACAACACAAATAAAATTATGTATTTAGCCAAAGCAAAATATATAAGAAACTAATTAAAAAACAATGATCTTTTTACAGCCAGAATGATTGTGTATTCTGACCTCAAACTTTTTGGCATGGTGTAAACCTCCGGCCCAGTTGATAGCTATGTCACAGATCTGAAAGACAATATAAGAACACTATCAATAAATACAACAACTTTAATCTACAGGGGAAAAAAATGATAATTTACTAAAACAGTCAAAGCCGAAATTCTCGACTGCATTACGTTTGTAAAAAGACAACACAACAAAACATAAATAATAATACGAGTCATAAATAAAATGTGGAATAAAGTACAAAAGGAATTTAAACGGTCCATTGAAAGGTAGAAAAAAAAATTTAAAGAATTTTCCTGGGTAAATATAACTATGAAAATATTTTTTTCAGTGATGCTAAAGAATGTTAAGTTGCTATTTTTTATGTTAAAAAAATGTTAATATGTGCTTGTTGTTACCTTGTGATTGAGTTGAGTGGCACCCTGCAAAGAGGCTCCAGTATATCTGGAGCAGAACTCAAAAAGACCAGGAAAGACGGGACTGAAACACACAAAAGAAAATTGTTTCTAAATGAAAATTAGATGTGACTACTACTAACAAAGTTCCTATGAGAAAGGCACAAAAGTCATCAGAGATAAGCTGCAGCTCAGCAGCAAATTAGTAACGAAAACACCATCTATCGCATGTTGTTAACCACTTATATGAGCAATATCCTGTTTTTGGTGTTTTTTCAGAGGGTTGGAACAGAATTAACGCCCCCCCCCCCTCCTCCCCCTTCGAAATGCGTCAAATTTTACTTCTATTAAACACATTTTATAACTATTAAACAACTAGTTATGTGTTACTTTGTTAATAGATGGCGAATTAGAAGAAATAAAACATTTTTTCCCATCCAATATCCTGTTTTTGGTGTTTTTTCAGAGGGTTGGAACAAATTAATTTGTTTTTAGTTCATTTCAATGGGAAACGTCCGCTCGAGTTACGAAAAGCTCGACATACGATCTACGTCCCGGAACGGATTAAGATCGTATGTTGAGGTACCACTGTACTTGTATAATGACAATAAAGGCAATGCATTCAATGATAAGAAGTGCTATAGTAAATGAATAAACATATTTGAATGGTGTGCTCACCAGTCATCTCCGACATTGAAGGTGTTGAGACTCTTGGTAAAGCCCTGCATGTTGTTAGGGCTGACCTTTTGCAGAAAGTCAATGTAATCTTCAGAATGGAAGCGACACATGTCATGCTGGGACGCTTTGTATGGTTTAAACACCTGCAAAAATGTGGGATCCAGTCCAAAATTAGATTTTCTAATATTAGGAATTTAGACTAAAGCTAATTATAGAGTGCCTCCTAAATGCATCTCTATAAATGTGTCGGCTTACCATCATTTTCTTGTAAAGGCCATAATGCAGCACCAAGCTGTGAGTCAGGGACAATCGGTGAGGCTTCATAGGATGACCAGCACCTTATTTCAGAGAAGGCATTCAAGTTTTAATTCAATTGTGTATATTTTAAGACTACTTATGGTCCAATCAAACTACAAGTTAGGGACATGGTGCAACATTTGAATTGAGATTCAATTCACTGATCGTTAATGGAAATAGACGTTGATTGTACTGCTTCAACAGCGCAGGCTGCCAAAACAAACAAACAAAAAACAAAAGTCCGGCTTCAGATATTAAATATATCGGTGACTAAGCATTCGAAAGAAGTTATCAAACACACACGGATGCTAGAAATCAATGCAAATATCAGCATCCGTTGCCATGTTGCAGGCCCACTCCCCGACACAAATTATTGTTACTCACCGTAATGAAAGTTACCCACGTCAGGGTCATAAAAATACGAAGTTCTGTTTGTCATTCTGATAAATGTGTTTTTCTCCCTTGAATTGTTGCTGCCGGAAATGCTACAAATACCTCATTTTACCTTTTAGCTAGCAGAGGGAGTCGCCATAGTAAACAAAAAAAGAGTGTACGTCATAGGAAAGCGACAGCTACAACACAGAAGGGGGGGGGTTGGAGCGTGGAAGGAACATTCAAAACAACCAAAATAACAAAAGCACAAGAGAGATCCCACTTTAAAGGGAGAATTTTGACTTGGAATTTGTGAGAATTAAACCAGAATTCTTTAATGTAGAGATTCTGACTTTTTAGTGTTAAGTCTGAGAATTGAATTTAATTGAATGCCTTTGTTATTATACAATAATAATGAGATTTCAAGCTTCACCATAAAGTGCACAAAATAATCAATAAATAAGTAACATAATAAGCAGTCAACATAAATAAGTAGTCAACATAATAAATAGTCAACATAATAAGTAGTCAACATAATAAGCAGCCAACATGACTAAGTAGTCAACATAATAAGTAGTCAACATGAATAAGTGATCATATAAATAAGTTGTCAGGTACAAAAAGTGACTGAAGTGGTTAGCAGCCTATGGAGTTTTAGTGCAAGTACAAGATAAGAAATTAGTCTAGATTAGGTTCTCCTAGGTGGTCTTGAGAAGAAACTGTCCTTCAGTCTGTTTGTTTTGGCTGTTATGGTCCTGTACCGCCTGCCAGAAGGCAGCAGGTTGAAGAGGTGGAAGCTGGGATGTTTATTGCCTTTGATGATGCCCTTTGCCCTACCTAGGCACAGGGATTTGTAGAATTCTAACTCAATGAACTCAAATGTGATCTTCTGACATTGGGGCTCTATTTTCATGTGCAGTGTAAATTTACACTATTCTTTACTTGCTGTGCCTAGCCGGTAGATGTTTAGACCATTTTATGCAACTTTGTGGGTGTGCACAGCTTTCCATTTACTTATATGTGAGTACACAGTGTAATAAAGCAAAAAGTAAATAAAATACTACCCATAATATCAGGTACAAAGAAAATTACCAAGTGGTAAAATAAGAATTGTAAACCAGATCCTTGTACTTGACATTTACATAAATATTTTGACTTTGAAAAAAAGCACCACTCATGGGTTGTGGGATTATAAAAGGATTAGTTGCATAAATCACTTGCATATGACGGTATGGGGGCACGGTGAAAAGTGGTTAACACGTCCACCTCACCAGTCCTAGGGTGGTTCTTTACAATTTTACTAAATAGTAAAAGGAGTTCCACTATAAGAGGCAGAGAAAGTTGACAATAAATGACACTTTGATTGTTATGCAAACATCAACTCAAGGGTGTCGAAGATTAGGTCTATTTCTTATAGAGTTTAAGATGCAGCCTACCAACAATCTCTAGTACAAATACAAAGTATCTTAAGGTGGCAAAGTAGGGTTTCGTGCTCGGGTGAGGGTTCCAAATTAGAGTGTTAAAGTAGAGATATGATTCAAAGTAGAATTTATAATCACATTTAGGGATTCAAAGTACTATTTAAAATCTGATTCAGGGTTACAAACAAGGCTTTAAAACTAAGCTTTTAAACTCGGGATATCATTCAAAAGTAAGATTTCAACACCAAATTATGATTTCAACTACAAATTAGGTTTCCAAAGTAGGGTTTGCAAGTTGCATTACAGTTTCAAATGGGTGTTTTTTTCAGTGGAGATCATCTATTTCTGTCCAAATTACTTAAATTACATAATATTAAGGCATTGTTTTTTATCAATCTGTTCCAGTTTGTTTCGATTAATAGCAACTGGTTGTCTCCCGTGACAATAGTGGGGGTCAGATAAAATGATTTGCATATAATTCATATCATAATATTACCGATTTTGACAGATCTTGAGCATGTAGATATAGTTAGTGCACAGTGCCCTGACAAGGCACTGTAGTGATATGATAATGCAATTTTCCCGAATGGAAATTTTCACTCAAGGGTCAAAACACAGTCCAGAATGTTCCTCTGGCTTTATTTGGTCAGCATCTCAAGAGCCTCAATCCACCATTGGGTCCTCGTCACCCATGACACATGTTGAATCCCAGCATGTGTTATCACGGGTGCCACAAAGGAAAGATCAATATATAATACATTGGAGAATAAACATCACCACAGGACGTTGTAATACATCCATCCTAATTTGACACCCAGATTTTGTAGTCATGGGCTTGAACGACTGGTGCGCAACAGAGTGTGTAGGGCTGTCCAAAACTGATAATTGTAGTATAGTGGAAGATGGATGCGTCCAGGTGCTGGGCTGTATCAACAGTTAACACCTGACACACAGATTTTCTTTTTTTCCCTTTTTTTTTTCCAAATCCAAGTCAGCTTGCCAACAAAAATAAATTTATCTGCAAAGCTTTTGCATAGTATACTTCGTTCGTAAAATCGTTGCAGCAATATGACATAAGATATGTTATGAAAACAAAACCTATACAACATTGTTGGACAATGCTATTATTTACTGTTTCATCTAGTTGTTTTACAAAAATCCAGAAATTCCAACACACAAAGTATGACCAGAAGGAGTGAGTCACATTTGCCATACACCATACACCACCCCCTTGCCTTGAATCCCATAGTTCAAGTGACAGTTATGTACTCAATTGCATACTATCTTTCTATTCAGAAAATTGGTACCTTTAAGTAGAGAAAGAAACTTAGCAAATCAAAACCATTTGGGGCTTTTTACTGCAACTGTAAAATACATAAACACTGAAAAATACCCTACTATATATTCATCCATGACATTTACATAAAACAACTACAGAAATATGGAGAAGCACAACCAATCTCCTTTAATATTGCAGATTTATTTTCTCATGTGAGCTTATGGCTGTGTTGTCTTCAAGTAGATTGATAAATCAATGCCCCTCCATCCTCCCACATAAGAGCTGATATATCACAAAACATAACTTTTGGTAATGGTTTTGAAAAGTGCCAGCTCAGCAGGCCTGAAAGCCAAACAAATCACAGCAGAGCCAGCAGTTAATGAGCTCCACTCTCTAACTACACTAAGCAAGGCATTGTAAAGCCGGGTAGAAGACAGGAAAACAGAGGTCGAAGTGAGCAAGGGGGGTGAAATGTGATGGAAAACTGCATTTTAGTCTTCAAGACATTTGGTCATATTTGTCGAAAGAGTCATTGTGATTGAACAATAACACAGAGTAAAACTACAGACTTTCACCTAAGGACCCCTAGGGCCGGTTTTTGCTATGGGCAAAGACGCAATCTATTAGGTGGCGCACAAGAGGCTTCCCCAAACATTTTTTTAAAAATGATATTACCAGTTGTCTAGACCAGCGCTCCCCAAACTTTTTCTGAAATGAGATGATACTATATCAAAGAACACCTCATCTCATCTAACCAATGTTAACAGATGTGACAATCGATATGTCAAAAAGTACTAAAAATATTAAACAGCCAAAGGCCTACATACATTCAAAAACTTTATTACACACGCTTTTTTTGCATTAATAACATTATCCTATGAGGGACTCACCTTTTACACTTGACCGTAGGTTCCATTCCCAACGACTTCCACCAGCTCAAAAATACCTGCAGGATCCTTCAAAATTGGATAAAGAAAAAATATATAATATATAACTGACACCTTAGGTGCACATTATACAAACATGCAGAATTGACATCATAGGTGCACATTACTCATTGCCTCCCATTCATGTTCATCTCATCACAATTTCTGAACCGCTTTATCCTCACTAGGGTCGTGGGGGGGTGCTGGAGCCTATCCCAGCTGACTTCGGGCCAGAGCCGGGGGACACCCTGAATTGGTGGCCAACCAAACGAAGGGCACAAGGAGACAAATAACCATTCACGCTCAATGTGGGAGGAAACCGGAGTACCCGGAGAAAGCCCACGCAGGCCCAGGGAGAACATGCAAACTCCACACAGGTAGAACGACCTGGATTTGAATCCAGGTCCCCCACTGTGAGGCCGACGTGCTAACCACTCTTACACCGGGCCGCCCCTGAAAGAACACCTATGTTTTAAAATTTATTTAGGCCTGTATTTAAAAAACATAATATAAATAATATAATATTCTTGCGTTTGTACATTGGGTGTTTGGTATGTGTTGACAAGGGAGGGTTGTCCGCCCAGGACTCAAA
Organism: Stigmatopora argus; assembly: GCF_051989625.1. NCBI lineage: Eukaryota > Metazoa > Chordata > Actinopteri > Syngnathiformes > Syngnathidae > Stigmatopora > Stigmatopora argus. The sequence continues at coordinate 16,800,943 of NC_135395.1, forward strand.
ATTACCCAGGACGGCCTCTAGGTCCCTCATATATAAACCAGTTGAGATAAAATAACATGACTGTACAGTGAACCTCCAGTGATCTTGATCATAATAAACATATGATATTGCTATACACTACAATATCAATACAAAAATATTTGGAGATGAATGATGTGGGATAAAATCTTATGTTTGGGCACACACTGACTCAGAATGCACACATGCAAGAGATAAAAAAAAAAAAAAGCAATTAAGAACACTTTATCAAAACAGGATGTAGAATCTTAGTATTTCAAAGGACCCACCTGTCGTGTTGTCCAAATTGCATAGTATTTTTGCATCCGAGTTAAAGCACGAATCACCTGATTTTGATGATCTACCGATACCAAGTAACGATCGGATATCTTGACAATTCATTTAATAATTTATGACTTTTTTGTTTCTTTTGAAAATATTATTGTCCATCTTGTTGTTTTGTAGTCATCAAAAATAATTTTTCCGTCCAATTCCATGAAAAAAAAGTTACTTTTGACAACTTTTTCCATTTACATCTTATTTTGTTTCTTTGTATCCATTTGATTTAAAAAATATATATATATATATATATATATATATATATATATATATATATATATATATATATATATATATATATACATATATACATATATATATACATATATACATTTTTTTTTTTTTTTTGCTTGATAAAACATAAAACAATGTACTCAGGCCTAATTTTTGAGCATGCAATCGGATTGGGTGCATCTTTAATCATTATACCTTTGGATTATTTTGTTGCTTGTAGCTCATTGAGTGCCACTGATGGCAATAGGCATTATTTTATTTAAACTGAGAAGGTTGGCATTAAATGATCATGTTTCACTGCCATTGACGGTGAGAAACGTCCAATCCATTTTGTAAAATCCAGTCAAACTGGAGTTCATTACAATCCAAAACCCGATCTTTTTTTTTACCCGATTCCAATCTTCTAAAAATGACCTGATCGGGCCCAATTTCCGATCACGTGAACGGATTGGGGACATCCCTGCTGACCTGTATATGGTATTACACAGAAACACAGTTAGCTGGTCATTTGCTGTTTCAAAAGAAATGTATTAAAGTAAAAAAAATGGAGATTAGCTCCAGGTTTCGCATTTGTGAAACCACATTCATGAGTCCTTTTTTTTTGTTCGGCAAAATGAGTTGTCAGAAGTCCAGGTTTTGCATGTGGCTTAAAAACAGGCAGCGTCCATGGACATCATTATAATGAGCTGATGACATTCCTGTGCGTATACAAGACAGGTGTGGACAGACAGTGTTACGTGACGAACAGTTGTCTTCTGTTTAAAAAAAGGCAAAGAATGAAAAACATTTTTTATAAATAAAGTGAACAAGAGCCTGCGTTGTGTAAGTATATCTACGGCATTATATTTTCACCCCCTCCCATGAAGTGCAAACGTTGTGTACAAAAGGCCTATTGAGATACATTTGTTTGGCGCTTGACCCAGGTGAAATTAACAAGTTAACAGCTTAAGTGTTCCCAAATGTTAATGAGTTCAAACGCTATGATTTGGACCCGTAAATGCCAGCTTTGGAGGAAACCATATTTTTGGGTTTTCTGAGAAAATCTAGAAGCAAAAAAACAAGTATTTACCTCTGATTATGCAGTTGCAGAGTAGAAATGTACTCTGGGCATGATTCTACAGAAAAGTTGTCTCGGACTCTCGCAGCATGATGTGATCTCGTTGAATACGATTGCACACTGTAACCACAATCAAAAAATAAGCAAACAACAACAAAAATTAAAAACTGAAAGAACAATTTTAAACTCAGAGTGAATTTAGCCCTTGGTTACAACAGACTTCACTGTCACACAGTTAACAAAAGTCAATGCAAACCCTTTAAATCCTAAATCCCCCATTTCGGTCAAGGAGAAGCGGCAGTAATACAGTCCAAAATCCAGATGTTATATGTTAGTGTACATAAATAATAACTACATTCAAACACAACATACCAAACTCACTCTAAATCACAAATACGTGTCCCATTTCTGCAAAGTCAAATGGATTTTGGAAGCAAGGGAACATAATTTTGTGAGAAACAATGTTGGAGATTGCGATAGTTGGCAAACAACAAGCCGGAAGAAAAGGGGAAAAATGGAAAATAATACCCTAATGGTTTTAGCAGACAGATGCAGAGTGGGAAAGAGAAATTTGGGGAGGTGAAATAAAGGAGCGTAGGTGTAGGAGGGGATGAAGAAGTTGTGCAGCATTCCTGTCTGAACAGACCAAACGGGACCATAGAGGAGGAAAGAAGCTAATCTGAAAGCCAGATGCCTTGAGGACCAACAGAGGGTCAAACTAATCCAAGCACACTCGCCGAGCTCCATCCCTTCTTGTGTTCTCTGTTGTTTTTCCTCACTTTCACAAGTCAGCAAGCATCAAGCGGACTGACATATCAATTGGATACTTTACGTCCTGCTTTCTCTTATTAAACTTTTAGAGCAGCAGTCAAAGCTCCAGGACTTTGTTCAGTGGATTTTATTTTATCTAGTTTGTTTTATCCGATGGCAGAATTCACAGGTGAGTTTATGATGTATTTTAAAGATCTAACTTAGTTTGATGATGCAAATGATTTTTGTACATCTGTTTTACATTAGTATTTTTTTCAATGACCAGATGTTTCATTATCCTTTTAAGTAAAGATAAAGCCATTGATAGACCAGAATAGAAAAAAAATACTGTCAAAATGGCACTGCAATCTTCGTTCATCTTTGTCACTCTTGAATGGAGAAGGGGGGAGTTGGCTTGTCAGTAGGGTGTGTTTTGCCAGGAAGATGTGCTCCTTAATAGCCTGAAGTACAAGGAGTACCGTGGCCAAAATGTTCTCTTAGATAAGCCAAGGTCCATTGGATATGGTGAAAAATTAAATGTGTTTTGAAGCAGTACTAACTCAGATCATAAAATGCCAATGTTGGATCCATTTAAAGATACGTGTAGATTCTAGACTTTTCAAATAGTTTACTTACCTGGCAATCCAGTCTCAAATGGACCACAGTGTTCCAGCCTCGCCTTAATTCTTCAGGTAACAACCAAATAGGGCCTTCAATATGATTTATTGATGATTCCATCTGCACGTTTGAATAACATATGAGGCAAAGGACTGCAAGGATTCTCCTCTCCGGGTTCCCAGAGGTCACCCTCAGTGGCTGGGAAACTTTAAACTGGTGCACAAGTGTGCATTTTCAGCTTAGTCTGGAAAGTTGGTCGCACCCTGTGTGGCCCTGTTCACAGCTACCAGGAAGTACCAGGTTGGAATGGGTGAACTGCTAAAGAATGTAATAACCAGTGTCAGTAATCATCAACCCGAAAGGGTCATTCATAGCACATATGAAGACAGTTTTTCTTTTCTTTTCTGAAGACCACAATTTAAGACCATCTGACTAGTTACCTGTTATTTTTACTGTCTTCTGTTACTCTGTTACTTCCGTCCTCTCCCACTGTCTCCAGAGGGACTGGTAAAGTCATCATTGAGGAAGACCACGTAGAAACGTAGCGTTGACCCGAGAGGACAATTCCAGACCACTTGATAGTGGAAACAAGTTGACGTTTTGTTGGTCTTTAAAGTCTTGGTACCAGAAGAACTTACTCATATCTGAAAAATATTTGAAGAAAAGGTGAAGGCTTTCAATAAACACTTATATATAAAGCATTGTAGGCTTCAGTGCAATGTGCGTACATTTTGTACTTCACTGACCAAGAATCAAATATAAAATAACTCAGGAAATTTCTTGGTAATGCAATTGGGCTTTGTTGTTGAAATCACAGTTCACTTATCGAAACCTGTTTCTTAGGAAGAAGGACTCGGAGAAAAGATAGAAACTATAAATGATTGATGGAATTTTGTATAAGAATGACAACATTAGCTGTGAATACTCATGACATGCACAGGACTGTACAGTGTAAATATGTGCAATATTAAAACTGAATATGACAAGTTTGCATGGTGTATAAAAATGTACTACTACACCCATTTAAATGCAGTGCTAATCTATACATGCAATTTATTTTTCACTTGGTGCAGATCTATTAATGGCTTGAGTCTCCTCGGTGATCCAGTCATGGCATTGTGGTGGTGCACTAAAATCCTCTGCAGGTCGGCAGCTGTGTGCGTTTCCCTTCTCCTCTCATTGCTTCTATGTCTAATGGTAAATATCTTTTATTTTTAGGACATGAACTGGGTTATTAGCGAGGTTCTACTTGCTTATTTTTTTTAAAAATTGGATATACCATTGGTCACTCTGTCTGATATTCATAGATTAGTCATGCAACATCCTCGGTGATTGTTGAGTAGGTAGTGGACTTTCTGTGATTAATGTTTTCATGAATGGATCATTTGAGACTCATGTTCTATTACCCAACTTTCCCTCTGAGCTAAATTGGACCATATGGGTTCTCGTTCTCCCCAATAGCCGAGCTTTCCTGTACAAGCTGAACCTCCGTGTCCACGGAGTTGTAGCTGTCCAAGTGTTAAAGATGTTCATTGTACATTCAGACATCTGACGGCCATACCAAAAACCATTCCTAAGAACACAGAGCGGCTCAACTTGGGGTAAGACTTGGCCACATTTTAAAATTGCATTTCTGGAAAATGTATCGTGTTAACTCAAGTTTGGGTAAACCTTGACATGCAGCTACAGGAAATGCTTTGGAATCTGTCATGGATTGGATGATTTCATATATAATGCAGACCTCTTTTAGTGTTTGTGTAAAATGTAAAATATAGAATAATGTAGATTCTGGTGGATTGCCATTTGTCTATCTTCGTTAAAACTGTTGATATTTTTTCTAAATATCAAAGCAGTCAACAGGAAGATAGCAAACACACAACTCATTGTGCATTTAATATGACTTCTGTTTGAAACAAGCTAAAGTTTTAGTACCAGCATGTGCTTCCAAGCTGACCTGGGGAGAGCTCTTAATCACTTCCATGTGGGCCTTGGCATAGTGATTGAAGCTTTCAGCCCAGTGGTCTTACACAGTCAGTAGATAAATAACCCGGCCATTGTTTTGGTTAGATTGAATGTGGATTTGTTTCATCAATTTGACGGGCTCCAGCAAAGGTGGCGCCACAGTTTTTATTTTATTTTTTATTTTTATAACAGTAGTAAGTTAATAAATTATTTTGCACACTGACCTCATTTGAGAGGAAAGTCTAATGTGACAATTCTGGCCCTGGCCTTTTAATTTAATATAGCTTTATCTCAAAGCAGAATGCCCAGAGTAATGTGAACAATTGTGAGAGATGTGTTTTTTCGTGTTAGTTTGTCAAGCAAATGGGAGTTTTAGGCCAATTTTGGTAATTTTGTCGACAGGGTCAAGCATGTGCTTTGGAAAGAGGGCAGGATACGTTGGTAATACTGAAGGTTTAAACGTCACTGACTCCTTCTGACCATTTGACCACTTACTTTCCCTTTTGAACACTATGTAAGAAGACAGTGGTTTACTCAGTGGACGGTTGACATGAGGCACTTTTGGTGTGAGGATATACTGTTTGAATTTGGCGAGGATCCCAGCTGACTCCTGGCCAGAGGCAGGGAACACCCGGAATCGGTGGTCAGCCAATCGCAGGGCACGGGGAGACGGACAACTATGCACACTCACACCCATACCTAGGGGCAATTTAGAGTGTCCAATCAGCCGACCATGCCTGTTTTGAGGAAACCGGAGTACCCGGAGGAAACCCACGCCATAGCTGTAAGGCCGACTCGCTAACCACTCGCGTCACCACAATGTGTTTGGGTTTGGCCCCCGCATCATTTTGTGTGGCCCGGGAAAGTAAATCATGAGTGCCGACTTTCTGTTTTAGGATCAAATTAAAATGAAGAGTATAGATGTATATTAAATTTTCAGATTTTCCCCCTTTTAAATCAATAATTGTCATTTTTTAATCTTTTTTTCTGTTTTTAGTTCAAAAATCATTTGGTAAAATCTAAAAATATATTTTAAAAAGCTATAATAAACATTGTTTTAGATCTAGTAGATAATAATACTAGATGTGAAACTGTGAATTGTGGAAGGCCACACTGTAGCTGCCGAAATGAATTCTCACTTTTTTGATGAATATTGTCTGTGACTCAAGCATGGAATCTGAATGAATCCTGCAAAGATATGCTTATTGTAATGTGCTGAAAGCTGAGGAATACATGGCAGGTTTTTCAATAGCCCTTTGTGTTTTAATTGCTGGTATGCCAATGCTCTATTCAAAAAGGCCCTGCTGCTTCACATTATGTTACTAACACCACTAGCACAGGGCACAACAATCCTAAACCATTGCCAACTGTAGGAATGCCTCTAGGAATGCCTAATAGCCACAAACCACTGAAATAAATAATAATGTAGTTACATTATTTCAAATGTTTTATTTCTTTCACTTACAGATACAATAGTCTGACTGAGATGGAGGCATCAGATTTCAAGTCTCTACGGCAACTTGAAATGCTTTTGATACATGGTAATGACATAAGTGTAGTCCACGCACGAGCA